>NC_041390.1:405076793-405203130 GCF_002162155.2 Triticum dicoccoides | reverse complement strand
CTGGGACAGAGGTGGGGAAAGAGACGAGACGAGGAGCGATTTGCCTTTGCTTGGGTTGGTGGTGAATTAGGGATTTGAGCAATCTGGGCGTGGAAGGGGACGGTGAAGAAGGGAGATTTTGCAGGGCTGGAATTGGGGCCGCCAGATATTTCAATCCGAAACGTGGAAGCGCGAACTTATTTTGTCATTGTTTTTTGGGGGGGAGGGGAGGGAGGGGGGTAGGTGGCTGGGTGCTAAGCGTCCATATGACACAGGTGACCACCACGACACGACCCTGGTCCGCCTGGTGCGCCTACATTTGAGAATGCAAACGAATCTTCTTTCATTTGCAAACGAATCTGTATGCATTACCATTCCCGTGTTTTCCTTGCAAATAATTAGTCATTCGAAATGAGATAATATAAATTAATTAATGAGGAGTTATTTGAAAAAAATCAAAACGGTATCCACGCTAACGTGGATTAGAGTGTGTATCACATAATTAGTTATTTGAATTAGAGTGTGTGTCACATAGCAATCTCCAATTCTAACGTGGATTTCGCATTTCACGGTATCCACACTACTTTTTTAATACAAATTCATATGTATATGATGAACACCATGGTAGTGAGAAAACTTTTACATATGACCTACAAAATAGCACAACAATCGAGTCAATGTCAACTTTTCCAAACCTAATATGGCATGAATTCGAAATAATCACCCATATGCATGGTCCTTAGTTCAAATCTTACAATGTACACGGAATTGAATCATTGATATTAAGTCTCATATTATCTACATTCAAATGTTGTTTTTAGCCCCACCCCCTCGGCACACACGCTACATACTTCCTGCATCGGTCAATCTTCCTATCCTAACCACCTTAGGAGGCTATCGGTTTTTGACACATGTTCATTCTTTCTCTCCATGTTTTGATCTCTAACTCTCTCAACTACACAACCCCCTTTTTCCCACTCTATTACCAAATGTATTTACCTCACACACCCGCCATTGCACTCCATGCCGAGCTCTCCCTCCCTCTCTCTCCCTACCACCCTCTCTCGCTAGATACATGCATTGCCTATCTAGCCCCCAACCTCTCATGTGCACGCACGTTGTCTATCTATGTCACTACCTCGAGACTGTCTCACTCTTTCTTCCGCACGGCGGGCCGCACTCGCTCAATCTCGCTCTCTTTATCTGAGTCTCGATTAACCTCGTTTTCTTTCACACACAAATGATATATCTCCCTGTTCGGGCCTCGATCGACACACTCTATACTCTCTCACGCAGATTGTCTATCTAGGTCAGTCCATCAAATCCGCCCCCACTCTTTTGACCTCATGGCGGGTGTTGACACTCAAAAATGGCAGGATCGCAAAGAGTGACTTGAGTCTATAATGGGATGAGGTTAAAATTATGAGTTCATGTCACCATTTGATGGCCCTCTTCAAGATGATCGAAATAAATATGAAAATGGACCAAAACGGAGCTCAAGTGCAAAAGATATGACAATTTCGGAGATACCCGTGTTGACATCAGATTAGAAAATAGCATGAAACCTAATTAAGATGACATCGGATGGAAAATTCTTCAACAGAAAAGTTCTTCATCTTGTTGAAATGGATGATTTTGATATAAAAACCGTCTTAATCCGAGGACGTATGCAAAAGTTACAACCAAAACTGTACGCTGAAACACTGCATGGCCGGATCATCCAGACCGGGGTCCAGATCATCCGGCCGAGGGCCGAAAAATTGAACCAAACAACAAACAACAGAAGCTAAAAGTTGAAGCCGGATGATCTGGGTCAAGTCCCGGATGATCTGGGTAAAGGCCGGACAATCCGGGAAGTCGTCTGGACGTCCGGACAAGTTTTTCTGCTGCAGACTTTAGAAAACTGCCCGAAACACCCTCAAGATGACCTCAAATCGAAAAGTGTTCAACAGAAAAGTTGTGTGTCTTGTCTAAACAATTGATTTTGATATAAAAATCATCTTAATCCGAGTCCGTATGAAAAAGTGCCCGATTAGTGGACTGTTGTCAGAAATCTGGGCTTGGCCGGATCATCCGGGCCTTGAGCCGGACATCCGGGCCGGAGGTCGTGAGAAGTCTGAATTTGGTTAGATTTTGATGATTTGGACGGCAAGGCAAGTCCTTTTCTTATACGAAAGTCCATCCGCCTCTTATATAGATAGGAGGTGACGGCCGATTGAACAACACACAATCGATCTATCAACATATCACTTTTTTATTTTTTATCCTCTCCCTTGTTCTTCTTCTTCCCCGTTCTTCTTCATTGCAGGGCGGCGAACCTCGAGGCCCTAGGGGCGGTCAGGCCGACCTAGGGCAGCCCATAGCCGCCGCGCGCCCTGACGGGGTCCCCCCGGGCGTGTGGTGTTTCGGGTCTACAAAAGCGTCCGCCGGATTGTCTTGCGTACCGCGCTTCCGGGGGGTCTCCTTCGACGTGAGCTGCGGTGCATCACCCCCGGTGTTGAGGGTACACGATGACGTGTTCGTGTGCGAACAGTGGGCTACGCTCTCCCTCTCTCTCTCTCTCTCTCTCTCTCTCTCTTTGTATGTCTCGATTGACTTCGCTCTTTCTCGGACACAAACGATATATCTCCATGTTTGAGCCCAAATCGACATATTCATATTGTATATACTCTCTCATGCACATTGTCTATCTAGGCCACTCTCTCCAACCCGTCTCACTCTTTCGATCGCATGACGACCCACACTCGCTCAATCTCTCTCACTTTATATATGTAATCGATTGACCTTGCTTCCTCCAACGCACAAAATATATCTATATGTCTGCGGTTGGATCATCTCTCAAGCTCTATCTTACAGCCCTCACCCTTCCCAAAAGCTCAATCCGACAATATCTCTCTAGAGCATATATATCTTTTCAATGAATGTCAGACCACACTCACTTTGTCTCTCTATCTATATGTCTCTCGATTGACCTCACTTTCTCACTCCGTATCTTACACACATTGAAGCTACCTCTCCATCCCTCGTAAAGCCGGAGCTATTTACATTGCGAGGGGGACTCCAACCTTGGATTAATTTGTGTAGGCATTTATTCTGGCGGGTTTAGATTATATTTTCGTAGCATTCGGCCCACAACTACTCCGAACACCGTTGCAACCCCCGCACCTCCCCCAATTGATTTTCCTCTGGCTCGGTCATCGCTCTCTCACACGTCCTTTCTCGCCTTGATCGTCGCACCATGGTATTATTGCAAAAAAAACTCTGTTGTTCTCTTTAATTATTACAAATAAGCTACAAAACTACACACCGATAGTCCACCTAGAATGGAATAAATTTCGACCCACAAATTAAAGTGCTACAAACTACACACCGAGGGGCCCACCTGTCATGAAACAAATTTGGACCCATATACAAATTAAAAAAATACAGGACGAGGATCGAACATGCGACCAGGGCCTTCAAGCCGCATGTCAATAGGCAACATACATAGAACAACAATGTTTGTTGTACCCCATTTGTTCATATAATGTTTTTATATTACTGATGACCCACAAGTATAGGGGATCTATCGTAGTCCTTTCGATAAGTAAGAGTGTCGAACGCAACGAGGAGCAGAAGGAAATGATAAGCGGTTTTCAGCAAGGTATTCTCTGCAAGCACTGAAATAATAGGTAACAGATAGTTTTGTGATAAGATAATTGGTAACGAGCCACAAGTAACAAAAGTAAATAAAGTGCAGCAAGGTGGCCCAATCCTTTTTGTAGCAAAGGACAAGCCTAGACAAACTCTTATATAAAGAAAAGCGCTCCCGAGGACACATGGGAATATCGTCAAGCTAGTTTTCATCACATTCATATGATTTGTGTTCGGTACTTTGATAATTTGGTATGTGGGTGGACCGGTGCTTGGGTGCTGTCCTTACTTGGACAAGCATCCCAGTTATGATTAACCTCTATTACAAGCATCCGCAACTACAACAAAAGTATTAAGGTAAACCTAACCATAGCATGAAACATGTGGATCCAAATCAGCCCCTTACGAAGCAATGCATAAACTAGGGTTTAAGCTTCTGTCACTCTAGCAACCCATCATCTACTTATTACTTCCCAATGCCTTCCTCTAGGCCCAAATAATGGTGAAGTGTTATGTAGTCGACGTTCACATAACACCACTAGAGGAGAGACAACATACATCTCATCAAAATATCGACCGAATACCAAATTCACATGACTACTAATAGCAAGACTTCTCCCATGTCCTCAGGAACAAACGTAACTACTCACAAAGCATATTCATGTTTATAATCAGAGGGGTATTAATATGCATATAGGATCTGAACATATGATCTTCCACCAAGTAAACCAAGTAGCATCAACTACAATGAGTAATCAACACTACTAGCAATCCACATGTACCAATCCCGGACTTGGAGACAAGAATTGTATACAAGAGATGAACTAGGGTTTTGAGAGGAGACGATGCTGGTGAAGATGTTGATGGAGATTGCCCTCTCCCGATGAGAGGGGCGTTGGTGATGACGATGGCGATGATTTCCCCCTCCCGGAGGGAAGTTTTCCCCGGCATAACAGCTCCACCAGAGCCCTAGATTGGTTCTGCCAAGGTTCCGCCTCGTGGCGGCGGAGTCTTGTCCGGAAAGATGGCTTATGATTTTTTCCTCATCGAAAGACTCCATATAGCAGAAGATGGCCATTGGAGGGCCACCAGGGGGCCCACGAGGTAGGGGGGCGCGCCCAGGGGGTAGGGCGCGCCCCCACCCTCGTGGGCAGGGTGTGGCCCCTCCGGTGAACTTCTTGCGCTCAGTATTTTTTATATATTCTGAAAATGACTTCCGTGAAGTTTCAGGACTTTTGGAGCTGTGCAGAATAGGTCTCTAATATTTTCTCCTTTTCCAGCCCAGAATCCCAACTGCCGGCATTCTCCCTCTTTATGTAAACCTTGTAGAATAAGAGAGAATAGGCATAAGTATTGTGACATAATGTGTAATAACAACCCATAATGCAATAAATATCGATATAAAAGCATGATGCAAAATGGACATATCAACTCCCCCAAGCTTAGACCTAGCTTGTCCTCAAGCGAAAGCCAAAATAGAAAAATATGTCCACATGTTTAGAGATAGAGGTGTCAATAAAAATAAAATACGGACATGAGGGCATCATGATCATTCTTAGAACAACAACTTATATAATTCTTGTCATATGATCTCTTATGCTAAAGTAACAATTCAATCACAATTTCAAGTATGAATCATAAACTTCATTGAAAACTAACAAACTATAATCTCAGTCATTGGAGCAATTGCAATTTATCATAACATAGGAAAGAGTCAATATAAGAGCTTTTCAGCAAGTCCACATACTCAACTATCATATAGTCTTTCACAATTGCTAACACTCATGCAATACTTATGGGTATGGAGTTTTAATCGGACACAGAGAAAGATAGGGGCTTATAGTTTTGCCTCCCAACGTTTTACCTCAAGAGTAATGTCAACAATAATAGTTCATGAAAACTCGCATCCAATTAGCCATATATACCAGGATCTTTCCAACATGTTGTGCTTGCCAAAAGATAAAACGTAAAGAGGAAGGGTGAAGATCACCATGACTCTTATGTAAGGTAGGAGATAAAAGTAAAAGATAGGCCCTTCACAGAGGGAAGCAGAGGTTGTCATGCGCTTTTATGGTTGGATGCACAAAATCTTAATGCGAAAGAACGACACTTTATATTGCCACTTGTGATATGGACCTTTATTATGCAGTCTGTCGCTTTTATTTCTTCCATATCACACGATCGTATAAAGCTTATTTTCTCCCACACTAATAAGTCATACATATTTAGAGAGCAATTTTTATTGCTTGCACCGATGACAACTTACCTGGAGGATCTTACTCAATCCATAGGTAGGTATGGTGGACTCTCATGGCAAAACTGGTTTAAGGGTGTTTGGAAGCACAAGTAGTATCTCTACTCGGTGCAAAGAATTTGGCTAGCATGGGGGGGGGGGGAAAGGCAAGCTCAGTCATGTTGGATGATCCATGACAATATAATTTATCTCAGATGTAAGAAAACATAACCCATTACGGTGTCTTCCTTGTCCAACATCAACTCTTTAGCATGTCATATTTTAATGAGTGCTCACAATCATAAAAGATGTCCAAGATAGTATATTTATATGTGAAGACCTCTCTTTCTTTATTACTTCCTATTAATTGCAACGATGACCAAAACTATGTTTCTCAACTCTCAACAGCTTTTATTCATCATACTTTTTATATGTGAGCTCATTACTCTCTAGAAGATCCATATGATCTCTTTTATTCCTTTTTATTCTTTCTCTTTTCTTTTATTCACTCAAGATCATGGCAAAATAATCAAGCCCTTGACTCAACACTAATCTTTATTATATATAGCTCACGGACTCGATTACATAGAAGGATCATAAAGCAAAACTCACAACTAGATCATACTAAAAGCTTTTATTCTACTAGATCAAGATATTATCAAAAGGATCGAACTAAGAAAGACAGTAAAGATAGAAGTGATGGTGATACGATACCGGGGCACTCCCCCAAGCTTGGCAGTTTCCAAGGGGAGTGCCAATACTAGATACTCAGTTCTTCTTTGTTGGTGAAGAAGGTGATGGTTTTGTTGATGGCGTAGGCTTGTCGTCCTTCTTCTAAGGCATAGGCTCACCATCATAGAAGGATGATCGAGTCTCCTGAAACCTCAAATCTGCAGCCAAACTCATCCTCTTGAATCTATATTCATACTCACAGTTTTGATTTGCAGGTCATAGATCTGGGCTTGGAGGTGCTCGATTTTCTCACAAAGCTTGAAGATGGCCTCCCCAATGTCCTTGACGTCCAGCTTGTGGTTGTTGGTGAACTCCGTGATCATAATGTGATTGGAATTGAGTCCATGCTCCACCATCTCCTGACACTTGAAAACTTCTTGCTCCAATGCCTCGAGCCATGCCTTCGTGCTTCCGGTCTTCCTTGGTCCCTCAACATCGCGGATGTGCAACAACCCCTCACACATCTCAATGGTTTGAGGGTGTTGCAGCACTTCCGCGAGGTAGGGGTTGATGACCTTCTCGAAGAACTAGTCCTTAGGGGCACTTGAAGACGACATGACGACCTGGATCTGTCAGAAAAACAGCTCGAAACAAAGACAGGAGATTTTTGCGTGATACGGGAGTTAAAACCTCCGGGAGATTATATAATGAATTTTTACTGACCAAAATACGTGTCGTGTATGAAAACGGAGTCCGGAGAGCACACGAGGTGCCCACGAGGTAGGGGGTGTGCCTAGGGGGTAGGGCGCGCCCTCCACCCTCATGTCCTTCCCGGACTGCTTCTTATTTTTCTATTTTTCTAAATATTCCAAAACGGAAGAAAATTGCCATTAGAACTGTTTTGGAGTCGGTTTACTTACCGTACCACATACCTATTCATTTTCGGAGTCTGAAACGTTCCGAAAAGTGTCCCTTATGTATTCCTCCGGGGTTACCGTTTCAATAACATTGGTTTCAACATTTATGGGATTACCTGAGATATAATGTTTGATTCTTTGACCGTTCACCACCTCCGGATTTGTGCCTTCGAAATTGTTGTTTTTTATGGCACCGGAACGATAGACCTCCTCGATAACGTAAGGGCCTTCCCATTTAGAGAGAAGTTTTCCTACAAAAATCCTCAAACGAGAGTTGTATAGCAATACATAATCACGAACATTAAACTCACTTTTTTGTATTCTTTTGTCATGCCATCTTTTAACCTTTTCTTTAAATAATTTGGCATTCTCATAGACTTGCGTTCTCCATTCATCAAGTGAGCTAATGTCAAATAACCTCTTTTCACCGGAAAGTTTGAAATCATAGTTGAGCTCTTTAATAGCCCAATAAGCCTTATGTTCTAATTCAAGAGGTAAGTGACATGCTTTTCCATAAACCATTTTATACGGAGACATACCCATAAGATTTTTGTATGCAGTTCTATAGGCCCATAATGCATCATCAAGTTTCTTGGACCAATTTTTTCTAGATCTATTGACAGTCTTCTGCAAAATTAATTTGAGCTCTCTATTACTCAATTCTACTTGACCACTGGACTGAGGGTGATACGGAGATGCAATTCTATGATTAACATCATACTTAGCAAGCATTTTATGAAAAGCACCATGAATAAAATGTGAACCACCATCAGTCATTAAATATCTAGGGACTCCAAACCTTGGAAAAATAACTTCTTTAAGCATCTTAATAGAGGTGTTATGATCAGCACTACTAGTTGGAATAGCTTCTACCCACTTAGTAACGTAATCAACAACAACTAAAATATGTGTATATCCATTAGAGGCAGGAAAAGGTCCCATATAATCAAAGCCCCAAACATCAAATGGTTCAATAACAAGTGAATAATTCATAGGAATTTCTTGACATCTACTAATATTACCAATTCTTTGACATTCATCACAAGACAAGACAAACTTACGGGCATCCTTGAAGAGAGTAGGCCAATCCAAACCGGATTGCAATACCTTATGTGCAGTTCTATCTCCAGCGTGGTGTCCTTCATAAGCCTCGGAATGACACTTGCGTAGGATCTGTTCCTGTTCATGCTCAGGTACACAACGTCTAATAACACCATCTACTCCTTCTTTATAAAGTTGTGGGCCATCCCAAAAGTAATTTGTCAAATCATAGAAGAACTTTTTCTTTTGCTGGTATGTGAAACTAGGTGGTATAAATTTAGCAACAATGTAATTAGCATAATCAGCATACCATGGAGTAGTACGAGAAGCATTTATGACATTTAATTGTTCATCAAGAAAGCTATCATCAATAGGTAGTGGGTCATCAAGAACATTTTCTAACCTAGACAAGTTATCTGCAACGGGGTTCTCATCTCCCTTTCTATCAATAATATGCAGATCAAATTCTTGTAGTAAGAGAACCCATCTAATAAGTCTAGGTTTAGCATCTTTATTTTCCATAAGATATTTAATAGTAGCATGATCAGTGTGAATAGTTACTTTAGAATCAACAATATAAGGTCTAAACTTATCACAAGCAAATACAACTGTTAAGATTTCTTTTTCAGTAGTAGCATAATTTCTCTGAGCATTGTCTAGAGTTTTACTAGCATATTGAATAAAATTTAATTTCTTATCAACTCTTTGCCCTAGAACAACACCTACAACATAATCACTAGCATCACACATAATTTCAAAAGGTAAATTCCAATCAGGTGGCTGAACAATAGGTGCAAAGATTAATGCTTTCTTAAGTATTTCAAATGCTCCTACACAATCATCATCAAAGACAAATGGTATATCTTTTTGTAATAAATTAGTCAGAGGCCGATAAATTTTGGAGAAGTCCTTAATGAACCTCCTATAAAACCCTGCATGACCAAGGAAACTTCTTATACCTTTGATGTCCTTGGGACATGGCATCTTTTCAATAGCATCAACCTTGGCTTTATCAACTTCAATACCTCTTTCAGAAACTTTATGCCCCAAGACAATACCTTCATTAACCATAAAGTGGCACTTTTCCCAATTCAAGACAAGATTAGTTTCTTCACATCTCTACAAAACTCGGTCAAGGTTGCTTAAGGAATCATTAAAAGAGGATCCATAGACGGAAAAAGTGTCCATGAAAACCTCACAAATGTTTTCACAGTAGTCAGAGAATATAGCCATCATGCATCTTTGAAAGGTAGCAGGTGCATTAGATAAACCAAAAGGCATACGTCTATAAGCAAAAGTACCAAAAGGGCAAGTAAAATTAGTCTCTGATTGATCATTGGCTGACACATGTATTTGAGAGAAACCAGAATAACCATCTAGAAAGCAAAAATGTGTATGTTTGGATAATCTTTCTAGCATTTGATCGATAAAAGGTAAGGGGTAATGATCTTTTTTAGTAGCTTTATTTAATTTGCGGAAATCAATTACCATCCTATAACCTGTAATAATTCTTTGCGGGATCAACTCATCTTTATCATTAGGAACGACAATAATACCTCCCTTCTTAGGGACACAATGGACATGACTTACCCACTGACTATCAGCAACGTGATAAATTACACCTGCCTCAAGAAGCTTTAATATTTCCTTTCTTACCACTTCCTTCATCTTAGGATTCAGCCGTCATTGATGATCATGAACTGGTTTGGCATCTTCCTCCAAATTTATTTTGTGTTGACACAGAGTGGGACTAATGCCCTTAAGATCATCAAGAGTATATCCAATAGCAGCACGACGCTTCTTCAGAGTTTTCAATAATCTCTCTTCTTCATGCTCTGAAAGGTTAGCACTAATAATAACAGGATATATCCTTTTCTCATTAAGATAAGCATATTTAAGAGTACCGGGTAACGGTTTGAGCTCAAACACGGGATCACCCTTGGGTGGAGGAGGATCCCCTAGGATTTCAACATGCAAATTGTGTTTTAGGATGGGTTCATGTTTAAAGAATACTTCATCTATTTCCCTTCATTCATTCATAAACACGGTCTAGCAAATATTGTTCTAAAGGATCACTAGGAGGTACGGCAATAGAAGCAAGACCGATAATTTCATCTTTACTAGGCAATTCCTCTTCACGGTGTTGTCTACGAAATTTAGAGAAATTAAACTCATGAGACATATCACCTAAACCAATAGTAACAATATCCTTTTTGCAGTCTATCTTAGCATTAACAGTGTTCAAGAAGGGTCTACCGAATATAATGGGACAAAAGATGTCTTGTGGGGAACTAAGAACAAGAAAATCAGTAGGATATTTAGTTTTCCCACACAAGGCTTCAACATCTCTAACAATTCCCATTGGTGAAATAGTATCTCTATTGGCAAGTTTAATTGTTACATTAATATCTTCTAACTCAGCAGGTGCAATATCATGCATAATTGCTCTGTATAAGTCAATAGGTATTGCACTAGCACTAGCACCCATATCACAGAAGCCATGATAACAATGATCTCCTATTTTAACAGAAATAACAGACATGCCTACCACAGGTCTAGGTTTATCTTTAGCACAAGGTTTAGCAATTCTAGTAATTTCATCATAGAAATAAATAACATGCCCATCAATATTATTAGACAAGAGATCTTTAACAATAGCAATATTAGGTTCAACTTTAACTTGCTCAGGAGGTGTATAAGTTCTAATATTTCTCTTACGAACCACAGTTGAAGCTTTAGCATGATCTTTTATCCTAACAGGAAAAGGTGGTTTCTCAACATAAGCAGTAGGAACAATTGGATCATTATAGGTGACAGTCTTTTCTTCAACTTTAATAGGCGCAACTACTTTTACTTCTATGGGAGGATGATATTTAAACCACTTATCCCTAGGGAGATCAACATGAGTAGCAAAATATTCACAAAAAGAAGCTACTATCTCAGAGTCAAGTCCATATTTAGTGCTAAATTTATGGAAAACATCGGTATCCATAAAAGATTTAACACAATCATACTTAGGTGTCATACCTGATGCCTTAACTTTGTCTAGGTCCCAATCTTTAGAGTTGCATTTTATTCTTTCCAATAAATCCCATTTGAATTCAATAGTCTTCATCATAAAAGAGCCAGCACAAGAAGTATCGAGCATGGTGCGATTGTTATCAGAAAGCCGAGCATAATTTTTTTGAATAATCATTTCTCTTGAGAGCTCATGATTGGGGCATGAATATAACATTGATTTAAGCCTCCCCCAAGCTTGAGCGATGCTTTATCCTTCGCGAGGCCAGAAATTATATATATAATTGCGATCACGATGAACAAGATGCATAGGATAAAACTTCTGATGAAATTCCAATTTCAATCATTTGTAGTTCCATGACCCCGTATCATCACATAGCCTATACCATGTCAATGCATCTCCCTTCAAAGATAAAGGGAAGACCTTCTTCTTAATAACATCTCCGGGTACACTTGCAAGCTTAAATAATCCACAAACTTCATCCACATATATTAGGTGCTCATTAGGATGCTTTGTTCCATCTCCTGCAAAAGGATTAGCTAGCAGTTTTTCTAACATACCCAAAGGAATTTCAAAGCAGACATTTTCATTTTCATTTTCATTTTCATTTTCAGTAGGTTCAGTAGGTTGAGGAGCAACTCTTTGCTCTACAGGTCGGGGTGAAGATACCCTGAGCAAGCCCCTCAGAGGATTACTTTCCATAGTAACAAGTGACAATAAATTTCAGCACACTATATAAATTTTTCCTTACCAAATTCCACATACCAAAGGCGCTTCACTCCCCGACAATGGCGCCAGAGAAGAGTCCTGATGACCCACATGTATAGGGGATCTATCGTAGTCCTTTCGATAAGTAAGAGTGTCGAACCCAACAAGGAGCAGAAGGAAATGATAAGCGGTTTTCAGCAAGGTATTCTCTGCAAGCACTGAAATAATAGGTAACAGATAGTTTTGTGATAAGATAATTGGTAACGAGCAACAAGTAACAAAAGTAAATAAAGTGCGGCAAGGTGGCCCAATCCTTTTTGTAGCAAAGGACAAGCCTAGACAAACTCTTATATAAAGAAAAGCGCTCCCGAGGACACATGGGAATATCGTCAAGCTAGTTTTCATCACGTTCATATGATTCGCGTTCGGTACTTTGATAATTTGGTATGTGGGTGGACCGGTGCTTGGGTGCTGTCCTTACTTGGACAAGCATCCCAGTTATGATTAACCTCTGTTGCAAGAATCCGCAACTACAACAAAAGTATTAAGGTAAACCTAACCATAGCATGAAACATGTGGATCCAAATCAGCCCCTTACGAAGCAACGCATAAACTAGGGTTTAAGCTTCTGTCACTCTAGCAACCCATCATCTACTTATTACTTCCCAATGCCTTCCTCTAGGCCCAAATAATGGTGAAGTGTTATGTAGTCGACATTCACATAACACCACTAGAGGAGAGACAACATACATCTCATCAAAATATCGAACGAATACCAAATTCACATGACTACTAATAGCAAGACTTCTCCCATGTCCTCAGGAACAAACGTAACTACTCAGAAAGCATATTCATGTTCATAATCAGAGGGGTATTAATATGCATATAGGTTCTGAACATATGATCTTCCACCAAGTAAACCAAGTAGCATCAACTACAAGGAGTAATCAACACTACTAGCAATCCACATGTACCAATCCCGGACTTGGAGACAAGAATTGTATACAAGAGATGAACTAGGGTTTTGAGAGGAGACGATGCTGGTGAAGAGGTTGATGGAGATTGCCCTCTCCTGATGAGAGGAGCGTTGGTGATGATGATGGCGATGATTTCCCCCTCCCGGAGGGAAGTTTCCCCGGCAGAACAGCTCTGCCAGAGCCCTAGATTGGTTCCGCCAAGGTTCCGCCTCGTGGCGGCGGAGTCTCGTCCGGAAAGATGACTTATGATTTTTTTTCCTCGTCGAAAGACTCCATATAGCAGAAGATGGCCATCAGAGGGCCACCAGGGGGCCCACGAGGTAGGGGGCACGCCTAGGGGGTAGGGCGTGCCCCCGCCCTCATGGGCAGGGTGTGCCCCCCTGGTGAACTTCTTGCGCTCAGTATTTTTTATATATTCTGAAAATGACTTCCGTGAAGTTTCAGGACTTTTGGAGTTGTGCAGAATAGGTCTCTAATATTTGCTCCTTTTCCAGCCCAGAATCCCAGCTGCCGGCATTCTCCCTCTTTATGTAAACCTTGTAGAATAAGAGAGAATAGGCATAAGTATTGTGACATAATGTGTAATAATAGCCCATAATGCAATAAATATCGATATAAAAGCATGATGCAAAATGGACGTATCAATTACCACAACCTATTTAATGGATAACATGTAATATTATTTTTAGTACATTGGTGGGACCGGCTCGTTAGCATGTAGTGTTGGCATTCTGGAAACGGCGGTCCCCAGACTTGCCTGCCTGCAGCCCGCAGCGTGGCTCCACCAACGGCCCCGTACGACCCATCTTCACCAGCAAACATTCAAGACCCTCGCAAGGGGCCAAGCCTCGCGAGGCGGACGATGCAAGACCTCCTCAGGGGGCGGCCTCACTAGGCTGGCTTGCAAGGGGCGAAGAGACCAAGGCGAGGGGCACCTCGCGAGGTTCCTGTGACGCAAGCCATGATGACCGGAACCAGGCGGGCGCCAGCGCGCGCAGTGTCCTCGTTTCCTCTTTGGTGCTAAAGGGGCAAGCGCAGGCGAGGAGTCCCGAGGTATTAGGCAAAGGCTTCCATATCAGTGCAACAAGACCAAGACTAGCAGGACGGCAAGGCGGAGGTCACCGTGGAGCCCAAGGCGGCGTCACCACCAGAGCCTTTGGCAGGCAAAGACCACTTTTGTCAGGATAGCTTGTACTAGTTGTCTCCCTTCAAATTTGGCCGTTGTGGGATCCCTTCCCGCTCAATATTTGGGAAGAGGACTAGGGCCTCTATAAATAGGACTAGCCACCACCAAGGGAGGCAAATGATTTAGACCCAGATCATCCCGAACCACACAAGTTCACCACGCACAAGAACACCTCTCCTCAGGAGGCTGTTCTTCCCTTGTAACTGTTCATCCTCAGCCCAAGAGGCAATCCACCACACCACACTGGAGTAGGGTATTACACCATAACGGTGGCCCGAACCAGTATAAATCATGTGTCTTGTGTTCTTTGGGTTCGTCGAGCTAGGCTGTGAGATCGTAGAGTGCGTGAGAGAGGGGGAGAGATCTTCGTGAGCACCCCAGTGTTCAAACCTCAAGGGTTTTGCCGGAACCCGAAATCCGACATTTGGCACGCCAGGTAGGGGTTCGCTGGAGCCTTTTCCCCATGATGGCCTCGCCTCTCCGACCAACTCTCATGGACAATGCCTCTTCTCTGACTGGATCGACGGGCGCCCTCCATGGCGCCGGAGGGCTCCGGGCCCTCACCCCCGCCTTGCGGCGGGTGCAGTGGCCGCACAAGTTCAAGCCGGAGATGTCACCCCGTTACGATGGTGCGGCGGTGTCGGATCACGGGTTCCGACAAAACCCTTAAGATTCGGACACTCGGGTGCGCGCGAAGATCTTCGCCCCCTATCGATCTGCGTCCTTACTTAGCCTAGATCTCATGAACTAACTCGACGAACTTGCAACACAAGGGACACAAGATTTATACTGGTTCGGGCCACCGTTGTGGTGTAATACCCTACTCCAGTGTGGTGGTGGTGGATTGCCTCTTGGGCTGAGGATGAACAATACAAGGGGAAGAACAGCCTCCTGAGATTGAGGTGTTCTTGTGCTTGGTGCACTTGTGTGGCTGGGGATGACTTCGATCCTCTTTGCCTATGGTGGTGGCTAGTCCTATTTATAGAGGCCCTAGTCCTCTCCCCAAATATTGAGCGGGAAGGGAGCCAACAACAGCCAATTTGAAAGGGGACAACTAGTACAAGCTATCCTAACAAAAGGTGGTCTTCGCCTGCCAAAGGTTCTGGTGGTGACGCCATCCTGGGCTCCATGGTGACCTCCGTCTTGCCGTCCTTCTGGTCTTGGTCCCGTTGCACCAATATGGAAACCTTTGCTTGATGCCTCGGTACTCCGCGCCTGCGCTTGCCCCCTTAGCACCAAAGAGGAAACAAGGACGCTGCGTGCGCTGGCGCCCGCCTGGTCTCGATCGTCATGGCTCAAGTCACGAGAACCTCGCGAGGTTTGCCCGACCTTGAACTCTCCGCCCCTCACGAGCCAGCCTGCTGGGGACGCTCCTGAGGAGGTCTTGTGTCGTCCGCCTCGTGAGGCTTGGCCCCTCGCGAGGGTCTTGATTCCTTGTCGATGAAGATGGGCCGTACAGGCCTGCCAGCAAAGCCATGCCGTGGGCCGCAGGCAGGCAAGTCTGGGGACCCCCGTTCCTAGAACACCGACAGGCGGATCCGGTTGCAGGAAGATCTCCCGAAGATGGCCCAGTTGCGGGAAGATCTCCAGGGCACGGAATCACACTTGGTGGCAGGGCGCTTGGAGCTAGTCTCTGGCTGGCTTCGCTCCGACTCGGCGGTTCGAGCGTCGCTGAGCCAGGCTGCGGCGGCCTCCGAGAAGGGTAAGCAGGCCACCGCCAAAGCTGCGGCCGATTGCAAGGCGGCATTGGAGGACGCCGAGGCCGCCTGCGGCCGCTGCCGAGAGCTGGAGGACGAGCTGAAGGGCATGTGCGACCATCATGCAGAAAAAGCGCGCGGCCGCCAGGCGAAGGAAGAGGAGATGAAGGCCCGGGAGGATGCCATCAAGGGCCGCGACGCCGTTCTGGGGGAGCCGGTGAAGGCGCAGGCAGCGGAGCGCAACCGGCTGGAGGAGTTGGAGCGGAAGGCGAGGGCGAAGGAGGCCGACCTTGACGCCAAGGCAAGGGTCCTTGCCGAAGAACGCGCTGCCTTCTCGACCTTCGAGGAGAGGTCCCGTGTGGCGCTGAAGACAATGTACGAGAAGGGCTTGGAGAAGCCGCTGGCCAGCGACGAGGATGGCCCTGCTCAGCTGCTTCCCTTCCTGGTGAAGGCGCTCGAGGAGGTCGTGGAAGGCATCGGTCCTATGGCGGAGGCAGAGGCTCGCATCCTTTCCTCAGCCGGGCTGACACGGGTCTTCAGCCACCTGCACCTTCGCGACCCCAGCGCTCATCTTGATGAGCTGCTAGAATCGGTAGCTGACGAACACTGCGCGGCTGCCACCACGGCCGTGAAGGGTCAAGTGGAAGCCTTGCTGAAGAAGTTCGACGCCTTCACCTCCGCGCCCTCGACCGGTGATGCAGGTGAAGGCGATGCTACCCAGGAGGGGGCACCTTTTGCAGGTGCCGGTGCTACCTCTTGAGCACTCGCGTTGGTTTTACCTTGTAGAGGAAAGGGTGGTGCAGCAAAGTAGCGTAAGTATTTCCCTCAGTTTTTGAGAACCAAGGTATCAATCCAGTAGGAGGCCACGCACGAGTCCCTCGCACCTACACAAACAAATAAATCCTCGCAACCAACGCAATAAGGGGTTGTCAATCCCTACACGGTCACTTACGAGAGTGAGATCTGATAGATATGATAAGATAATATTTTTTGTATTTTTATGATAAAGATTCAAAGTAAAATAAAAGGCAATAAAAATAACTAAGTATTGGAAGATTAATATGATGGAAGATAGACCCGGGGGCCATAGGTTTCACTAGTGGCTTCTCTCGAGAGCATAAGTATTCATGGTGGGTAAACAAATTACAATTGAGCAATTGACAGAATTGAGCATAGTTATGAGAATATCTAGGTATGATCATGTATATAGGCATCACGTCCGAGACAAGTAGACCGACTCCTGCCTGCATCTACTACTATTACTCCACACATCAACCTCTATCCAGCATGCATCTAGAGTATTAAGTTTAAGAGAACGGAGTAACGCTTTAAGCAAGATGACATGATGTAGAGGGATAAACTCATGCAATATGAAATAAACCCCATCTTGTTAACCTCGATGGCAACAATACAATACAATACGTGCCTTGCTGCCCCTACTGTCACTGGGAAAGGACACCACAAGATTGAACCCAAAGCTAAGCACTTCTCCCATTGCAAGAAAGATCAATCTAGTAGGCCAAACCAAACTAATAATTCGAAGAGACTTGCAAAGATAACCAATCATACATAAAAGAATTCAGAGAAGATTAAAATATTGTTCATAGATAAACATGATCATAAACCCACAATTCATCGGTCTCAACAAACACACCGCAAAAGAAGATTACATCGAATAGATCTCCACAAGAGAGGGGGAGACCTTTGTTTTGAGATCCAAAAAGAGAGAAGAAGCCATCTAGCTAATAACTATGGACCCGTAGGTCTGAGGTAAACTACTCACACTTCATCGGAAGGGCTATGGTGTTGATGTAGAAGCCCTCCATGATCGATGCCCCCTCCGGCGGAGCTCCGAAACAGGACCCAAGATGGGATCTCGTGGATACAGAAAGTTACAGCGGTGGAATTAGGGTTTTGGCTCCGTATCTGGTAGTTTGGGGGTACCTAGGTATATATAGGAGGAAGGAGTATGTCAGTGGAGCAACAGGGGGCCCACGAGGGTGGAAGGCGCGCCCCCTACCTCATGGCCTCCTGGTTTATGTCTTGACGTAGGGTCCAAGTCCTCTGTATCATGTTCGTTCCGAAAATCACGTTCTCAAAGGTTTGATTCCGTTTGGACTCTGTTTGATATTCTTTTTCTGTGAAACCCTAAAATAGGAAAAAAAACAACAATTCTGGGCTGGGCCTCCGGTTAATAGGTTAGTCCCAAAAATAATATAAAAGTGTATAATAAATCCCAATAATTTCCAGAATAGAATATAATATATCATGGAACAATAAAAAATTATAGATACGTTGGAGACGTATCAAGCATCCCCAAGCTTAATTCCTGCTCGTCCTCGAGTAGGTAAATGATAAAAACAGAATTTTTGATGTGGAATGCTACTTGGCATAATTTCAATGTAATTCTCTTAATTGTGGTATGAATATTCAGATCCGAAAGATTCAAGACAAAAGTTTAATATTGACATAGAAGTAATAATACTTCAAGCATACTAACTAAGCAATTATGTCTCTTCAAAATAACATGGCCAAAGAAATTTATCCCTACAAAATCATATAGTCTGGCTATGCTCCATCTTCACCACACAAAGTATTCAAATCATGCACAACACCGATGACAAGCCAAGCAATTGTTTCATACATTTAATGTTCTGAAACTTTTTCAATCTTCACGCAATACATGAGCGTGAGCCATGGACATAGCATTATAAGTGGAATAGAATGGTGGTTGTGGAGAAGACAAAAAAGGGGGAAGATAGTCTCACATCAACTAGGCGTATCAACGGGCTATGGAGATGCCCATAAATAGATATCAATGTGAGTGAGTAGGGATTGCCATGCAACGGATGCACTAGAGCTATAAGTATATGAAAGCTCAACAAAAAGAAACTAAGTGGGTGTACATCCAACTTGCTTGCTCACGAAGACCTAGGGCATTTTGAGGAAGCCCATCGTTGGAATATACAAGCCAAGTTCTATAATGAAAAATTCCCAGTAGTATATGAAAGTGATAACATAGGAGACTCTCTATCATGAAGATCATGTTGGAAATATGCCCTAGAGGCAATAATAAAAGTATTATTATATTTCAATGTTCATGATAAATGTCTTTTATTCATGCTATAACTGTATTATCCGGAAATCGTAATACACGTGTGAATACTTAGACCACAATATGTCCCTGGTGAGCCTCTAGTTGACTAGCTCGTTGTGATCAACAGATAGTCATGGTTTCCTGACTATGGACATTGGATGTCGTTGATAAAGGGATCACATCATTAGGGGAATGATGTGATGGACAAGACCCAATCCTAAGCATAGCATAAAAGATCGTGTAGTTCGTTTTGCTAGAGCTTTGCCAATGTCAAGTATCTCTTCCTTCGACCATGAGATCGTGTAACTCCCGGATATCGTAAGAGTGCCTTGGGTGTATCAAACGTCACAACGTAACTGGGTGACTATAAAGGTGCATTACAGGTATCTCCGGAAGTATCTGTTGGGTTGACACGGATCGAGATTGGGATTTGTCACTCCGTATGACGGAGAGGTATCTCTGGGCCCACTCGGTAATGCATCATCATAATGAGCTCAATGTGACCAAGGTGTTGGACACGGGATCATGCATTACGGTACGAGTAAAGTGACTTGCCGGTAACGAGACTGAACAAGGTATTGGGATACCGACGATCGAGTCTCGGGCAAGTAACGTACCGATTGACAAAGGGAATTGCGTACAGGGTTTGATCGAATCCTCGACATCGTGGTTCATCCGATGACAACATCGAGGAGCATGTGGGAGCCATCATGGGTATCCAGATCCCGCTGTTGGTTATTGACCTAAGAGCGTCTCGGTCATGTCTGCATGTCTCCCGAACCCGTAGGGTCTACACACTTAAGGTTCGGTGACGCTAGGGTTATTAGGAAGACTAGTATGTGACTACCGAATGTTGTTCGGATTCCCGGATGGGATCCTGGACGTCACGAGGAGCTCCGGAAGGGTCCGGAGGTAAAGATTTATATATGGGAAGTTGTCAAACGGACACCGGGAAGTTTCGGGGTCATACCGGTATTGTACCGGGGCCACCGGAAGGGTTCCGGGGGTCCACCGGGAGGGGCCACCCCTCCCGGGGGGCCACATGGGCTGCGTGGGGCAGGGAGCCAGCCCCTGGTGGGCTGGGCGCACCCCCTCCCTTGGGCCCTTGCGCCTAGGGTTGAGGGGGGAACCCTAGAGGGGGCGCCCCCCTTGGCTTGGGGGGCAAGCCACCCTCTCCCCCTCTCCCCTTGGCCGCTGCACCCCCCTAGATGGGTTCTAGGGAGCCGGCCCCCTTCTCCCTTCCCCCTATAAATAGAGGGGTGAGGGGAGGGCAGCCAGACCACCCTCCAAGGCGCAACCCTCCCCTCCCCAACACCTCTCCTCCTCCGTTGTGTGCTTGGCGAAGCCCTGTCGGAGTACTGCCTCTCCACCATCACCACGCCGTCGTGCTGCCGGTGGAGCTGTCTTCCTCAACCTCTCCTTTCCCCTTGCTGGATCAAGAAGGAGGAGACGCCTCCCGTCCCGTACATGTGTTGAACGCGGAGGTGCTGTCCGTTCAGCACTTGGTCATCGGTGATTCGAATCACGTCGAGTACGACTCCATCATCACCTTGCAAGCTTCCACACGCGATCTACAAGTGGTATGTAGATGCAAACTCTCTCCCTTGACTCGTTGCTTAGATGAACTCATAGATGGATCTTGGTGAAACCGTAGGAAAAAATTTAATTTTCTGCAACGTTCCCCAACAGATCATGGTGCTACTTTGAAGCACAAGTGTGGAAAAAGGAGAGAAGTATTGCCCCTTTTTTATTTTTTTATTTTTTGGGGCCTTCTTTTTTTGTTTGGCCTTTCTTTCTTTTCTTTTTTATTTGGGACAATACTCTATGAATGATGATCATCACACTTCTATTTATTTACAACTCAATGATTACAACTCGATACTGGAACAAAGTATGACTCTATATGAATGCCTCCAGTGGTGTACCGGGATAGCAATGATGCATGAGTGACTTATATGAAAGAATTATGAATGGTGGCTTTGCCACAACTAAAATGTCAACTACATGATCATGCAAAGCAATATGACAATGATGGAGCGTGTTATGATAAACGGAACGGTGGAAAGTTGCATGGCAATATATCTCGGAATGGCTATGGGAATGCCATGATAGGTAGGTATGGTGGCTGTTTTGAGGAAGGTATATGGTGGGTGTATGATACCGGCGAAAGGTGCGCGGTATTAGAGATGCTAGCAATGGTGGAAGGGTGAGGGTGCGTATAATCCATGGACTCAACATTAGTCATAAAGAACTCACATACTTATTGCAAAAATCTATTAGTTATCGAAGCAAAGTACTTGTCGGTGTCCCGGGAACGGGGGTCCCCAGACTTGCTTGCCTGCGGCCCACGACGTGGCTAAGCCAGCAGGCCGTACGACCCATCTTCACCAACAAAGCGCCCAAGACCCTCGCGAGGCGGACGACGCAAGACCTCCTCTGGAGTGGCCTAGCTAGGCAGGCTCGCGAGGAGCGGAGACATCAAGGTGAGGCGAACCTCACGGGGCTCTCGTGACGTGAGCCATGACGATCGACACCAGGCGGACGCCAGGCGGGCGCCAACACGCACAACATCCTTGTTTCCTCTTTGGTGCAAAGGGGGCAAGCGCAGACGCGGAGTACCGAGGCCTCAGGCAAAGGTTGCCATTTCGGTGCAACAAGACCAAGACCATGGACTGCAAGACGAAGGTCATTCTGGAGCCCAGAACAGCGTCACCACCAGAACTTTGTGCAGGCAAAGACTACTTTTGTCAGGATAGCTTGTACTGGCTGTCCCCCTTTAAATTAGCCCGCCATTGTTGGCTCCCTTCCCGCTCGATATTTGGGAAGAGGACCAGGGCCTCTACAAATAGGAGTAGCCACCACAGTGGAGGAGGCATATCATCTGGGCTAGAGAGACCACCCCCACACACAAGCTCACCGAGCACAAGAATGCCTCAATCTCAGGAGGCCGTTCTTCCCTTGTATTGTTCATCATCAGCCCAAGAGGCAATCCACCACCACCAGACTGGAGTAGGGTATTACACCACAACGGTGGCCCCAACCAGTATAAACCCCGTGTCCTTTTGTGTTGTGAGTTCGTCGAGTTCGTCCGCGGGATCTTAGCGAGTTAGAGCGTAGATCGGTTGAAGGGAAAGACTTCACGCACACCCCAGTGTTCGAACCTTAAGGGTTTGCCGGAACCCCATACCCCGACATTTGGCGCGCCAGGTAGGGGTGCGCCGGAGCCTCTTTTCCGCCAATCAGCTCTCCGACGTTCACCGACAACAATGTCTGGCGACCCAAAAGCCGGATCCGACCGCTGGGCAGCCTGGCCGGCCCGGACGGTGCCGCCTGCCCATGAAGATCTCGACCCCGCACCCCAGGAGGTGAGGGCGTCACCAAGCTCCGCCGGGCATGGACAACGCGGCCAGGAATCATCCACCCTCACCCTGCGGCAAGCACGAGCCGCGGCGAGAGCAGTGAGTCAGGCCGCTGCAACGGCGCCGCACTCACGGCGGGAGCAAGCGAACATGCGGGTGGCACTCACAGTGGCAAGGGAGCTGCTGTGATGCAGGCTGATGGAGAGCGGCTGGGACACGCTGCTTGAGCGTGTTGCTGAGCTGCTGGACGCAGTGGCGTCGGGAGCGCCACCCTTCAGCTATAGACTCCCCCCAGGCCAATGCAAGGTCACATGGCGAGCCTCACCGCATCTGCGCGCCGTCGACTACGCCCAGAGGCTTCGCCAACATCAGCACGGCTGGCAGGGTAGGGGGCTCCAACCCCCCATGCCGCCCTTGAGAAGCACGAGCGCAAGCGTCACCCCCATGGTCCCAGCCGGATGCCGTATTATCATCCCCAGGACGCCATCATGGGCGGAGCAACATGGAGTGTGGGGCACCACGGCGAGGTGTTCGGGGTGACGGCCCAGGAAGCCTACGTGCCCCGCATGATGGACCAAGGGTACACACCAGAGGAAGACATAAGCTCATTCGTTGGAGAAGATTTGGGAGAAGGGGCGCTAGGAGTCAAAGCCTTCCAAGAGCCAGCGGAGAACCACAACGATCGCGCCGGCGACGACAACTACAGGGTACCGCTAACCTCTCACGAACAGGCTTATGCTAACCATGGGCTACAAATGAATTAGGTTGCAGCACCGATCGATGACCCCGGCACGGCGGCACCCGTCTCAACAAGGGAGACACGCTGGGGGCCGCCGAGAGGGAGCCAGGAGCAAGGCCCCTCCGCAAGGCACGCGAAACCAGGGGACACTCGGAGGTAGGCCCTCTGCCGGGGTGGCTTCAACGACCCTTCCTCCGGCAGATGACCCGTGGTCGCGGAGGGAACCGCTGGCGTCCTCTTTCCCTCCTTTGTGTCGTCCTGGTCTACGGCCGGCTCAAAGGAGGTCAAGAGTGGCGCAAGGTGAGGCCCTCAACTAGCGATATGAAGCAAGGCCAGTACCTGTGAAGAAGGCCCGGTGCTTGTGAAGCTCGCCGCCTGTGACACTCTCACGTAATAATGAGTTGGGGCTGTACACACCCCGGAGTCTCAGGAGCGCCGGCCTCAGGCCCTGGGGCTCCCTCCCACGCCTAGTGGACATCACCTAGCTCCGCGCTGGTGAGAAGACTTGAAGACCCGAAGACTAGACTAGGTGCCGGACGCGGCCTATTTGCTTTGGATCTCTCCTTCTGTGGATTTGCTTTCTGATTCTGGACTTAAGTTGAAGTTGAATTTTTATCGATGCGCGCGGGGGTGCCTTTTCTCGTTCGAGCCATTTTTCGCCTTCTGGATCTTCTTCGGTTTGGGACTCACGTATGTCGCCTCTCCCTCGCAAAGCTCCTCGCGAGCCGGGCCACGCAGAGCACGCACTAGCACTACGCCTGGTGCTCACCCCTTCCGCCCCCCCTTCAAACAGGGCGATAAGCTCCACAGGATTCTCAGGAACTCGTCGCTCACGACCCAGCCTATGCAGGCACTGACTAAGGTAATCCACGTCTGGAAACACACCCCCAGCTTCACGAGCTCACGAGGACGCATACCCACATCTCATAGGAAAGTAAAAACTGCGATTTACTTACACGAGGGGCTCCCCCTCTCAAAATGCTCTCACAAGTTTTCCAAGGGCCACACCCGAGTTTTGCGTGCAGAATAAAACAACAGGAGAATATGGGATCAGCCAGAGATATCGCTCGCTGCGTCGTCCAGGGACATGTCGCTCGCATCGTCATCACCTTCGTCGGAATCGTCGCCGCCGTCGGCGACGCCCCCATCACCGTCGTTGACCACGTCACCTTCGTCTGCGACGACTACCACCCCATCATTCTCCGAGGTGAATGCCCTGACCAACGCGTCGACATGATCCTCTACCCAATGCACCAAGTCGCCCCGGACGGCAATGGGCACAGGAGCAATGGCGGCATCAAAGTCGAAGTTGGGGTCAGTGTTCAGGAGGTGGCTGAAGACCCGGGAGAAGGCGCACTGAAGCAGGCCACGACCCCTCTCCTCCACAAGCTGCCGGGCTCTGGCAGATTGAGCCTCCAGGCGCGTCACCACCTCGGTGAAGAAGGTCAGGTGGCTGGCGTAGTCACTCAAGTGAGGGGTCGGGGCGTTCTTGTCGCAGATATAGCCCAGGGCGGTGTTGGCCTTGTTCCGAAGGTCTTGAAGCATAGGGGCATGCTCGCGCTCCAGCGTTTGGCATTGGAGCACTTCTTCTCTGTTTTGCCGAGCGACGGCCTCGACATCGTCGCCTCCGGAGGGAAAGCAGCTCGGTGCGGGCGGAGGCCAGGTCCGCCTGCGCCGTAACCAGGGCGGCGGTTGTGGCCTCAGCATGCCTCTCGGCCTCATCCAACCTGGGCCTCAGGGCGATGGCCCTGCCCGCGCCCTCCTGTCCAGCGAGCTCCAGTCTCAAGCCATACCTGCCTTCCAGATCAGCGCGAACCATGGCTACCCGGCGGTTGATCTCTTCTTCGACTCCGGCCTCACGGGCCCCGACGGCATCTTTAGCTTGAGCGACTTGGCGCTCCCTCGTCTCCAGCCACTCAAGCTCGAGGCTGCGCTCCACGGCGTCCAAGGCCAGCGCCTCCTCGCACCGCCGGATCTCCTCTTCCTCCATAGGCGTCCCCCTCATCGACGCAAGGGCGGTCCCGCACGCCTCGACTTGCTGCTCAAGGGACGCGCTCCAGGCCTGGAGCTCCCGCGCGTGCTCCTCCGCAGCCTCGCGGCGGCGATCGGCCTCGCGAGCTTCCTCCAAAGCTCGTGAGCGGGCCTCATTGGCAATCTTGAGGGACGCCTCAGCCTTCGCGTTCTCGAGGTCGCGATGATAACGACCAAGGTTGATGGCCACTCGCAGCTTGTGCCGCTCCTCCACCAACCGAAGACCTTCGGCCTCAAGACACGAGTCGACGCCAGCAAGCTCTTCACTGAGGCGGTTCATCGCGCCCATCGCCTCCTGGAAGAGACCGTGGCGGACCATGCTGCGCCCGCGCTTGAGCTCGAACGCTCGCCCCATCTCGTCCTCCACTTCGGGGGCTGCAGGTGGAACATCAAGTGGCGCGCCATCTCCCGGTTGGGGGCTGGCGTGGCCCCAGGCGCCGGCTGACCCTCGCGAGGGGCCCGGACCGAGCAAAGCCTGCTACTTGAAGGAAGCTCCAACATCGAGGCTAGCCACCTACCAACTCTGACCAAGGGAGGAGCCATTGGCACGCCTGCCGCGCTCCGAGCAAGGCCGCGTAGAAAGGACAACAAAGGCGCAAGCTCGGGCGCCTTGACGACGGACCAACTCCCGAGGCTGACCCCACACCGCGGGCAGCGTCTGAGCCTGAAGCACCGGAGCTTGGCGAGTGCAATGGGACGAGAGGGAGCTGCTTCTCTGGAGATTTCGCGGCCTTAGCAGAAGGGGACTTGAGGGGGAAATCATCAGGAAAGGAAGGCGGCACACAGAAGACCACCAAGAAGAGGTACTTACTCGTTGACGGTGATGTACTTCTGTCGCTTCAACGGCCTGAAGATGTTACTGCTGCTAGGGGATCCCTTTCTCTTGCGGAGCTCCTCGAAGTCCACGCAAAGGCGACCGAAGCACTGGACGTGACGGCCGGCGCGCGGCGGAGCCGAAGAAGAACCAAGAGGGATGGCCTTAGGGGAGCCAGGATGTGGCGAACAGCCCGACTCTTCCTCGCTGCGACCTCCCGAGGCCCCCGGAGCCTTGGCCTCGGGAGACGCATGCCGCATCTCGTCAGCAACCAGCGCCTTAGGAGGGGCGTCACAAGCTCCCGAGGACGACGCCCCTGGATCACCGCTCGGCGCGTGCTCCTCAGCACCTAAGCAGCCGGCCCCCGTTGCAGCCCGCTCCCCCGCACCGTCACCTGAGGCGAGCTCGGCACCGACGACGAAGACGGGGACCACGATGACGGGATTCTTGCGGGGCCCCACCAAGCCAATTGGGCGCAGCCCCCACTCATCAAAGGAAGGCATGTTCGCGGCAAAGGTGACCTTGTTCTCGCAGCGGTACAACATGTAGCTTTTCTTGGGCATCTCGTCTGGCAGAGGGACACCGGACAAGACCGTGAGCACCGTTTGCCACGCAGCGAGAGGGAGCCCCTCCTCCTGAACCCTCATGTTATCCCGACTGCTGAGCAAGTCCCACATCGGGCGAGAATGACACTGAAGTGGAGCAACTCGACGCCCGACGAACTCCCTCACCACCATGGGCGCGGTCACACCAAGGTCCTTCAACCACCGCAACCTGGCCCAGACGGGGGAAAGGCAGGGGCTCGTGAGCTTCTGATGGCCCCATCCAGAGTTCGGAATGGCAGGCCCCATCGGAGCTTGGAGCAGAGGGTTAAGCACGCTGGCATCAACAAACACCCATCGCATGCGGAACTCGCTCGCGGGCGAAGGGAGCTCGAAGTCAATCCCCATGCATGCTGTCGCGGCCATGGCCTGGAGGCCCACACACCCTGAGCTCTGCCGGGCACCGATGAGATGTAGGGAGAAGAAGTGGCGGAGGAGCGCCATGGAGGGGGAAATGCCCACCATGGCCTCACACACGAAGGCGAAGACGGCAAGAAGGGTCACAGATTGAGGGTCGAGATGGAGCATATGGATCTGATAGTGCTCGAGCACCGCGTTGAAGAAGGCGGAGAAGGGAGGAAGCAGGCTAGCCCAGAGGGTGTCGATGAAGATCGGAACCTCGATGACAGACCGGGCCATGCTGGGGTGAGACGCGGGCCAGGCTGGCATCTCTCCCCACTCATTGAAGCCGGAGGCGAGCATGGGGCGTACCTTGCCCATGGCCTCGTCGTTGAGCACCATAGGCCGGCCGAGCGCCAGCTCGAAGGATGGGGGCGTAGTTGGCGAGGGCTGAGGTTTCTTCCCCTTGTCGGCTTGCTTTGGCGCCATGACGGTGAAGCGGGCGGAGCGCTGGTCGGATTGAGGAGGCGGAGCAAGGCGACGAGGAAGCAGGGAGATTGGAAGATTGGAAGAGCCATGCTACCTCTTGAGCTTGCGTTGGATTTCCCCGACGAGGAAGGGATGATGCAGCAGAGTAGCGTAAGTATTTCCCTCAGTTTTTGAGAACCAAGGTATCAATCCAGTAGGAGGCCACGCTCAAGTCCCTCATACCTGCACAAAACGATAGCTACTCGCAACCAACGCGATTAGGGGTTGTCAATCCCTTCACGGTCACTTATGAGAGTGAGATCTGATAGATATAATATTTTTGGTATTTTTGGTACAGAGATGCAAAGTGAAAAGTAAAAAGCAAAATAAGATTAAAGTGATGGAGATTGATATGATGAGAATAGACCCGGGGGCCATAGGTTTCACTAGTGGCTTCTCTCAAGAGCATAAGTATTCTACGGTGGGTGAACAAATTACTGTTGAGCAATTGACAGAATTGAGCGTAGTTATGAGAATATCTAGGCATGATCATGTATATAGGCATCACGTCCGTGACAAGTAGACCGAAACGATTCTGCATCTACTACTATTACTCCACTCATCGACTGCTATCCATCATGCATCTAGAGTATTAAGTTAAAAACAGAGTAAGGCCTTAAGCAAGATGACATGATGTAGAGAGATAAATTCATGCAATATGAAATAAACCCCATCTTGTTATCCTCGATGGCAACGATACAATACGTGCCTTGCTGCCCCTTCTGTCACTGGGAAAGGACACCGCAAGATCGAACCCAAAGCTAAGCACTTCTCCCATGGCAAGAACTACCAATCTAGTTGGCCAAACCAAACGGATAATTCAAAGATACTTGCAAAGGTAACCAATCATACATAAAAGAATTCAGAGAAGATTCAAATATTATTCATAGATAGACTTGATCATAAACCCACAATTCATCGGTCTCAACAAACACACCGCAAAAAGAAGATTACATCGAATAGATCTCCACAAGAGAGGGGGAGAACTTTGTATTGAGATCCAAAAAGAGAGAAGAAGCCATCTAGCTACTAACTATGGACCCGAAGGTCTGAGGTAAACTACTCAAACTTCATCGGAGAGGCTATGATGATGCAGAAGCCCTCCGTGATGACGGCCCTCTCCGGCGGAGCTCCGGAATAGGCCGCAAGATGGGATCTCGTGGATACATAAAGTTGCAGCGGTGGAATTAGGTTTTTGGCTCCCGTTCTGATCGTTTGGGGGTACATAGGTATATATAGGAGGAAGGAGTACGCCGGTGGAGCACCGAGGGGCCCACGAGGAAGGGGGCGCGCCCTAGGGGGGGTGCCCCCCACCCTCGTGACCGCCTCTTTGACTCCTTGGAGTAGGGTCCAAGTCTCCTGGATCACGTTCAGTGAGAAAATCACGTTCCCGAAGGTTTTATTCCGTTTGGACTCCGTTTGATATTCTGTTTCTCCGAAATACTGAAATAGGCAAAAAACAGCAATTCTGGGCTGGGCCTCCGGTTAATAGGTTAGTCGAAAAAATAATATAAAAGTGGAAAATAAAGCCCAATATAGTCCAAAACAGTAGATAATATAGCATGGAGCAATCAAAAATTATAGATACGTTGGAGATGTATCAGGCATCCCCAAGCTTAATTCCTGCTCGTCCTCGAGTAGGTAAATGATGAAAAGAGAATTTTTGATGCGGAGTGCTACTTGGCATAATTTCAATGCAAATCTTCTTAATTGTGATATGAATATTCAGATGCGAAAGATTCAAGACAAAAGTTTATATTGACATAAAAATAATAATACTTCAGGCATACTAACAAAGCAATTATGTCTTCTCAAAATAACATGGCCAAAGAAAGTTATCCCTACAAAATCATATAGTCTGGCTATGCTCTATCTTCACCACACAAATTATTTAAATCATGCACAACCCCGATGACAATCCAAGCAATTGTTTCATACTCTAACTTCTCAAAACTTTTTCAATCTTCACGCAATACATGAGCGTGAGCCATGGATATAGCACTATAGGTGGGATAGAATGGTGATTGTGCATAAGACAAAAAGGAGAAGATAGTCTCACATCAACTTGGCGTATCAACGGGCTATGGAGATGCCCATCAATAGATATCAATGTGAGTGACTAGGGATTGCCATGCAACGGATGCACTAGAGCTATAAGTATATGAAAGCTCATCAAAAAGAAACTAAGTGGGTGTGCATCCAACTTGCTTGCTCATGAAGACCTAGGGCAATTTGAGGAAGCCCGTCATTGGAATATACAAGCCAAGTTCTATAATGTAAAATTCCAACTAGAATATGAAAGTGATAACATGAGAGACTCTCTAATATGAAGATCATGGTGCTACTTTGAAGCACAAGTGTGGTAAAAGGATAGCAACATTGTCCCTTCTCTCTTTTTCTCTCTTTTTCTATCATTTTTTTATTTGGGCCTTTTCTCCCTTTTTTATGGCCTCTTTTCTTTCTCTCTTTTTTTGGGCTTGTTTGGCCTCTTTTATTTATTTTTCGTCCGGAGTCTCATCCCGACTTGTGGGGGAATCATAGTCTCCATGATCCTTTCCTCACTGGGACAATGCTCTAATAATGATGATCATCACACTTTTATTTTTCTTACAACTCAACAATTACAACTCGATACTTAGAACAAAATATGACTCTATATGAACGCCTCCGACGGTGTACCGGGATATGCAGTATGACAATGATGGAGTGTGTCATAATAAACGGAACGGTGGAAAGTTCCATGGCAATATATCTCGGAATGGCTATGGAAATGCCATAATAGGTAGGTATGGTGGCTGTTTTGAGGAAGTTATATGGTGGGTGTATGATACCGGCGAAAGGTGCGCGGTATTAGAGAGGCTAGCAAAGGTGGAAGGGTGAGAGTGCGTATAATCCATGGACTCAACATTAGTCATAAAGAACTCATATACTTATTGCGAAAATCTAGAAGTTATCAAAGAAAAGTATTACGCGCATGCTCCTAGGGGGATAGATTGGTAGGAAAAGACCATCGCTCGTCCCCGACCGCCACTCATAAGGAAGACAATAAATAAATAAATCATGCTCCGACTTCATCACATAATGGTTCACCATACGTGCATGCTACGAGAATCACAAACTTTAACACAAGTATTCTTTAAATTCACAACTACTCAACTAGCATGACTCTAATATTATCACCTCCATATCTCAAAACAATTATCAAGTATCAAACTTTTCTTAGTATTCAACACACTCAAAAGAAAGTTTCACAGATCTTGAATACCAAGCATATTATTATTAAGAAAATTACCATGCTATTAAGAGATTCTCAAAATAATTTAAGTGAAGCATGAGAGATCAATAGTTTCTTTAAAAAAAATCCACCACTGTGCTCTAAAATATCTAAGTGAAGCACATAGAGCAAAATTATAATGCTCAAAAGATATAAGTGAAGCACATAGAGCAAGACTACATAGCTCAAAAGATATAAGTGAAGCACATAAAGTATTCTATCAAATTTTAATTCATGTATGGCTCTCTCAAAAGGTGTGTACAGCAAGGATGGTTGTGGCATACTAAAACACAAAGACAAAAATAATACAATACGCTCAAAGAAAAACACATATCATGTTGGTGAATAAAAATATAGCTCCAAGTAAATTACCGATGGAAGTGGACGAAAGAGGGGATGCCTTCCGGGGCATACCCAAGCTTTGACTTTTTGGTGTCCTTGGATTATCTTGGGGGTGCCATGGGCATCCCCAAGCTTAGGCTCTTGCCACTCCTTGTTCCATAATCCATCAAAAGAATTCACCCAAAACTTGCAAACTTCACAACACAAAACTTAAAGTGGAAAACTCGTGAACTCCGTTAGCGAAAGAAAACAAAAGACCACTTCAAGGTACTGTAATGAACTCATTATTTATTTATATTGGTGCTAAACCTACTGTATTCCAACTTCTCTATGGATTATAAACTATTTTACTAACCATATATTCATCAAAATAAGCAAACAACACACGAAAAACAGAATCTGTCAAAAACAGAACAGTCTGTAGTAATCTGTAGCTAGCACAAGATCTGGAATCCAAAAAATTCTAAAATAAATTGCTTGACTTGAGGAATTTATCTATTAATAATCTGCAAAAATAATTAACTAAATAGCACTCTTCAAATAAAAATTACAGCAGTACTCGTGAGCGCTAAAGTTTCTATTTTTTACAGCAAGTTCAACAAGACTTTCCCCAAGTCTTCCCAATGGTTCTACTTGGCACAAACACTAATTAAACACAAAAAACACAACCAAAACATAGGCTAAATAATTTATTTATTACTAAACAGGAGCAAAAATCAAGGAATAAAAATAAAATTGGGTTGCCTCCAAACAAGCGCTATCGTTTAACGCCCCTAACTAGGCATAAAAGCGAGGATAGATCTAGGTATTGCCATCTTTGGTAGGCAATCCATAAGTGGCTCTCATGATAGTTTCATATGGCAATTTTATTTTCTTTCTTGGAAAGTTTTCCATGCCCTTTTTAATGGAAATTTAAATCTAATATTACCTTCCTTCATATCAATAATCGCACCAACCGTTCTAAGGAAAGGTCTACCAAGAATAATAGGGCAAGAAGGATTGCAATCTATATCAAGAACAATGAAATCTACGGGCACATAATTTCTATTTGCAACAATAATAACATCATTAATCCTTCCCATAGGTTTCTTAATAGTAGAATCCGCAAGATGCAAGTTTGGAGAGCAATCATCAAAATTGCGGAAATCTAGGAAATCACACAAAGTTTTGGGGATAGTGGAGACACTAGCACCCAAATCACACAAAGCATAAAACTCATGATCTTTAATTTTAATTTTAATAGTTGGTTCCCACTCATCATAGAGTTTTCTAGGGATAAAAACTTTCAACTCAAGTTTTTCTTCATAAGATTGCATCAAGGCATCAACAATATGTTCGGTGAAGGCTTTCTTTTGACTATAAGCATGTGGAGAATTTAGCACGGATTGCAACAAGGAAATAAAATCAATTAAAGAGAAACTTTCATAATTAAATTCCTTGAAATCCAATATAGTGGGTTTAGCAACATCTAGATTTTTATTTCTTTCAATCCCACTTTCATCAATTTCATCATAAAGATCTAATTACTCCGAAATTTTAGAACGCCTTCTAGGTAAAGGAAGATCATATTCAGTTTCATCAAGATTCATATTGCAAAACAAAGATTTAATAGGAGACACATCAATAACTTTTAGATCTTCATCTTGATTTTCATAGGAATTGGAAGAACACGCTTTAATAAAGGCATCTTTGGAAGCACGGATCCTAGCAGTTCTTTCCTTCCACTCATCAATGGAAATTCTCATGGCTTTGAGAGACTCATTGATATCATGCTTAGGAGGAATAGATCTAAGCTTTAAAGAATCAATCTCAAGAGAAATTCTATCAACATTCCTAGCCAAATCATCAACTTTAAGCAATTTCTCTTCAAGCAAATCATTAAAATTCTTTTGTGAACTCATAAAATCTTTGACACTATTCTCAAATTCAGAGGGCATCTTATTATAATTTCCATAAGAGTTGTTGTAGGAATTCCCATAATTATTAGAAGGATTACTAGGATATGGCCCAGGATTAAAATTCCCTCTATAAGCGTTGTTACCAAAATTATTCCTACCAACAAAATTCACATCCATAGATTCATTGTTATTCTCGATCAAAGTAGACAAAGGCATATCATTAGGATCAGAAGAAACACTCTTAGTAGCAAATAATTTCATAAGTTCATCCATCTTTCCACTCAAAACATTGATTTGTTCTATCGCATGCACTTTTTTTATTAGAAGATCTTTCAGTATGCCATTGAGAATAATTAACCATAATATTATCTAGGAGTTTAGTAGCATCTCCTAAAGTGATTTCCATAAAAGTGCCTCCCGCGGCCGAATCTAAAAGATTTCTAGAAGCAAAATTCAATCCAGCGTAAATTTTTTGTATAATCATCCACAAATTCAAACCATGAGTAAGGCAATTACGTATCATTAATTTCATTCTCTCCCAAGCTTGTGCAAGATGTTCATGATCAAGTTGCTTAAAGTTCATAATATCGTTTCTAAGAGAGATGATCTTAGTGGGAGGGAAATACTTAGAGATAAAAGCATCTTTGCACTTGTTCCAAGAATCAATACTATTTTTAGGCAAAGACGAAAACCAAGCTTTAGCACGATCTCTAAGCGAAAAAGGAAATAGCTTCAATTTAATGACATCATTATCGACATCTTTTTTCTTTTGCATATCACATAAATCAACGAAGCTATTTAGATGAGTGGCGACATCTTCACTAGGAAGGCCGGCGAATTGATCTTTCATAACAAGATTCAACAAAGCAGTATTGATTTTAGAAGATTCAGTATTGGCAAGAGGAGCAATCGGAGTTCTAAGGAAATCATTATTATTGGTATTCGTGAAGTCACACAATTTGGTAGTATCTTGAGACATTGCGACAAACAAGCAATCCAACACACGAGCAAACAAAGGGCAAGCAGGCAAAAAGAGGCAAATAGAGAGGGAGGATAGAGAGAGAGGGCGAATAAAACGGCAAGGGTGAAGTGGGGGAGAGGAAAATGAGAGGCAAATGGCAAATAATGTAATGCGAGAGATAGGGATTGTGATGGGTACTTGGTATGTTGACTTTTTGCGTAGGCTCCCCGGCAACGGCGCCAAAAATTATTCTTGCTACCTCTTGAGCTTGCGTTGGATTTCCCCGAAGAGGAAGGGATGATGCAGCAGAGTAGCGTAAGTATTTCCCTCAGTTTTTGAGAACCAAGGTATCAATCCAGTAGGAGGCCACGCTCAAGTCCCTCGTACCTGCACAAAACGATAGCTACTCGCAACCAACACGATTAGGGGTTGTCAATCCCTTCATGGTCACTTACGAGAGTGAGATCTGATAGATATAATATTTTTGGTATTTTTGGTATAGAGATGCAAAGTGAAAAGTAAAAGGCAAAGTAAAAAGCAAAATAAGATTAAAGTGATGGAGATTGATATGATGAGAATAGACCCGTGGGCCATAGGTTTCACTAGTGGCTTCTCTCAAGAGCATAAGTATTCTACGGTGGGTGAACAAATTACTGTTGAGCAATTGACAGAATTGAGCATAGTTATGAGAATATCTAGGCATGATCATGTATATAGGCATCACGTCCGTGACAAGTAGACCGAAATGATTCTGCATCTACTACTATTACTCCACTCATCAACCGCTATCCAGCATGCATCTAGAGTATTAAGTTAAAACAGAGTAACGCCTTAAGCAAGATGACATGATGTAGAGAGATAAATTCATGCAATATGATATAAACCCCATCTTGTTATCCTCGATGGCAACGATACAATACATGCCTTGCTGCCCCTTCTGTCATTGGGAAAGGACACCGCAAGATCGAACCCAAAGCTAAGCACTTCTCCCATGGCAAGAACTACCAATCTAGTTGGCCAAACCAAACGGATAATTCGAAGAGACTTGCAAAGATAACCAATCATACATAAAAGAATTCAGAGAAGATTCAAATATTATTCATAGATAGACTTGATCATAAACCCACAATTCATCGGTCTCAACAAACACACCGCAAAAAGAAGATTACATCGAATAGATCTCCACAAGAGTGGGGAGAACTTTGTATTGAGATCCAAAAAGAGAGAAGAAGCCATCTAGCTACTAACTTTGGACCCGAAGGTCTGAGGTAAACTACTCACACTTCATCGGAGAGGCTATGATGATGTAGAAGCCCTCCATGATGACGGCCCTCTCCGGCGGAGCTCCGGAACAGGCCCCAAGATGGGATCTCATGGATACAGAAAGTTGCGGCGGTGGAATTAGGTTTTTGGCTCCTGTTCTGATCGTTGGGGGTCCGTAGGTATATATAGGAGGAAGGAGTACGTCGGTGGAGCACCGAGGGGCCCATGAGGCAGGGGGGCGCGCCCTAGGGGGGCGCCCCCACCCTCGTGACCGCCTCTTTGACTCCTTGGAGTAGGGTCCAAGTCTCCCGGATCACGTTCGGTGAGAAAAACACGTTCCCGAAGGTTTTATTCCGTTTGGACTCCGTTTGATATTTGGTTTCTCCGAAATACTGAAATAGGCAAAAAACATCAATTCTGGGCTGGGCCTCCGGTTAATAGGTTAGTCCCAAAAATAATATAAAAGTGGAAAATAAAGCCCAATATAGTCCAAACAGTAGATAATATAGCATGGAGCAATCAAAAATTATAGATACGTTGGAGACGTATCAAGCCAGGCGTGGAGAGGGAAGAATAATTGTGCAAGAAGCGGGGCCGCATAGCCAGGCAGATTCAAAGGCGGCATGGGGAAGTGGAGACGCCCACGTCCAGTCAACCGCCACCCGTCAACCAAGGCCGCAGGCTTTTGGGGCCCGTGACGCTTCGAGCTTGACCCTTGGCTTCGCCGCGAAGCCAAGCCCGAGCGCACCTTGGGCCGAGGGGCTACCGTCGGCGTCTTGGGAACGGGGGTCCCCAGACTTGCCTGCCTGCGGCCCGCGGTGTGGCTAAGCCAGCAGGCCGTATGGCCCATCTTCACCAACAAAGCGCCCAAGACCATCATGAGGGGCCAAGCCTCGCGAGGCGGATGACGCAAGACCTCCTCTGGAGTGGCCTAGCTTGGCAGGCTCGCGAGAAGCGGAGATATCAAGGTGAGGCGAAACTCACGAGGCTCTCGTAATGTGAGCCGTGATGATCGACACCAGGCGGGCGCCAAGCGGGCGCCAGCGTGCACAACGTCCTTGTTTCCTCTTTGGTGGAAAGGGGACAAGTGCAGCCACGGAGTACCGAGGCCTCAGGCAAAGGTTGCCATTTCGGTGCAACAAGACCAAGACCATGGACTGCAAGACGGAGGTCATTGTGGAGCCCAGAACAGCTTCACCACCAGAACTTTGTGCAGGCGAAAACTACTTTTGTCAGGATAGCTTGTACTGGCTGTCCCCCTTTAAATTAGCCCGCCATTGTTGGCTCCCTTCCCGCTCGATATTTGGAAGAGGACTAGGGCCTCTATAAATAGCAGTAGCCACCACAGTGGAGGAGGCATATCATCTGGGCTAGAGAGACCACCCCCCACACAAGCTTACCGAGCACAAGAACGCCTCAATCTCAGGAGGCTGTTCTTCCCTTGTATTGTTCATCGTTAGCCTAGATAAACCCCGTGTCCTTCTGTGTTGTGAGTTCGTCAAGTTCGTCCGCGGGATCTTAGCGAGTTAGAGCGTAGATCGGTTGAAGGGAAAGACTTCGCGCGCACCCCGGTGTTCGAACCTTAAGGGTTTGCCGGAACCCCATACCCCGACAGTACTACATGCATGCTCCTAGGAGGATAGATTGGTAGGAAAAGACCATCGCTCGTCCCCGACCGCCACTCATAAGGAGGACAATCAATAAATACATCATGCTCCGACTTCTTAACATAATGGTTCACCATACGCGCATGCTACGAGAATCACAAACTTCAACACAAGCATTTCTCAAATTCACAACTACTCAACTAGCACGACTCTAATATCACCATCTCCATATCTCAAAACAATTATCAAGTTTCAAACTTCTCATAGTATTCAACACACTCATAAGAAAATTTTATTTATTAATATTGAATGTCTCAAATAATTAAAGAAAATTACCATGCTGTTTTTTAGGACTCTCAAAATAATCTAAGTGAAGCATGAGAGAACAATGGTTTCTATAAAACAAATCTACCACCGTGCTCTAAAAGATATAAGTGAAGCACTAGACCAAAAATTATATAACTCAAAAGATATAAGTGAAGCACATAGAGTATTCTAATAATTTCCAAAGCATGTGTGTCTCTCTCAAAAAGGTGTGTGAAGCAAGGATGATTGTGGAAAGCTAACAAATAAAGACTCAAATAATACAAGACGCTCCAAGCAAAACACATATCATGTGGTAAATAAAAATATAGCTCCAAGTAAAGTTACCGATAGAAGTAGACGAAAGAGGGGATGCCTTCCGGGGCATCCCCAAGCTTTGGCTTTTGGGTGTCCTTATATTATTTTGTGGGTGACATGGGCATCCCCAAGCTTAGGCTCTTGCCACTCCTTGTTCCATAATCCATCAAATCTTTACCCAAAACTTGAAAACTTCACAACACAAAACTTAAAGTAGAAAATCTCGTGAGCTCCGTTAGCGAAAGAAAACAAAACACCACTTCAAGGTACTGTAATGAACTCATTATTTATTTATATTGGTGTTAAAATTACTGTATTCCAACTTCTCTATGGTTTATGAACTATTTTACTAGCCATAGATTCATCAAAATAAGCAAACAACACACGAAAAACAGAATCTGTCAAAAACAGAACAGTCTGTAGTAATCTGTAGCTAACGCAAGATCTGGAACCCCAAAAATTCTAAAATAAATTGTTGGATGTGAGGAATTTATCTATTAATCATCTGCAAAAATAATTAACTAAATAGAACTTTCAAAATAACAATGGCAGCAGTTCTCGTGAGTGCTAAAGTTTCTGTTTTTTACAGCAAGATTAAAAAGACTTTCCCCAAGTCTTTCCAACGGTTCTACTTGGCACAAACAGTAATTAAACACAAAAAACACAGAGTCTAGATAAATTATTTATTGAATAACAGCAAGGAAAAATATTGGGTTGTCTCCCAATAAGCGCTTTTCTTTAAAGCCTTATAGCTAGGCAAAATATTTCAATGATGCTCACATGGAAGACAAGAATTGAAGCACAAAGAGAGCATCATAAAACACGTGACAAACACATCTAAGTCTAACATACTTCCTATGCATAGGAATCTTATAGGCAAACAAATTATCAAGGAAAGCAAAAACTAGCATATGCAAGAAAGCGGAAAGAAACAATGGCAATCTCAACATAATGAGAGGTAATCTAGTAACATGAAAATTTCTACAACCATATTTTCCTCCCTCATAATAATTACATGTAGGATCATAAGCAAACTAAACAATATAGCTATCACAAAACATATTCTTAACAAGATCCACATGTATACAAAGTTGACACTCTTCCAAAATAGTGGGATTAACATTAACTAAAGTCATGACCTCTCCAAACCCACTTTTATCAAAAACTTCATAAGATTGAACATTCTCCAAATATGTGGGATCTAAAGTTGACACTCTTCCAAACCCACTTTCAATAATATTGTAAACACTATTATCAATCTCATATTCATCCCGGGGCTTAAATAAATTTTCAAGATCAAAAGAAGAATCACCCCAATCATGATCATTGCAACAAATAGTAGTCATAGCAAAACTAGCATCCCCAAGCTTAGGGTTTTGCATATCATTAACACAACTGACATTAAGAGAACTTATACTAACATCATTGCAATCATGATTTTCATCGAAGGAACTATCAAGTATGGGTGCAATAGCAATGATCTCATGTTTAACATAAGGAACTATAGAAAATTCATCTTCATAAATATTGGCATCGTGGCCACAAGAATAGCAAGCATCATGTTCATCAAGGGATATTTCAATCAAATCATCAGAATCATAATTATCTATAGATTCATGCATATCATTATTTTCTTCCGAAGCAACGATCATTCTTGCAATAAATTCTTTGACATAGACATTATGAGCATAGTTTTCATAGCAATATTTAAGTATGTCAAAAATTTCAGATTCGCAGAGAGTTATATCATATTTTTCAATCAAAGAAGCAACTTCATAAGCACCCTTAAAAGCAACAAAGTCTTCAATTCGTTCGATATCGTAGTAACTATAAATACCCTTTGCATAAGAAGATAAAATTTCAATATCATTAAACTCACATAGGTAGGGGAGGTGTTTTTTAGGGTTCTTAGAGCAACAAGTAAAATCACAAATTTCACAAAGATTCCAAGCATAACACAACAATCTGTTTTTTTATTCCATAAGAGTCTCCCTTTTTCAGACAAACGGTGACGCACAAAATGAGCATGCTCATCTAAAGATTTCCCATCAACTAGGCTAGTTGGGGTATCAACACGAGCGCATAAGGATCGAAGCTGATCTAAGTAGGACACTTTAAGTGGATCCATCTCAATAGATTTTTAGCAAGCAAAGATGCAAGCAAATAGAAGGCAGATGGAAACACAAACAAGGATACATATGGGAAGAAGGCAAACAAAAGAAGAGGCAAATAGGGAAAGAGAAGGAGGACGGAGAGAGAGGGCAAATAAAACGGCAAGGGTGAAGTGAGGGAGAGGAAAACGAGAGGCAAATGGCAAATAATGTAATGCGGGAGATAAGGGTTTGTGATGGGTACTTGGTATGTTGACTTTTGCGTAGACCTCCCCGGCAACGGCGCCAGAAATCCTTCTTGCTACCTCTTGAGCACTTGCGTTGGTTTTCCCTTGAAGAGGAAAGGGTGGTGCAGCAAAGTAGCGTAAGTATATCCCTCAGTTTTTGAGAACCAAGGTATCAATCTAGTAGGAGGCCACGCACGAGTCCCTCGCACCTACGCAAACAAATAAATCCTCGCAACCAACGCGGTAAGGGGTTGTCAATCCCTACACAGTCACTTACGAGAGTGAGATCTGATAGATATGATAAGATAATATTTTTTGTATTTTTATGATAAAGATGCAAAGTAAAATAAAAGGCAATAAAAATAACTAAGTATTGGAAGATTAATATGATGGAAGATAGACCCGGGGGCCATAGGTTTCACTAGTGGCTTCTCTCGAGAGCATAAGTATTCACGGTGGGTAAACAAATTACTGTTGAGCAATTGACAAAACTGAGCATAGTTATGAGAATATCTAGGTATGATCATGTATATAGGCATCACGTCTGAGACAAGTAGACCGACTCCTGCCTGCATCTACTACTATTACTCCACACATCGACTGCTATCCAGCATGCATCTAGAGTATTAAGTTCAAGAGAACAGAGTAACGCTTTAAGCAAGATGACATGATGTAGAGGGATAAACTCATGCAATATGAAATAAACCCTCTTGTTATCCTCGATGGCAACAATACAATACAATACGTGCCTTGCTGCCCCTACTGTCACTTGGAAAGGACACTGCAAGATTGAACCCAAAGCTAAGAACTTCTCCCATTGCAAGAAAGATCAATCTAGTAGGCCAAACCAAATTGATAATTCGAAGAGACTTGCAAAGATAACCAATCATACATAAAATAATTCAGAGAAGATTCAAATATTGTTCATAGATAAACTTGATCATAAACCCACAATTCATCGGTCTCAACAAACACACCGTAAAAGAAGATTACATCGAATAGATCTCCACAAGAGAGGGGGAGAACTTTGTATTGAGATTGAAAAAGAGAGAAGAAGCCATCTAGCTAATAACTATGGACCCATAGGTCTGAGGTAAACTACTCACACTTCATCGGAAGGGCTATGGTGTTGATGTAGAAGCCCTCCGTGATCGATTCCCCCTCCGGCGGAGCTCCGGAGCAGGCCCCAAGATGGGATCTCGTGGATACAGAAAGTTATAGCGGTGGAATTAGGGTTTTGGCTCAATATCTGGTAGTTTGGGGGTACGTAGGTATATATAGGAGGAAGGAGTACGTCAGTGGAGCAACAGGGGGCCCATGAGGGTGGAGGGCGCGCCTAGGGGGTAGGCGTGCCCCCATACCTCGTGGCCTCCTGGTTGATGTCTTGACGTAGGGTCCAAGTCCTCTAGACCATGTTCGTTCTGAAAATCACGTTCCCAAAGGTTTCATTCCGTTTGGACTCCGTTTGACATTCTTTTTCTGCGAAACCCTAAATAGGCAAAAACAACAATTCTGGGGTGGGCCTCTGGTTAATAGGTTAGTCCCAAAAATAATATAAAAGTGTATAATAAAGCCCAATAATGTCTAGAATAGAATATAATATAGCATGGAACAATAAAAAATTATAGATATGTTGGAGACGTATCAGCCGGCGGTGTCCAGGGGTGACTTGCGGCTGCTTTTCTGCTTTGTCCCTGCAACATGTACCATGCCTCGTGGAGGCGTTAATCTTGCGTTTGATATTGTGAGAACAATATGTATTGTAATATTTGTTTTGAGATTTTGCGATTTTCTTCCTATTTGCTTTGTGTTCTGCGTCGGCAGAGCCCGACCCCGCGCATACCTCAACCGCCGTTGGGCCGACCGGAAACCAGGACGGATCAAGGAGCGAGGGCTACAAGACCAGTTAGGCTCCTGAGTCGCGATGCTCAGGAGTCCCTCTTGATGCGCAAACAGCCTATAGGAAGGATACGTGAGGATAGGTTAATGTTCTACGTCGGCAGAGCCCGGCCCCGCACATACCTCAACCGCCGTTGAGCCGACCGGAAACCAGGACGGACCAAGGAGTGAGGGGCTACATGACCAGTTAGGCCGATGCTCAGGAGCCCCCCTTGACGTGCAAACATTCTCCATACCTTTGCCCTCGCCGAGGCTCGGCTCGGGAGGGGCGTGCGACGACCGGGTCCGGGGGACCTGGTTGGGTGGCGTACGCTTGGGCGTGACCCAAGCGCAGCCCCCCATGCCCACCCCCCTCGCGTGGCTCTCCCGAGGGGAGGCGTTGCGGTGAGGCCAGGCACTGAGCTCTGGGGCTCCGCGAGATTGGTACGGCCGTGGGGCCGCCATCAGTTGTTTATCACCAGCACAGAGCGTAGTGCTTCCGCTTGTGCACGGTCATAGCCGCTCCTCGACAGTGTTGACGACCAGCGCGGAGCATGGTGCTTCCACTAGGGCGTGGGAGGGGGACTCCCTACTGTGGAGAGACCCCGGGGCGTGTACAGCCCCGCCCTGACACATGGCTTGCACGATAGGGCTAGACGAGGTGTATCTAGGCACTCGTGAGCCAGCGTGGGACTCACGAGGCCTTACCTCAAGGCGGGCTGCGCCTGGTCTTGGTTCTTGTTCGCTGTCTTGGTCCTACGAAATGGTTAGACAATGCGAAGGGTCCTAAAGAAAGACGGCTGGCGCTCGGCTCCCACAGTGGGTGACAATCAAGCAGGCGATAGTCATAGATAGATTAAGCATGGAAAGCAACCTAGCTTAGGTAAGTGCAGGGAAGATGCATGTCACCGGGTCCGGCCCCAGCGGCTTGGGGATGATGCAGCCCGAGGGGCGCCCCCAACAGGGTAAGCTAAAGACATAAAAGGAAAGATACATGCCACAGGGACGGACCCACGCGGCCTGGGAATGATGCAGCCCTGGGGGCGCTCCCAACTGAATGAACTTGGAAAAAATGTCAGCTGGTTCTGTTGATGAAGGAGAGTTGGGGTAGCTGAAGGTGTGCAGCGAGAGGGCTGCCCCTCATGAGCCACCGGGGCCCTGAGCCTCGGGAGGCTCTGGGGGTCCAGGGGGTTCCTTGAGGACCGTCTTCATCTCTATCAGCACAACGTGGTGCCTAGCCTCCTGAGACGTCAGGATGCTCCGCAGGCTGCGTTGATAGGTGGCCGCCACGCTCGGCAGGCCAAAGGGCATGCAAACGTAGCTGTGAGGTGGGCCCTCGCAGCGTCCCACGCGCGAAGGCCAGAGAAGCTCCTGAGAGGCGGACCGATTGAGCCCTGGGACGTTCATGTAGACATGTAGCCCGACATCCTCGCCTGGATGGGGGGCTATGCCTAGTGAGCGGCGGCTGCCGCGCATGGCCCTCGTGTCTTCATGTTCCTGAGTGGTCTTGGTGATGAACTCCTAAGCAGTGGGCACTCCTTGCCCTGTGTTCTCCTGGGGGAAGCGTGCCACGAAGCACGCCTCCAAGTGGTGCCCAAGTGCCTCTCTCGTGATGCTGGCAAAGTCTGAGGCCCTCCATAAGAGAGCCCCCGAGCCCTGCCCAAGAGGGGCGCTGGGTGCGCCTTCCTATGCGATGGAGGGAGGCGCCCCAGGCGCGAACACCAATCCTGACAAGGCGCCGCTTGCCTGAGGCCCCGCGTCACACAACTGCTTCTTCTTCTTGGGGGTGGCCTCAGGAGGGTGCCCGCCCTGACTGCCGGGGTCGTTGATTGCTGCAGCTTGGAAGGCACGCTCGAGGGAGCACACCACATCTCTTTCTTCGCACGAGACCGTGATGATTCCGCCGCTTCCCGGCATCTTGAGGACATTGTAGCCGTGATGGGTCACCGCCATGAACTTGGCCAGGGCTGGATACCCGAGGATGGCGTTGTATGGCAGGTGGATGTAGGTGACATCGAAGTCGATGAGTTCGATGCGGTAGCTGTTGCGTTCTCCGAAGGTAACAGGGAGGCGGACCTGCCCGATCAGGGTAGTAGAGCCGTCGGTTACTCCTAAGAAAGGCTTGGTAGGCTGAAGCTGGCCAGATGGCACTTGGAGGTTGTCGAACGTGTCGACGGACAGGACATTGAGCCCTGCGCCGCCATCGATGAGGGTCTTGATAACTTGCACGTTGCTGATGACTGGCGAATAGAGCATTGGGAGGACGCCAGCAGTAGTCACGCACTTGAGCTGATCTGCCGAACTGAACGTGATGGGGCACCTGGACCATCTGAGCGGGCACATGGCCTCGAGCTTGGGGAGAACTGCATTCACTTTGTGGGCAAATTGTTTGAAGATACGGTGCGAGGCTGGGGCTTGAGCTCCGCCCAAGATGCAGGCGATAGCGCGTGGCTCCTAGAAGCCGCCAGCCCCCTCGTCTTGATGGTGGTCGTCATTCCTTCTGGGTGGTGGCGGCAGTGGAGGAAGGCTTGTGTTTCCTCGAGGACGAGCCTCACGAGGCTGGTCCCTCCAGGCGCCCTCGCGAGGCTGATCCTTCTAGCGGTCCTCATGAGGCCAGTCGTGCCACTCCTGGCGCGGGCCACGGTCATCCCAGCGTCCGCCACCACGTCCTCCTCCTGGTCCGTAGCCCCGGCCGCTACACTCGGGGCATCGACCGAAGCGTCCTTCTCGAATGGCTCTGAGCTCTTGACAGTCGCCGGTGTTGTGGGTATGCAGGTTATGGAAGGTGCAGAACGGGCGGCTGCCCTTGGATGACTCATGCTGGTCTCTGCCACGCTTAGTGTCTGGCTCCGCCGCGAGCACGACCGCTCGCTTGCGCTTCACATCGTTGGCCTTGATCTTTTTCCCCTCTGGGTCTGCAGCAGGGAGTTCGAGGAGGGAGAGGCGCCCCTCCTCAGCTCTAGTACACTTGGTCGCGATGTTGAAAAGCTCCAGGGTCGTGCACAACTCTTCATGGATGGCGAGCTCCTTCTTCATCTTGACATCGTGGACACCGTCGGAGAATGCTGAGATGATGGCCTCGCCGGTCACCTCGGGGATCTTGATCCGTGTGCTGTTGAAGCGCTGAATGTACTTCTACATGGTCTCTCCTGGTTGTTGCTTGATGCAGCGCAGGTCGCCCACGACCTGGGGGCGGTCGCGAGTGCCCTGGAAGTTGGCGATGAAGCGGTTGCGCATTTTGTCCCAGGAGGAAATTGAGCCTGGAGGCAGGTTCAGGAGCCAGGAGCGGGGGCCATCCTTGAGAGCCATGGGAAACTAGTTCGCCATGACTTTCTCGTCGCCGTTGGCCGCCTCGATGCTCAGCTCGTAGAGCTGCAGGAACTCCGCAGGGTCGGGGGTGCCGTCGTAGCGAGGAGGCAGGTCTGGCTTGAATTTGCCCGGCCAGGCGACGCTGCGCAGCTCGGGGGTGAAGGTGCGGCAGCCGGCCGTGGTCACCGGTGCCCGCCTTGGAGGTGGAGCTTGGCCTTGGTACGGACCAGCGGGAGTCAGCGATGGAGTGGCGGTGCGGCCATCCTGCCACACCGAGGGGTGTAGTGAGGATGCTTGCTATTTGTTCCCTGCCGGGCCGGTGGCGGCGTTGGTGGCAGGCGACGAAGAGCGACGGGGTGGCCCGCCGACGGGGTCCGTCTTAGCAACGCTGGTGGCGAGGGCATCCCGGCGCTCGGCATGGGCGCGACGCGTGTCCGCCATGGAGATGATGAAGCGACATGACGCAGAGCAATGGATGGGAAGCTTCGGTGCACCCCTACCTGGCGCGCCAAATGTCGGATCACGGGTTCCGGCAAAACCCTTAAGGTTCGAACACTGGGGTGCGCGCGAAGATCTTCCCCCCTATCGATCCGCATCCTTACTTAGCCTAGATCTCACGAACTAACTCGACAAACTTGCAACACAAGGGACACAAGATTTATACTGGTTTGGGCCACCGTTGTGGTGTAATACCGTACTCCAGTGTGGTGGTGGTGGATTGCCTCTTGGGCTGAGGATGATCAATACAAGGGGAAGAACAGCCTCCTGAGATTGAGGTGTTCTTGTGCTTGGTGCACTTGTGTGGCTGGGGATGACTTCGATCCTCTTTGCCTATGGTGGTGGCTAGTCCTATTTATAGAGGCCCTGGTCCTCTCCCCAAATATTGAGCGGGAAGGGAGCCAACAACGGCCAATTTGAAAGGGGGCAGCTAGTACAAGCTATCCTGACAAAAGGTGGTCTTCGCCTGCCAAAGGTTCTGGTGGTGACGCTGTCCTGGGCTCCATGGTGACCTCCGTCTTGCTGTCCTTCTGGTCTTGGTCTCATTGCACCAATATGGAAACCTTTGCTTGATGCCTCGGTACTCCGCGCCTGCGCTTGCCCCCTTAGCACCAAAGAGGAAACAAGGACGCTGCACGTGCTGGCGCCCGCCTGGTCTCGATTGTCATGGCTCACGTCACGAGGACGTCGCGAGGTTTGCCCGACCTTGAACTCTCCGCCCCTCATGAGCCAGCCTGGCGGGGCCGCTCCCGAGGAAGTCTTGTGTCGTTCGCCTCGTGGGGCTTGGCCCCTCACGAGGGTCTTGATTCCTTGTCGATGAAGATGGGCCGTACAGGCCTGCCAGCAAAGCCACGCTGTGGGCCGCAGGCAGGCAAGTCTAGGGACCCCCATTTCCAGAACGCCGACAGGTGGATCCGGCAGCCTTCCTGCTGGCATATGAAGAGGCCATCTTGGAGGCCGGGGGTGATGGTAAGGTCGTGGCCAACTGGCTCCCAATGGCCCTAGCTAGCTTGCCGCACGCCTGGCTCCTCCATCTGCCAGAATCTTCCGTGGCCTCCTGGGAGGAGAGCTGTGTGACCTCTTCATCGCACGCTTCAGAGGACCGGCACCCCCTGTCGTCATGGCCCTCCTCGATGGCTCGCAGGCGCCGCCCTCGGATCGTCACGCCAAAGTGTTCTTTCGCCAGATCAGCACCGTCTCCACGCGGCAGGGGCTCCCCCGGTTTGGGCGGTGCCCAAGGCCGACCAGATCTTCAACTCGGGGGATCACCAAATCAACACCACCGGCTCGGGCGTGCTTCCGATGCTATGCACGCCCACCATCTGCGGCGTAGCCGTTACCAAGACCCTCATCGACAGCGGCGCTGGCCTCAACATGCTCTCAGTGGAGGCTTTCAGCCTCCTTCACGTACCACTCGAGCGGTTCCACCCCAGCAAGCCTTTTTCCGGGGTCGGTGGCGGCTCCTCCGACCCCCTGGGGCAGATCCGCCTCCCCGTGAGTTTTGGCACATGCGACAACTACCGTACCGAGCTGATCAACTTCGACATCGCTCGCATCGACTTGCCGTACAACGCCATCCTCGGGTACCCGGCGCTGGCCCAGTGCGTGGCAGCCACTCATCCAGCCTACAACCTCATGAAGAGGCCAGGAAGCAAGGACGTCCCAAGCCATTGGATCTTAGTTCCAACAATGTAAAAACTTGTATCACCATAGCATCTAAGCTGCGGGGTGGATGTGATATTCTATGCCGCTGTCATTTTTGTTCGTAAACTTGCAAAATACATGTAACTCGTGCCGTTACTTGTCTAACCGCGCAAAATGTTTATTCAAAAAAACCATCCTACACTGAAATATCGGAACAACACATGGGTGTCCCACTTTTCATTGATCAAATTTAGACCTAAAACTAACAAATCTGAAAGACGAGATTCGAACTGGCAACCTGGACTACAAAGTGTAAGTCGATAGCCTGAAACAACAATGGTTGTCTGCTTTGTCCCATAACTTGATTTTATACAGTATTATGTTGAGTAGAGTAGAGGGAGTGGCTCGTCAACACGTGCATGACCATTGACTCACTTACTAGTGGGTCCCAGGTCTGCGATCTCTCTCTATCGTCTAACCTTTAGACACACGGGCACACACGTAGAGCGGCGCTAGCTTGCCGTGGTGTCATTATAACTAAAAAAAGCTTGGAAAATAGAAGAATCCCCTATAAGAAGAGACGTTGTGGCTGGTTGAGATGGATCTAACCACACCTATCCTCCGTGCCATGTTAGCATGATGAAGCTGTGTGGCTAGTGGGGTGTCTTCGACCGACTGGGTGGGTCCCGAGGTCGAACCATAGGTAGTATGTCTGATACAGTATAATTTTACACGCACATTTTTCCTCCGTGCCGAGATGTGGCACACCCTACCGCGCGGTTTCGGGGTCCTCCCGGGTGGTGCATGCATATATTCTTCCTTGCCGAGACGTAGGATGCCCGTGTCGGTGTCAAAACCGGTGGATCTCGGGTAGGGGGTCCCGAACTGTGCGTCTAAGGACGATGGTAATAGGAGACAGGGGACTCGATGTTTTACCCAGGTTCTGGCCCTCTCTATGGAGGTAATACCCTACGTCCTGCTTGATTGATCTTGATGAATATGAGTATTACAAGAGTTGATCTACAATGAGATCATAATGGCTAAACCCTAGAGGTCTATCTTGTATGGCTATGATAATGAATATCCCTTCTCCGGACTAAGTCCTCCAGTTTATATACACACCGGGGTGATCTAGGGTTACACAAGGTGGGTTACAAAGAAAGGAACCTACATATCTGGTCGCCAAGCTTGCCTTCCACACCAAGGAGAGTCCCATCCGGACACGGGTGCAGTCTTCGGTCTTCGTATCTTCACATCCCATCAGTCCGGCCCATGACTAACAGGCCGGACGCCCAAGGACCCCTTAGTCCAGGACTCCCTTAGTAGCCCCTGAACCTGGCTTCATTGACGAGGAGTCTGGCGCGCAGATTTGTCTTCGGCATTGCAAGGCGGGTTCCCTTCCTTCCAAACTCCAAGATAGTCTTCGAACGCGATGATTGTATCCGGACCTGTCATGCACACCATACACAACCGCAGAGAGAATATAATACTCCACGAGTCCAATCTGCTGACAACTTTTTACAACATGACATCACATCTACTCGGTCATAATTTTGGACCGTTTTGTGTCCGTCATTCCATGTTTCGAGACGCGGTTGCCATTGGCACGTCTTATCAAAGAAGAGATCGTGTCCTCTTATCGCGGGATTGTCATTAATACGGGTATGGGTAACCCAACCATGCTGTTTACACAGCCCTTGGGAATAGGCGAGTTTTAAGGCGAGTGGGGAGGCGTTCAATATTTACCGCCTTTATAAGGAGATAAGAATCCCTTTTCTTCACCCACGCCTTCTCTCTTCCTCTACCCTTCCAATCTTGAGCTCCAGCGGCCAAGTTCTCATCTTCTCCGTCTCGAGCAAGCACTCAACCATGTCCGGATCCGGAGGTCAAGGCAAGTGGATGGCCTCCTCCGTCCAGGAGGAGGACATCGCCGAGCTTCGGGCGGCCGGATACCTGGCGAAGGGAATCGCCCACCGCCTTTCGGCCCAGGGACAAATCATTCCCACGCCGAATCCCAACGAGAGGGTAGTGTTCATCCCTCAATTCCTCCATGGGTTAGGGTTTCCACTCCACCCCCTTCGTCCGCGGGCTGATGTTCTACTACGGGATAGACTTCCATGATTTATCCCCGAACTCTCTCCTCAACATCTCGGCATTCATCATCGTGTGTGAGGCCTTCCTCCGCATCCAACCCCACTTCGGGCTATGGCTCAAGGTCTTCAATGTGAATCCGAAGGTGGTGGACGGCCAGCATGTGGAGTGCGGAGGCGCCATGGTGAGAAAGCTGGCCAATGTCTCCTGGCCGAAAGGCACTTTCGCGGAGACTGTAAAAGAATGGCAAAAACATTGGTTCTATATCACAGAACCCCGCAGCACCACCTGGGCCGCAACATCCGAATTCAACTCTGGTGCTCCCATGCGACTCACCTCCTGGGTCGAGAAGGGCCCAAACTGGTGTTCACCAGACGAGCTGACAGCGCTGCAAACACGCATTCAAAGCATGGTGGATAAAGATATCAAACTCGTTGATATAATCTAGGTGATGCTAGTTCCCCGGATTCTCCCATGCCAAAGCCGAAGCCGCACTCTATGGAAGTTCAATCCGAAGAAGCACCATACCTTGAAGAGGCTCTTCGAAACCACTCACGAAGATGCCCGGAGGTTGCTTTTTAAGGGCAACGAAACACCGCTGGCCACAGATTCGGACCGCGGGCATGAAATCAACCACCTCGCCAGTGAGGTATGTTATTTTTAACGCATCCCTTACTTGCTTGTTTCAAGGGTGATGTCTGAGCCTTGTCATCATTCCTTCTTTAGGACTGGATGGAGAGGGCGAAGCGGATCCAGTGTCCAGCTCCGCTGCCTGAAGAACCAGTCATCCGCGTTTAGCGAAGATGCTGGTGCCGGCGCCCTATAAGGCGCCAGAGAAGAAGGCCAAGAAGAAGGCCAAGGGGGCCAAAGGTGCCCCCCGTCGTAAGGGTACTTTGGACGTAACGTCCGAAGACGAAGAGACCCGTTCCTCCATCCCTGAGGACGATGATGATGAGGAGGAGGAGATCCCTCCCCATGATAAGGGGAAGGAGAAAAGGGCGGCCTCCATGAATATGGAGGTGGGGACGCCCAAGAAGAGGAAGGGCTCCCCTGCGGATAATTCTGTATGGCATGTCAACAGTAGTCCGGAGCGCCTCTCCCTCACTAAGCCTCAGGACGCATCGTAAGTACGACGATTCATGCATATACATATATCCAACCTCTTCTCCTCATTGTATTAACATGGTTGGGTGTGTTATTTCAGTCCGGCCCACAACAGCTCCCCGCGATCCTCGTCAGGAGGCTCGCTGGATTCGAAGGCGATGGCCAGCGAGTCACCGCAAGCCGCTCACTCCCCCAAGGCCAAGGACGATGCGGAGATGATGTCCCGAAGGACTATTCCAGGCGAGGGAGAGGCTTAGGAGGCGCCGGAAGGCAAAACCCCCATCGCCGGACACCAAGGGGAATCAATCCCCATGGAGACTGGTGGGGAGGGCCATATTCAGTTCAGCCCTCAGCCGAAATTAATTCCGGAGACCGAGGCGGCTTCGGAATCCGGCATGCAACCTCCTTTCAAAGAAGGGTGGATGCCTATTCCGCTGGTGACCCCTGTCCAACCAGGGCACCGGATAATCTGCTGGAAGCGCTGCGAGGCGCTTCCATTGTGGATGAGCACCGTGTCCTTATGGGCACGGTAAGTGAGAGGGTCCAGTCCGGCAAGAGCGGGCTGACCGAAGCCTGCAGCAGCCTGCTGACAGGTTTTGAGGTAAGCGACGCAAAAATCCCAATATAGTCAATACATCCTGAGACACTGTCCGGTGTTCGGAAAGAAAAGCCGGACAGAGGGTCGATCCTTACTAGTAGGAAACTAACCAAATTTGTCAGGAATGAATATGCAGGTGTCGCTGTTGTCCGCAGCCTCACATGCCGCGAAGTCTCCGGACTGAAGAAAAAACTGGCGGAGGCCGAGGAGGAGCTGGGCCAGGTGAAGAGGCAGCTCCAGGAAAAACAAGGTAAGTAATAACCTATTATGTATTTGAAAAAAGGAAAATGATATGCAATGACCGAAATGCCATGATGTGTACAGAGGCGACGACCGAGGTCGAGGCCCTGAAAAAGGCCCTGGTCGAAGCCGAAGGGAAGGATGTCAAGGAGCAGGACGCTCGGAAGAATCTCAAGGCCCGGGTCAACGAGGTCCAACAGGAGCTCAAGGACGCGGTGAAGAAGTGCGAGGCCTTAGAGCGCGATGCGTCCAAACTCGCCAAGGCCCGCCAAAGTGCGGAGGCAGTCCGGAATGAGGCCCAGGGCACCCTCCAGGAGATCCAGGAGGCCAGGAAGATCGTGACAGGTAAGGCATTCAATATGCAAAGCAAGAATGTGAAGATGAAATACCGTTTACTAACCCGGATTCAGAGTTCTTCAGGGGCTTTTACTGATCTGCCACGTAGTGTGGCTGACGCCGTAGAGTTCTTCCGAGCCGAAGAAGGGAGCTCCACAGAGAAGCTATTCTGGTCGCAATATCTTGCGCTAGAACATCCGGTGCCCTTCAGCGATAAGCTAAAACAGCTGGTCGAGATGCATAGAGTGGCTGAACTGGCCACGAAGGATTTAATAATCCGGTTGTGGCCAGCCGAAGCTATACTCGGTAGTTACTTCGGCCTCGTGAAGCGACTGGTGGATGCCTGTCCTTGGCTGGACGTCATCAAGCGGTCCGTCTGGCCTTCTCCTATTGCAAGGTCTGGTGGGCGAAGCTGGACGCTGTCAAATTAGCGACCGAGGGGCCGCCGGAGGGCAAGGAGCACCGCACACCCGAGCGATACTTTGGCGATGTCTTGGAGGGGTCCCGCATTGTTGCTGATCATTGTGCGAAAGACACTATCTTTGAATGAATGTATTCGAGTTCCCTCTACCTTATATGATAAAACAAAGTGATCGTGCAATATAATGCTTGTTATGTTTTTAAATTTTTACTTCCTGTGCGGCCGTGTTGTATGAAATCTGAGGGTTAACCAGTCGTCGGCTTCTGCCCCCATGTAGGTAGTACGGGGGTGTTCAGGATGGAATCTAAACAATCTTGATCCAATTAGATGGTCCTTGAAGAAGTTGTTTAGCGCAACGAACCAGGCAACAAGACTATGCGGCGTACCACCCTCACTTAGCCATAGGAGTTCGACAATAAAAACATGGGTGCAGCCCCTAATATCCGAACTAGAGTGCTATAAGTGTCTGATCGGGAAGTACCAATCCTTCGTGTAATGTGGAAGAAATCTCCAACGATTTGTAACCTCTGAACAGCTGACCGGCTCTCGCCGCATCATGACAGTCAGTTTTCGGCTTTCTCTACTGAGGTGCTCCTTTGGATAAACCAAGGCGCAATCACAGTAGTTCTCCCTTTACTACCTTAGCCGATGTAGTGGAACATAAGGTAGCAAGCAGAGGAGCCGAGCAACCCAAGTATTGACGAAAGACATGATTCAGAGCCAATGCATATAATGCTAAATTCGGGGTGCCGAACTGTACTTATAAAAAGTGTTCGGACTTTTCTTGCCGTAGTGTGGGGTGCTATGAAGCCCCTGGCAAACATCAAACGTACCACAGTGTACGGGTGCTACCTTATAAGGTTATCTACAGGGAAGCTGAGAGAAAAAAGAGAAAGAAAATAGAAAAGGTGCAAAGGTAAAAATCTGGGGTCCTAAAGCTCCAGCCGCAAACTGTTCTCATTTTAACTTAATTAGTATGTCAAGGCGCATTGATACAGGTAGTGTGATAAGCAACATGCTATTTAACATGTCGAAACCAAGGGAGAGCTGTATGTGGGTCCTGAAACACAGGTAGAGTTATCATTAACGGAATCACCTAAAAAGTCCCCCATATGAATGCGTTTCTCACCATCTTTGTGTGTTTATCCTTCAAAAGGACCGATGACCAGACCACCAGATGGGGCCTGTGGGATTGAGACCTGAAAAGGAGACAAGTAAAAGTGAGAGTATGTGTGTATCCAATGTTGGTTGAGCCGTACTATGGACCACAAGCTAGCTATGCCTCCTCGATGCCCATGGGATTTTGAGTGCCTAGATATGTACGCGCGGCATGAATGCCACCACTTGATCGGGACTGAGACGGAGGCCAGATTGCTAGTCGACCTCCTGACGAGACGAGCTCCCCTGCTGCAGAGTAGTTCGAACCCTCTTAACGGTGTCTGTGTGCTCGGCAGCTGAATTAAGGTTCTGCTTGAGAAAGCCGCACTGTACTTCTGCTGCTAGGGTGGCTGTGTGTTCCTCTGTGCGGAGGGAGCATTCCGTGTTTCCATTGACCGTTATGACACCGCGTGGACTGGGCATCTTAAGCTTAAGATAAGCATAGTGCGGGACCGCGTTGAACCAAGCGAATGCATTCCGTCTGAACAGTGTGTGATAACCACCGTGGAATGGGACGATGTCAATGATTAACTCCTCGCTTCGGAAGTTGTCGGGGGATCCAAAGACAACCTCTAGTGTGATTGAGCCCGTACAGCGGGCCTCCACACCTGGTATGACTCCTTTGAAGGTAGTCTTCATTGGCTTGATCCTTTATGGATTAATGCCCATTTTGCGCACTGTGTCTTGATAGAGTAGATTGAGGCTGCTACCACCGTCCATGAGGACCCATGTTAGGTGGAACCCATCAATGATTGGGTCCAAGACTAGTGCGGCTGATCCGCCATGCCAGATGCTGGTTGGATGATCCCGACAATCAAAAGTGATCGGGCATGATGGCCATGGGTAGAACTTTGGGGCGACTGGCTCTATCACATAAACGTCCCTTAGTGCGCGCTTGCACTCCCTTTTGGGGATGTGTGTAGCATATATCATGTTCACTGTTTTGACTTGAGGGGGAAACTTCTTTTGTCCCCCTGTGTTTGGTTGCTGGGGCTCCATGTCGTCATCCTCGCTTTGTGATCCCTTTTCCCTGTTCTCGGCGTTTAATTTGCCGGCCTGTTTAAAAACCCAACAATCTCTGTTGGTATGATTGGTTGGTTTGTCTAGGGTGCCATGTATCTGGCACGGGCGATCGAGTATGCGGTCCAGGCTGGATGGTCCCTGAATGTTTCTTTTGTACGGTTTCTTCCGTTGACCGGACTTAGAGCCACTGAATCCGGCATTGACCGCCGTATCCTCGGTGTTGTCATTGTTGTGTCGACGCTTGTATCTGTTTCATCGAGACTTGTCTTTGCTAGTTTTAGCTTCAGGGGTGCCGGCGTCGTCTGCATTGTTTTTGCTACGGGCCAACCAACTATCCTCACCCGCACAAAAGCGGGCCATGAGTGCCGTGAGGGCCCCATGTATTTTGGCTTTTCTTGGCTGAGGTGGCGAGCGAGCCATTCGTCACGGATGCTGTGTTTGAAGGCTGCTAGGGCTTCGGCATACGGACAGTTGACGATTGGGTTCTTTTTGGTTAAGAACCTAGTCCAGAATTTCCTGGCGGACTCTCCGGGCTATTGTTCTATATGGCTTAAGTCATCAGCGTCTGGAGGTCGAACATATGTACCTATCGAGGAAGGCCTCTTCCAAGTCCTCCCAGCCGCCAATAGAATTCTTAGGCAGACTGTTTAGCCAATGCCGAGCTGGCCCCTTGAGTTTTAAAGGGAGGTATTTGATGGCGTGGAGGTCATCGCCGCGGGCCATATGAATGTGGAGAATGAAGTCTTCGATCCACACCGCGGGGTCCATGGTTCCATCGTATGATTCTATATTCACGGGTTTGAACCCTTTTGGGAATTCATGATCTAGGACCTCATCAGTGAAGCAATGAGGGTGTGCGGCGCCTCTATATCGGGCCGTATCGCGACGTAGCTCTGATGGAGTCCGTCTGTGGTTTTCAGCCTGCGCATGATTAGGTTTGTCACATCCAAATAGGTGTCCGTCGTCGCGTGTCGAGGCGCGTCCTCGTGATCCGTAGATTGATCTGGTATGTCCTGCTTTATTGTTCAGGTTTTGACGGAGGTCATATGTATGGCCGTGGGCTAATTTACCTCTACCTGTGCGATGAGGCAGGGTGGGCTGGTGTTCGACGTGAGTTTCCGTTTTGTCCCGACCACGTGGTGGTTGGTCAGCCACAATGTACGATGGTGGTATGTATTCCGGCGCCTCCTCGTCAAACAGAGGTAGCAATTTGCGCTTTGGGTAGCTTTTGGTTGGGCGCTTGAGGCCGTATTCTTCGGCTGCTAGGACATCGGTCCATTTATCATTGAGCAGATCTTGGTCAGCTTGAAGCTGCTGCTGCTGCTGCTGCTTTTTCAGGCTCCTTGCAGTGGCTATTAGCTGGCGCTTGAAGCGCTCCTGCTCAAGAGGTTCCTCAGGCACGATGAAATCCTCGGTGCCGAGGCTCACCTCATCCTCGGAGAGCGGAAGGTAATTATCGTCCTCCGAATCTTCATGCGTGGCCTGTTTACCAGGGCTAACCTGCCCATCTTCCCATTCGTCTTGTTCATTGGCTGTATCAATGGGGTCTTCGTTATCTTCGGCACCTTATGGAGTGTTACCTTCTCTTGTGCCGGTGCTGCTGTCTTTACTGCGGCGCGACTTAGAGCAGCACCGCTGACGCCGTCGCTTGGACTGTATTTCGGAAGGTTTATCCTCGGTTGGATCTTCCTTGTCATCGCCGCTGCTCTCCTTTGGTGCATCCACCATGTAAACATCATACGAGGAAGTGGGCGTCCAACATCGGGTGAACAACGGGTTCTGGGCCTCTTCTTCTCCGGCACCGTTGTCCATACTGCCGATGTCCTCAGAGTCGCAATCAAGTGTGTTGTCAAATCCTCGACCGTGGCTATGAAGTGGGTGGCGGGTGGGAAGAAAAATTCTCCACCGTCAGCCCCTAGTTCGGACCGGATATAGTTCGGCTGCGAGTCCTCCGTCAAGGAAAGGTTTTTTAATGAGTTTAGCATGTATCCCAAAGGCGACTGCTGGAAGTTGTCTGCGGTGCTGAATTCGAAGATCGATAACGATCAAGTTCGGCGTCCGCGGGCTCACATGGTTCGGAACTTACGGCCGGAGACGAGTCTGGAGTTCCGGTGGCACAAGTATCGTGTGAGATCAAGTCTATGTGCGGCTCCAAAGCCGAGAAATCTGTGGCCTCTGTGGCGGGGTTGAGCTTCCCGTCCTTGGATGGCGCAGTCTGCTCCGGATCTAAGGCCAGAGCGGTTACGGGAGCTGTCTCCTGGATGCAGTCCGATGATAGATTTAGGTCATGTCTCTCGGGGTGACCGGGAGTGGTAGCTGCGGTCTCGAATCCGGCGAAGATCAAGTCTCCACGGATGTCCGCAACATAGTTTAAGCTCCCAAATCTGACCTGATGGCCAGGGGCATAGCTTTCGATCTGCTCCAGATGGCCAAACGAATTGGCCCGCAGTGCGAAGCCGCCGAACACAAAGATTTTTCCGGGGAGGAAGGTTTCTCCTTGGACATCGTTATTATCAACGATTGAAGGGGCCATCAAACCTTTTCACAACAGCACGGTGGAACTCTCAATGAAAGCACCAATGTTGGTGTCAAAACCGGCGGATCTCGGGTAGGGGGTCCCGAACTGTGTGTCTAAGGTCGATGGTAACAGGAGACAGGGGACACGATGTTTTACCCAGGTCCGGGCCCTCTCTATGGAGGTAATACCCTACGTCCTGCTTGATTGATCTTGATGAATATGAGTATTACAAGAGTTGATCTACCAGATCGTAATGGCTAAACCCTAGAGGTCTAGCTTGTATGGCTATGATAATGAATCTCCCTTGTCCGGACTAAGTCCTCTGGTTTATATAGACACCGGGGGGATCTAGGGTTACACAAGGTCGGTTACAAAGAAAGGAATCTACATATCCGGTCACCAAGCTTGCCTTCCACGCCAAGGAGAGTCCCATCCGGACACGGGTGCAGTTTCGATCTTCGTATATTCATAGCCCATCAGTCCGGCCCATGCCTAACTGGCCGGCCGCCCGAGGACCCCTTAGTCCAGGACTCCCTCAGCCCTATCGCGCGTTTTCTGAGTCCTCCTCGGTCCTAGCGCCGAAGGAACTAAATGAGTCGTCAAATCACGAAAGACCACCTTTCTCGTCGAGTACATCAGTGAAGCACGGTGGCTAGCTAGTTGCGCTAGTGCGAATGATTAGCTAGGCCGCCACCACATTTATTTTTTCACCCCTTTTTTATCTCCTTGCCGGCAGGTAAATTTAAAATATCCACCGCGGCATTGCTCTGGTCTTTGGGTGCGGCAGGCGCGATTGGATTTTTAATTTTTTGATTGATGGAAGCAGGCGCGACAGCATTTTTAATTTTTTGATTGACAGGAACAGGCGCGATAGCAATTAGTCATGATGACTCTTCTTGTAAAATCCACTGCTCGCTGATGTGAAAAGTCATCGACTGGTGTTTTCCCATGGTGAAAACCAAAAGATTCACCCTGCTCCTCGGCTGGCTCCCATCGCCTTCCCGTAGTCAGCCGTTTCGCCCCCTTTGCTTCCTCTCCCCATTTCTTCTACCTGGTGCCATGGTGGCACAACAGATCATGGAGTCTAAGGTGAGGCGCCTGACATAGGAGCTCCAGGCCAAGGATGCGGAGCTCAGGGCTAAGGACGTGGAGCTCTGTGAGCTCAAGGAGGAGAGGAGTGCCATGCTCCTCCATTATGCGCAGGAGTTCATGGAGCTTCAAAAGCTGCAGGCGTCCACCACAAAGATGCTCGAGGCATCGGCGGTGTTGCTGCAGAAAGCGGGAGATACGATAGGCCATCAGGGGAGCCGGCTGGAGCGCGAGCAGGCCGATCATGACGAGGTCCAGGATCGCCTCAGCCACTTGGTGGACCAAGTTGCCACACACGTGTTGCGGCTGCGTGATGCCTACCGTCGTGCCAGCGCGACCATGCCAGCCGTCGAGCTAAACCCGTTCGACCACCCCGTTGACTTCAATGAGCTGCGGCTTCCTGACCTGGTCTCCTTCTTCACATATATCTCTGAGGAGCTGAGCCGTCTCCATGCAATGGTGGGGGCAGAGCTGGACAAGGAGGGGTTGCGGGCTGCCATCACCGTTGCCGGGCGAATCCTCTCAGGGCTCCGTCACCGGAATCCATTCATGCCATTGGACGTCGTCTTTGACGAGCTGGCTCTCGTTGACTGGGAGCGGGCTCTGCAGGCGGATGCACCCTGCATCACCAATGTCGTGCGCCTCGAGAAGCAGAGGGGCTTCAGTGGTGTTTAGGCGTCCTTTGCATGGGCATGTCCATGTCTCGACGCAACATGACTGTTGGATCAAACTCAAACGGTGCAGATCGGTCACTGTAGCACAATCGTGTGGGAGTGTTTGGTTGCATTCTCATCTCAATATAGTTGTTCCCTCTTCATGTATTTGTGTTAACCTACTAGTGTGGACTCATGCACCCTTCATACACTCTGCCAAACACCCAAAAGTGGGTCGAGAAGGGAACTTTTGCTCCCATCTCGTCCACCGTTCATACACCCTGCCTAACACGGATTCATGCTTCATATGGTTCATGTTTCGTGGAGTACTGTAGCACCATACTCTCCGTGTGTTGTAGACCTAGTTCTTTTAACATTGATCTCACCATTCATTCTCGACCGGATAGTTGAAAAAGCGGTACTATGTTACATTACTATTCATATAGTTGACATACGCACAACATCATTTGTTGTCATCATATCTTACTATGCTAGCAACAAGATTATGTAGTACTGACGTATAAACCACTACACATGCCTAGTAGCAGGAGCACTGTGTATGTTCAAGTGGCTGCCATGTTTCGCACTCATCTGTCGTAAGAGTGGAAACACTTGCTGTAATCATTTTTTCCTTCAGAAAAACAATGGAACGCTCTACCGTGCGGATCCTCCTTGACGGTCGTCGGGAACCTTGCTACTCAGTTTTGCCGACGTGTGGGACAGCCAGCATCGGGGTCCACCAGCCATGCACTAAATTACTCTGTAGTAGAGTGCCCAACTGCACGGTAGACCCCGATCAAAGCGCCGTAGTAATGCCCAATGAGCCGTCAAATCACAAAACCCCCTCCTTTCCAGCAATAAGTTGGACGGACGAAGCAACCATCATTTCACTCTTCTCTCTCAGCTTCCTCTCTTGAAGAAAAACCCCACTCGCTTCTCCCTCATCTTGTTCCTCATTTTTTCAAGAAAACCCCAACCTGCTTCTGCCATTGTTCTTCTCTCCCAAAGAAGTAAAGGTGGGCGCATCAATGGTGTTGATTCTGGCCAAGGCCCGGTCTTGCAACCCCGAGACTGATCCTATAACCCCCTCTCTGTTCTTCTTTTGGGTTTGTGATTATGGTGTCTTTTCTTTTATTTCTATTTGACAGTTTCTTGATGGATGCTAGAGCACCGGCCGAAGTGATGTCTATGGCTCTGGCCAAAACCGTCGAGGCTCATGGTACGAAGAAGCGCAAGCACCCCGCCGAGACTACCGCAGACAAGCTCAAAGCCATTGCCCTGCCCAAGCCCCCCTCTCCGGGATCCCTCATTAAGCAAGTCCAGGTAATATCTCTTCTTGATGATCATTTTCTTGATCTTGATCTAGTTTTTTCATCTAACACGCAGTACTAGTACTAGTAGTACAACTTTCTAGGTGATCTTGCATGTGATTTTTTTGTTCCAAACGACGGTTCTAAATTCCTCTTTTGACCAAAACATGCGAGAGGTTGACACTGATTTCTTATAGATTACTTTCAAGTACTTTATGAACATCAATGCTACCTTTGAAGAGGTATATTTGCCTCAGTAATCCCTCTACTCTCATGCCTTTGAAGACATGTTCTAGTGTCTTTGTTCACTCATTTCTGTGCGTATATGTAGTCATATGTGGAGTAAAATATTGAAAATCATCTTATATTTCTGAACAGAGGTAGTAATAAAATATCTGGTTTCTGTTTGAATTAGAACTAGGTCCGTGGTGGAGATGAAGTTCTCAAAGTCATGCCGTGTGAACTAGAAGACCTGAGGATGAGTTCTACTGCTAAACTATCCAGCTACCGTGTCCTTGTTGCCATGTGTCCTGAACTAGTGTTTTCCTGTAGCATTGTTGTTAGGCGTGTTCTCGAGGCTGTACTTGACCACAACAATTTCCTGGCTGTGCCTTCGATTACGAAGGGTGTGGTTCTTGTAAAGCCTCCCGACAAATCTGATGCGGCCTATCTTCATCGTCATGTTTATGAGTGGAAAGACCACTCTATTAGGTTCTCCAAGGTTGATGAGATGGTGATGGTGCCGGTAGACATCTCTCACGAAGTCCATGGCCTAGTCAGTTATGCAGGGTTCATCCCGTAGATCGGTGGCAAGAAATAGTCTACAGAGTTTAATGAGTGCAACTTTGCTTGTCTGTGGTAAGTACTATTGTTTAGTACTTGATTTGTGTTTGTGAACCGTGTATTGTTTAGTAGTGCCGCTTTTGGTGTGTGGTGAGTCCTGAGAACAGTCTATGTTAATGTCTGTCCACTCAATTTAGTATGTATATTTTGAAGTATCCAAATCATCTTTTTTGTGAGGACGGTTTATCACTTATGGTTACACTCCAATATATGTATGCATTGCAGGGTTTATCGCATGCACCAGGATTTCCAGTCCCATGGATGTTCGGTCCATACGATTTGTCACGACCTTTGGACTGTCCTGCTTGTGGGAGTAGGCGGGGGCCCTGCATGCCATGCATAGTTGGACAATCAATCTTCCGTTTAGTACTTCAACATAGTGATTTCCTGGTAAGGATTCACTCGTGTCTCATCAAGTAAATCTTATTGATTTACTATCTAAATCTTATTGATTTAGTGCCATGTTTTCTTTCTTTTGCTGCAATTTTATGATGCAGGTTTTTCCATGTGACATTCATCACAGAATAAACCGTTTGGTTTGCTCTACGATGGATATTTTTGCAGGTTTCACTTCTTATGTCGTGTCAGTAATGAAGGCACCGTCCATCACTTATATTACTGAAAAATTGCATCAATCTGTTGTCTGAGTACAAGCTGAATCCCTATGATGAACTGTAGTTTGGTTTAGCAAACATGACACAATTAGTCCTTCTCGCGTTTAAAAGAAATGAAGAAAAATACTGGATCATGGTCACGGAGCCTACTCAAGTTAGAAAGCTGATCATAGCAGACCAGACACGATCACCACTGTCTCGCACATTGGTACCACCTTCAGCAATGGATCGAGCACCGGCAGTGGCTCTAGCACTGACAACGGTAGCAGCTTAGTCTGATCCAGCTAAGGATTGGGCACCAAGGGAGTCCTGGATTAGGGGGTCTCCGAACAGCCGGACTATATCCTTTAGCCGGACTGTTAGACTATGAAGATACAAGATTGAAGACTTCGTCCCATGTCCGGACAGGACTCTACTTGGCGTCGAAGGCAAGCTAGGCAGTACGGATATGGATATCTCCTCCTTTGTAACCGACCTTGTGTAACCCTAGCCCCTTACGGTGTCTATATAAACCGGAGGGTTTTAGTCCGTAGGACAACATACAATCATACCATAGGCTAGCTTCTAGGGTTTAGCCTCTCCGATCTCGTGGTAGATCAACTCTTGTAATACTCATATCATCAAGAATAAATCAAGCAGGACATAGGGTTTTACCTCCATCAAGAGGGTCCAAACCTGGGTAAAACATCGTGTCCCCTGCCTCCTGTTACCATCTGCCTTAGACGCACAGTTCGGGACCCCCTACCTGAGATCCGCCGGTTTTGACACCGACATTGATGCTTTCATTGAGAATTCCTCTGTGTCGTCGCCATTAGGCTTGATGGCTCCTTCAATCATCGATAGCGATGCAGTCTAGGGTGAGACTTTTCTCCACGGATAGATCTTCGTATTCGGCGGCTTCGCACTGCGGGCCAACTCGCTTGGCCATTTGGAGCAGATCGAAAGTTACGCCCCTGGCCACTAGGTCAGGTTTGGAAGCTTAAACTACACGGCCGATATCCACGGAGACTTGATCTTCGACGGATTCGAGCCCCTACCAAGTGCGCTGCACGGTCTCGATGAGCATGATTTAGCTCTACCGTCGGACAGTGTTCAGGATATCGCACCAGCAACCACTCCGACCCTCAATTATGAACCAGTCGCGCCATCCATGGACGGGTGGATAGACCCCGCCACGGAAACCGTATCATCAGCGGTGATCCAGCCAAATATCGACCTTACCTTTCACGAGAGCCGTGTTGCCAAACTGCCGGATCCTTCTCCGGCCACGGACTCCGAACCGCCTGCGCCCGTGCCTGCCGAATCCGACTGGGCGCCGATCATGGAGTTTACCTCCGCGGATATCTTTCAGCATTCTCCCTTCGGCGACATACTGCACTCATTAAGGTCTCTCTCCTTGTCAGGAGAGTCCTGGCCGAACTATGTCCGGCAGGATTGGGATGCGGATGATGAAGAAATTCGTCGCCCACCCACCACCCATTTAGTAGCCACTGTCGATGACTTAACCGACATGCTCGACTTCGACTCCGAAGACATCGACGGTATGGACGATGATGCAGGAGACGAACAGGAACCACCGCACACAGGGCACTGGACGCCCACTTCATCACATGACGTATACATGGTGGACACACCCAAAGAAAACAACGACAAGGAACGGAAGGACGCAGCGAAGGGTTGTTCCCTCGATAAGCAGTCAAAGCGGCGGCATAAACGCCTCTCCAAATCCCGCCTCGGCAGAAATAATGATCATATAGACCCAGCGGTAGAGCAGGGTGAACCATTACCCGACCACGGCAACACAGAAAATCAAGCCGAATAACCCAACCCCGTCGAAGATAACAGTCCGGACGACATCACACCGGACAGGCACCCGGAGCAACAGAATGCCCATCAAAGGCTAGTTTCCACTGCGAGGAGTCCGAAAAAACAGAAGCAAAGGCTCAAGGCTGCACAAGACACACTCAAAATCAAATGGAGTGAAGTACTCAACACTTCAGCGAAGTATGGCAGTAATCGCCACACCAAGAGCTATCCGAAGCGAAAGTCGCTACCTGAGTTCGATGAGGAGGCCTTAGATCCCCCACAATTAAAAAATAAAACGGCCATCCGGTCGGATAGATGACCTCATAGCCAACATAAAGCGGCAAACGACGCCACACATAAACCAGTACGCGATCCGCGTAAGGGCTCGCATCAAAAGGACGGCGCAACCAGATCCATCTATGGACCACGCAAGCGTGCTCCAACATACAATGCAACACAACAAACATCCGAACACCATGGTACACCCAAATACAAGGGTGCCGCACACCCCCTATGTTTCACCGACGAGGTGCTGGACCATGAATTTCCAGAGGGATTCAAACCCGTAAACATAGAGGCATACGACGGAAAAACATACCCTGGGGTCTAGATTGAGGACTACATCCTCCATATCCATATGGCTCGAGGAGATGATCTCCACGCCATCAAGTACTTACCCCTCAAGCTCAAAGGGCCAGCTCGGCACTGGCTTAAAAGCCTCCCCGAAAACTCCATCGGGCTCGAAGACGCCTTTCGGGCAAATTTTCAAGGGACATATGTCCGACCACCGGATGCAGACGATTTTAGTCATATAACTCAACAACCCGGTGAGTCAGCCCGAAAACTTTGGAACATGTTCCTCACTAAAAAGAACCAAATAATCGACTGTTTGGACGCCGAAGCCTTAGTAGCTTTCAAGCATAGCGTTTGAGACGAATGGCTTGCCAGACACCTCGGTCAAGAAAAGGCGAGAACAATGGCAGCATTAACAAGCCTCATGACCCGCTTTTGCGCGGGCGAGGACAGCTGGTTAGCCCGATGCAGCACCAGCGACCCAAGTACATCCGAAGTCGGGGATGGAAACGGGAAATCACGACGCAGCAAGAATAAGCGCCGGAATAAAGAAGACAGCCCGAAGAGCACAGTGGTAAACGCCGGATTCAGAAGCTCTCAGCCAGGTCAGCAGAAGCCGCCCTCCAAAGGCAACAGAGACGAACTGTCCAGCCTAAACAAAATTCTGGACCAAATATGTCAGATCCACAACACCCCTGATAAACCTGCAAATCATACCCACAGAGAATGTTGGGTCTTCAAACAGTCCGGCAAGCTCAACACCGAGCACAAGGGGCAGGATACACCAAGCGAAGACGAGGATCAACCTCGCAAGCAAAGTACAGGGGAGCAGAAGAAATTCCCACCAGAAGTCAAAATAGTCAACGTGTTACACGTGTTAAAGGGGAAAAACAAAGCGGCACCCCTAGAAAGACATGCCCGAGGGCCTGTCACCACAGAGCTCCGCCACTGGTCGTCCCAACCGATCACCTTCGACCATCGGGATTACTCGGCAAGTATCCGACGTGCAGGATGGGCTGCCTTGGTATTAGATCCAATAATTGACAGATACCACTTCACACGAGTCCTGATGGACGGCGGCAGCAGTTTAAATCTGATATATCAGGACACAGTCCGCAAAATGGGGATAGACCCAACAAAAATTTTCCGCAGCAATGCTACCTTTAAAGGAGTAACGCCAGGCCCAGAGGCTCATTGCAGGGGCTCCCTGCTACTAGAGGTTATATTCGGCTTCCCCAATAACTTCTGCAGTGAAAATTTAACCTTCCACATCGCTTCGTTCCAAAGTGGCTATCAAGCACTGCTCGGACGCGAAGCTTTCGCTCGCTTTAACGGAATACCGCATTACGCTTCCCTCACGCTTAAGATGCCCGGTCCACGCGGCATCATCACAGTAAATGGAAATATTGAGCGCTCCTTGCGCGCCGAAGACAGTGCGTCTGCCTTGGCATCCGCACAGTAAACGGCCTCACCAACTACAACATTTGACAGGTTGTTAAGACCACGGACACGGTTAGACGAGTCCGACGCATCGATATGTAACTAATACAGGTTTGATGGCCATACCCCTAGTACAATACAAGGGGCTCAACGCGCGCAAACAAGTGGCAATTAATGTCACTCATATTGAATTGTACATGGTTTCTTTAGCATAACCTACCTTTTTGCACAATAACTTTTTAGCTAAGTTCCTCTCTTTTACAAATGACCATCGTGCTACACCCATCCAGGATACGGCAAAACGGAGACACAGGCGCAGACGTGCAGCAGGGACCCATTCCAAGGATTCTTTTTAGATTAAGACCCTGTGTAAACCTTTTTTACTGTCTCTTGTTGCTACACATCCCTTGAATTCTCAGTATAATTGAGAAGGATGCCGACGTCTTGGCATGTGGCCACGTCAGAATAATGCATGTACCTGGACACCAGGGGCTTATTACAAAGGGCACTGTTTAGGCCCAGTTTACACCATAAAAGACCGAATACCTTAGGGAGTGTTCGGCGTCGCGAGTTTGGCCTTATATGCATCAGCTCCGAATCATGTCTTTGGTCAAATGTTGGGTTTTCCCGACTCCTGTGTTTTGCTGCCTTACGTTCCGCTCTATCGGCTAAGGCGGCACCAGGAGAACTACTGCGATTGTGCCCTGGTTCATCCGGACGAGCACCTCAGTAGAGAAAGCCGAAAACTGACTGTCATGATATAGCATGAGACTGGTCAACCACTCGATGACCTATTGGAATCTTCGGGATTCCTCCGCATTAACGAAGGGCCGTTTCCCGGCCAGGCATGTACGCACCCCGAATCTGGATGAGTGCGGAGCCACCAGGGACTATATAGTAGCCCCACTGTCAAACTCCTCTGGCTAAGTGAAAGTGTTAAAGCATTATAGTCCGGTTGCCTAGTTCACTGCGCTATCACCTTCTTAATAGGACCAAGACGTTGGATTAAGTGTGAATACGCATCTTCTGCAAACACCCCCACATTATATGCGTGGGGGCTGAAGCCGACGACTGCAATCTTTCAGGTTATATACATGTATGCATAAACGGCCGCACAGGAGGCATCACAATACTTTTGGGCAAAAGTATAAATACAACCTTGATAAATTCAATAAAACATTGTTTTTACAATGAATACATGTCACTCAAACATAACATTCTTCGAGCACTCGGTCTCTATCGAACGAGCGCCCTCAAGAACTTCTTCCAAATAGTGCTCGGCAGCCACTCGGCCTATGGCCGAACCCTGCGCCGCGATAGTGGTGGCATCCATCTCCGCCCAGTATGTTTTGACACGGGCAAGGGCCATCCGCGAGCCTTCTATGCACGCCGACCTCTTCATCGCATTAATGCGTGGCACCACACCAAGGAACTGCTGCACCAAGCTAAAATAGCTGTTCGGCTTTGGCCTTTCCGGCCACAGATGATCCACGACAGACCTCATGGCGAGTCCGGACAATCTATTGAGTTCGGCCCATTCGGCAAGCTGATCAGACAATGGAAGCGGACACTCTGGAATGTTAAATTGTGACCAGAATAGCTTGTCCACTTCATGATCTGTTTGATCTCGGAAGTATTCAGCCGCATCGACAACCCTCGCCGCCAAGTCCAGATATGCGTCGGCCGAACTCCACAGCCGATCCAGAGGGGCATACCGCGGATCTCCGAATTTCCTCCGCAGCATAAAGGGCTTCCCAGCCGCAATGTCCCCGGCTTCACGCAGTTCCTCCTTCTTTGCTCTCATTGCAGAGCGGGTGTCTTTGGTCGCCATTGTGGCCTTTTCGAGGTCCGTAGCCTTCGCCCGATTCTCTTCTTTAAGAAACTGGCAGCGGTCGGCAGTGTCTTTTAACTTCACAGCCATTTTGGCCATTTTCTCTTTGCTCTCTCTATGCGCGGCCTTCTCGGCTCTCAACTCTTTGGCCGTCTTCAAAGCGGCCTCATTACTACTCCTTGCTTGCTCCTTGGCTCGGGCAAGCTCCGCCTGCAGGGCCTCCACGGTGGCAGCTCCATCTGCAGTCACAACATATTAAAGATACTAGCATCACGCTGCTATTACTGTGTGACACTCACTATAAACATCACCTACCCTGTGCCTCGTCAAGCCGCTTGTTAACAAGCTCGATGTCGGCATCCGCCGCATCTAGTCGCTGCTTTAGTTCAGCAACCCCATCAGTCCGTCTAGCCACCGGAGCTTCAGACACCTGCACATAAAGGCGGTTTGGTTATTACCTGGGACTATGATCCCCTGTTCGCCGCCATTCTCGACGACAACCAGAGTCTCAGGGGCTTCTATCTACACAGGGCACACCTAAAAATGTGCGGTACTATCACAAATGTATATCATTTCACGTACCTCAAAGCCTGTCAGTAGACTCATAAAGGCTTGATGCAACCCGCTTTTGGTGGACGAAATCCTTTCAATCACCGTACCCATCAATGTACGGTGCTCTTCTGAGATAGTGGCTCGCTCTAGCAGATCCCTCAGTGCGTCCGACCGCATACCAGACGGTGTCGGATTCTTTTGGTTGCTCTCTTCAAGAGCCGGATACTGGGGACTTCGGGCGACCATAGGATTATCTTCTGGCCTCACCGGATCCGGAGTGACCCTCCGCGACGACACTTCGAGGTCACCCGCTTCTTGAGCCGGGGAATCCGGGGGAGGCGTTTCGCTCTCCATCATCTCCGGAAGAAGATCCCCCGAAGACGAGCTCTGCTGAGAAGGGCTAAGATCCGAACTGCAAGATAAATGCTTCGGTCATTTTCCTCAAAGGTAAGGTAGTATATCTTCACTACTAAGTACTTTTTTATTACTTACAACTCGTTAGAGGGCTGATCCCCGCACGGACTTTGTGCGGCAAGAGCACCCTTCGAGGCAGGACCCTGTGGTGAAGTTTTCTTCTCCCGTTTGGAACCTTTGGTTTCCGGATCTTCAGAGGTAGTCCTCTTCCTCCTCTGGGGTGAGGGAACGTCACATTCTTCCCCTTGGTTATCCTCCCTCACGGAGGCACTCATTCCCTCGGTTGGAATAGGTAGCGGTGGAGGCCCACTTTCGCCCTCTTTATTCCCCCCTTCATCTTCCTTTGAGGGCACCGGGCAGGGTGCTGGCTCGAGCATTTTTTCCAGCACTGGATTGTCCAAGCCTTCAGGAAGGGGGGCCGAACACCGGATCATCTTCGCCTTTGCTATCCAGTCCTGGTCAAAGAGCGACTCTTCAGAATGATGTCATGATAAATAAAAAGACGGTGTGTTTGGCCGTGGGATTGCTTACTTGGGCCGCTGTGCGGTTGCTGCTTAGGCCCACGTCCTCGGTAGTGTCCGTACACTCTGCTTGGGGTCCGAAGAACGATTTGTACAACTCCTCGTGCGTCAGGCTGAGGAAGTTCTGGATAGTGCGTGGTCCTTCCGGGTTGAATTCCCACATACGGAGGGGCTAGTGTTTGCAAGGCTGGACTCGACGAACCAGCATGACTTGCACTACCATAACAAAACTAAACTCCCCCTCGAAGAGATATCGAATGCGGCTCTGCAGTATGAGCACATCCTTGGCTGGACCCCAGCTCAGCCCCCTACTGATCCATGACATCAATTATGGTGGAGGGCCCAAGCGAAAGGCGAGGTAAGCTACCCACTTGGCACTTCTGGGAGCGGTGACGTAGAACCACTCCCGTTGCCATAATCCGGACACCTCTGGAAAGGAACCCTTTGGCCATGGAACTCCAGCGATCTTGCTTATTAATGCACTTCCGCACGCTGCATGCTGCCCCTCGACCGTCTTCGGCTTCACATCAAAGGTCTTGATCCACAGGCCGAAGTGAGGGGTAATGCGGAGGAGGGCCTCACATACAACAATAAATGCCAAGATGTGGGGAAAGGAATCCGGGGCTAGATCGTGGAAATCAAGCCCGTAATAGAACATCAAACCCCTAACGAAGGGATCCAGAGTGAGGCCTAGTCCTCGAAGGAAGTGGGAGATGAACACGACGTCTTCATTGGGTTCAGGAGTAGGGACGACCTGCCCTCGGGCAGGCAGCCAATGCGAAACTTCGGTGGTTAGGTATCTTGCCTCCCTCAACTTCTTGATATCCTCTTCCATGATGGAGGAGGGCATCCACCGGCCCTGGAGGCTGGATCTGGACATGACTAAAGGTCCGAAGCACCAGACCTGGGCTTTGGGTGTTAGAACTCGAGGCGGGGGAAGGATTTGATTGAGGACGGGAGGAAAAAAGTAAAAGCCTTGTCCCTTTATAAAGAGGGTGAATATCAAGTCTCCTCCTCGTGGCCGTTTGGGACTTGCCGAAAATCTAGGAGTCCTAGGCGCGGTTGGGTTACCCACGCCCGTATTGATGAGAATCCTGTAATAAGGGGGACACGATCTCTTCTTTGACAAGACGTGTCAAGAAACTGCCTCACATTATGTGCGGGGCTGGTTAAAGAAAAATGGTTCGAATAATCACCGAGCCATGGCATGATGTCGTGTTGCCAAAACGTGTCAGCAGATTAGATTTTTGGAAATATTATTCTCTCTACGGTGGTATGTGGAACTTATTTTGCAGGGTCAGACACTATCCTTTTATTCAAACTCTTCTGTGGTGTATCCGGAGGAGGAACCCGCCTTGCAATGCCGAAGACAACACTGCGCGCCGGACTCATCGTCATTGAAGCCTGGTTCAGGGGCTACTGAGGGAGTCCTGGATTAGGGGGTCTCCGGACAGCCGGACTATATCCTTTAGCCGGACTGTTGGACTATGAAGATACAAGATTGAAGACTTCGTCCCATGTCCGGATAGGACTATACTTGGCGTGGAAGGCAAGCTAGGCAGTATGGATATGGATATCTCCTCCTTTGTAACTGACCTTGTGTAACCCTAGCCCCTTCCGGTGTCTATTTAAACCGGAGGGTTTTAGTCCGTAGGACAACATACAATCATACCATAGGCTAGCTTCTAGGGTTTAGCCTCTCCGATCTCGTGGTAGATCAACTCTTGTAATAGTCATATCATCAAGAATAAATCAAGCAGGACGTAGGGTTTTACCTCCATCAAGAGGGCCTGAACCTGGGTAAAACATCGTGTCCCCTGCCTCCTGTTACCATCCGCCTTAGACGCACAGTTCGGGACCCCCTACCCGAGATCTGCCGGTTTTGACACCGACAGGCACCGACCGTGTCAGCGGATCAGGCTAATCTACCGGAGGATCGGGCATCGACACCGACACCTGCTCCGACACCGGCACCAGCTCTACAAGGATCACCATCTCCAGCAGCAGCATCGGCACTACCAGTCGCACCGGCACGGGCACCAGCTACGGCTTCGGCACCTGCACCAACACTTGCACTTGCATCTACTCTGGCCCGTGCAGCAGCAACGGAAACAACAGTTGCACCGGCAACAGACTGGGCTGCAGTTCACACTTCATATACATAAGTCCTTACAAAAACCGACATGTCCACCTTCTTGGTAAGCATTGGCCACCCAAGTGCTTCATTCTTTTTTCTTTCCATGTTGTTTCACATGATTCACTGTGTTGATCTATCTGTTTGTGTATGTATTGTTGTTTGCAAATAGAGAATTCCTAGAGCAACGGGGGAGTCGTTCAACAATCCGGGCGAATGTGGCCAAGTTTCTCTTACAATGCGCAGGCTTGGTGTGAATGAACCTGCTCAATATACCGTAAGTACAAAGGATGGTTTCATGATGATTGATGCTAAAGGATGGTCAAGGTTTAAATCTAAATCATATCTTGCGGTAGGGGATGATGTCAAATCGAACTTTCTCGGCAAGGAGAGCTGGTCCAAATCAACTTTGAAATTCTTCAGTAGCAGCACGCAACTGCCGAACTGATCCATCCTCCGAGAGATTTTGATGTAATAATCTGGCATGGTGAAACAAGTGTCCTGTCTGTATAAGTAGTACGACATTATTATTTATCACATGGTATATCGTTGATAGAATTGCAACTCTGATTGCTGGTTAGGAACTGTCGTTCGATTTCAATCTAATAGCTGCCGTGCTTTACTCAATTTTGTGTATTCGCCTTGCGGCCGCATCTAAAACCAGCGCCATATCAATCACTTGCAATATGAAAAGCGCCGAGGTAGGACACATGGGCCCCAAAACATGCAGGCCCACCGGCCTGTGGCCCAAAGTCCAGAACCGTGAGCCTGTCTGAGTATTATATTCTTAGCTGAACCCCCATAATGCCCGTGTGTTGCACGTAACATCAAGATGCATTTGTATGAGTATTTTATCTTGTGAGAGAAAATGATGAATGAGGGAAGGCCTTATTTTCAAGTGTGGAGAGGTGTGTGGGTACCTTTTTGCAAAATTGCCATAGTTTCCTTCCTATCCGTCAGATATAAATCGGACGACCTATATTGTAGGATGGCAGACACACCATCATCACCAACTCGTCTATACTATGTTAAAAAACTCTGTTTTTTTATAATTACATATGTTATATATATCCCCCTTGATTTTTCTTATGTATAAAGTTGTGATATATAAGATTTTTATATTTCTTTACAGAGAGGAGTATCTCTTTGTCAAAAATATATTTATGTGTAACTAGTTACTGTTGTCTTTCTACTTCCTTTTGTTGATATGTGGGGCATCCGGCAACGGGGTCCACGTGCCATATGCGCCAAATTAGAGTGCACAACTGCATGGTAGACACACCCTCGTCATAGCACCGCAGTAATGCCCAATGAGCCGTCAAATCACAAAAAAACCCCACCTTTCTAGCTTTAGCAGTAAGCTGGATGGACGAAGCGGCAATATTTCATTGGGCCTGAATCCCCTTCTCCCTCGTCTGCTTGTTCAGAGAAAACCCCCGCTCGGTGATTGCATAGGTTTTTCTCATGGACAACCTAGTACGGATTCTTCATCCATTCCCGATAAATCCAAGTCCCTTGGTCGCGGGTAATCCTAGGATGGCAGCCCCGCCGTTGATGCATTTTTCTTCCTACCGAATCTAGTGTATTTCATTTGCAGTGCCCAAAGTGCGAGGACCCTATAGGTTTCTGCACCCTTGGCGAGACGCCACACTTGTTCCTTCTCATCCTAACACAGGATTTTAAAATTCGCACAGTTTCTTAGAATCCTCTTTTCTATCCGGGAGGGTGGGGTTTTTTGAACATGCTGTCGACTAATTTGGAAATTTGGATTGCTATATTCGGATAAAAGGTACTAGTACCATGGTCAACACTGACGTGAAGGAGGAAATTATTTCTAGATTTGGATAGGGAATACATTGTGTTCTCATATTATTTTTCCTGTAGTGCATTCCTTGCTCTGCTAGAACACATGTACTCAAGATGCTCGGCCTTGCCATAACTGAATACACCAGTTTAATGGTCACAGTGAAGACAAGCCATGGATATAAGTTCCGAGTTGGGTTCATGAACCAAGAAGATCGCTGCTTTTTTATGGCCGAACTTGGATAAACTTTCTCAAGTGTTACAGACTGAAAGTTGGTGCACGAATGTTGATGGAAATAGCAGAACCTGGTCTCATCTTCACTGCGATCTTCCACCCCGGCGTCGTTCCAATTGTTCATCCATGTTAGTTTTGTATCTGGTTCTTGCTTGTTGCCTCGGTTACTTCTTAAGCCACCTATTCTATCTAACTAATCACAATTTAACTTTAGAAGTAGCAACAAATATCTCACGAAGATGCTACTTCTAACTAATATTTTCTTATAATTGGTGGCACATGTAGGTTTTTTCATAGTTAAGCAGGCTACTCGTTTGTTATTATGTAAGAACTCGGCTGTTACTGATGGCACTGAAGTTGACTAGGACGACATCCACAAGTTCCTACACTTTATTGATCGTCTTGAGGTCCTTGTGGGGCGTTTCAATGGTGGAAGGCGACGTGGGATATGGGTGCCACTGCTGCACTCGTTGAACATGTCCAACTGTGTCGAGAAACTTATGGTACGAGCCAATGTATCTTATATATGTTGTTCATAAACTCTTGCTTATACACAGTTTTACAGTTGTGATCTTCTTGAAACAGAAACTGCCCAGTTCTATTGTTCCTATACAGATGCCTGACCATGGTCAGGTCAGACTTGCGCTTGGTCACAACATGATGTTTATGTCGACCTACTCCATTCCCCTTGGAGGTGAATAGATACTTATTCATTAGTGGTCTCAAATAATGAAGGCCCGTCCATCTTGGAGAATAGGACAAAAGATTATGTTCCTACTTTTCCATGGCTCTAAAGAGAATATACTATTTATTGACCACATTGCGAGATGAAGCCGCTTTCAGAAGGTTGTGGATGCGTGGGGTGGTGCCTGGGCCTTATCCTGGGGCTTGGCGGCCTCACCCTTGGTTAACTGTAGGCAAAGTAGCACTGTTCAAGGCTTGTTTTGTATGGTTGAACCTGTATAAGTACTCATACTGCTTTCAGCTATGGTTGTTAAGTGCCCCTGCTGATTTCAGTTAAGGTTGTGAAGTACTCCTGCTGCTTTTACAGTCTGTCGTGTTTCTTCAGTCCTGTCTTCCTCCAGCCGCCAAAACCAAACCAGCGACGGTGAGGCCACCTGCTTCCGCCTCCCACGGTTAGCTGCACCTCAACACATGCGTCGCGGCCCCACCGTCTCCATAATCGTTTTTGCCGACGTCCGAGGACTCGCCGTCGTCCTTCGCACGCTTTGGTGCGCTCGCCGCGGCGCCACCCTCTTGTGTTGTCAACATGGTCAACAAACAATAGGAATCGGCAGACTGTACTTGGAGAGGATGACAGTAGGGGCCCACCATGTCCATGGCCGAACTCAAGGAAGTTCCTCATTTTTTGTTATATATATTCCATTGTCACTGCATGGAAAAAGAAAATGCTTCCTCCTAGTGGTTTCCTGACATCCGGGACCCACGACATTGTCAGCGTATATAGTCAATAGACAAGAGAACAGCACCACAAGATCGGCTCACACCTGGGACGTAGCTGCTCGAGCAGCATTTTTTTGTTATTGTTGAGACGGAGCAGGGTTTCAACTGGGTTGTGGCCCGTCTAGCCTAGGCTTATATTTTATGTTCACCATTTGACCAGCCCAGCTATTTTTTCTTTGTGAAAATGAACCCACTTTATTTTTTTTGAAGAATACCCAATCCAGGCCTACTTATTTTTCTATGCCTAATGGGCTGCAACTCTTTCAAGACGCCTGCAAATCTTGAAAGTAATATGAAATGGGTTGTAAATATAAAAACAGATGACAAATTGGCAATTACTTTGTAATTTCTGAATTTTTTCACATTTTCAGATTCCTATTTCACTGGGCTTTAACCTAATTTAAATATATCTTCAAAGTACTTTAAATCTAGATCGACATTTCGGTATTAAAAATAGTTTGGAACCCATAGAAATATGTGAAATTTCGTTTAAATTTTTAACCCTAGCCCTGGCCAACAAAAAAATAGACTGCAATAAATTGCATAAGAAGTTGCCATGAGCTATATATAAATTATTAAAAAAATAGGGAATGGTCTGACTTGTGGGCCTATTAAGTTGACATGTATGCAATATTTTTTTACTTATTATACACGTCAACAAACAATTCTAGCAGACGTAACCGTTGGATGTTAATCCAAAGGCCGTCGTGTTTCTTCAATTTTGATCTTCTTGCTCCAGCCGCCAAATCCTGCGCCGGTGGGACTGCCTGCTCCCGCCTCCCGTGGCCGGCCGTGCTGTCGCGCATGCCTCACACCCCCTACTATTCCCACCACTGGCCTGGCCATCCCTCTACTCACCCACATCCCTCCACTATTGTGGCTTCGCCGCCTCCGGGTCATTCCCTTCCTGGGTCTCGCCGTCATCCATCGCGTTGGTGTTCTCGGCACGGCGTGGTCAACGTTGTTAACAAATGACAACATCAGTAGAGGGATGTACATGGAGAGGCTGACGGTTGGGACCCACATGGTCCATGGCCGCATGCAAGCAAGTACCTCCTTATTACGCCAAAAAGAATGAATACTCCCGCTGACAGCTCGGACCCACCTGCTATATCTTCGCACGCAAGGAAGTACCTCCTTATTATGCACACAAAAATGAATACTCCCCCTGCTAGCTGGGACCCACCATAGTGGGAGCCTGACTTGTAGGCCTACTAAGTTGAGGCGGACGGAGGGCTTTGTCAACTTAGTCAACAAACGATTCTATCACCAGTGACCGTTGGATTGTTAACATCCAACGGTCGTCCTGCTTCTTCATCCTCTGATTTTCTTGCTCCAGCCATCCAAACCACTGCGTGCTCTTGCCTCCCGTGGCCGGCGTGCTGCCGTGGAGGCCTCACCACCCCCTATTAGTCCCGCCGCTGGCCAGACCATCCCTCTACTCACCCTCACCCCCTGTTATTTTGCAGCGACGACAGGCTGACACCGCAGCCAAACCAGTGAACCCTCGTACTCCTGTCCGCGTGGGCTTCCACTGCCATGTCTTCCCCGGCTCCGCGTCGTCCCCTTCCTAGGCCTCGCTGTCGTCCACCGCCCTGGTGCTCTCGGCATGGCACGGTCAACGTGGTCAAGGAACGACTTCCATCGGAAGAGTATACATGGAGAGGCTGACAACTAGGTCCATGGCCGCAGCAAGGAAGTGTCTCCTTATTACGTGGAAAATAATGATTCCTCCACTTGATAGCAGGGACCCACCAGACAGGCCACCGTATTTCGCGAAAAATGTTTCCCCCTAACTACTGGGACCCACCAGCTACATCTTCGCACGCAAGGAAGTGCCTGACAGTCGGGACCCACCTGGTCGAAGCATACGTAGTGTTGTCATTCTGGTCACGAACATGTACGTACATACTGGTCGATGTAGAGGCGCGCACGTGTCGTAGTAGAGGAGCGCATGTAGCATGTACACGTACGTACAGCAGCCAGGGTGCAAGAAAGTAAATATGTCCATGTACGTACATACAGGCGGGGTCTCGAACGCCTACTCGCGCATACGTATGGCCAGGGCTCGTGTACATGGCTAGGTCGGAACGGAGAAGCTGCACCATCGTCGTGGTCATGGGGAGGCAACCGGCTGGGTCGGAACGGAATGCGCCGTCGTGTTCATCGGGAGCCAACCAGCTTGGATGGAACATCCGATGGAAACGAGGCCTGGAATACCGTAGAACGGAGGAAACGACCTTGTGTTCGACCGGCTACGGTCGAAACAGTATCGTGTTCATCGAGAGGGTCTGGTTTACCGCAAAACAGAGGAAACGGACCTCCTATGGTGGAAACGAGGTCCTGTTCATTGGGAGGGGTGTGGCATACCGCAAAATGGAGGAAACGGACTTGTGTTGGAGCGCTACGGTCAAAATGGGGGTCCTGTTCATTGGGAGGAGTGTGGCGTACCGCAAAACGAGACTCCAAGGGACACTGTTCATGTCCACCGTCAACCTCCTCCAGCCTCGACGGGCTACTGTTCATCCACCGTCGACCTCCTCCAGCCTCCACCTGCGACTGTTCATCCACGGGCTCCTGTTCATCCAGCCTCCACCGCACGCTCCTCCACCGACTACTGTTCAACCAGCCCTCTCCGTGGGGTCATGTTCAACCACCCCTCCATGGGCTACTGTTCATCCAGCCCTCCACCGGCTACTGTTCAATCATCCCTCCACGGGGTCCTATTCATCCAACCCTCCACGGGGTCCTGTTCATCCACCCCCCAACCGGCTCGATCGATCAGGGTCCTAATCATCCAACGACAAAGAACCTCTACTACCACGGGTTCCTATTCATCCAACCCCCACCGGGAACTATTAATCCAAACCCCCCAACAATGCTCACTCTTCATCCAGAGGCAGCATCGATCGGCTTCAGTTAGCAGTAGTAGTGAAGGAATCACTTGGGTTCAGTTAACAGCAAGGGATCGATCTCTCGGGTTCAGTGACGTAGCTAGTGCATTCACTCGGGTTCAGTTAGAGCCTAATGCCTCACTCGGGTTTAGTTAGAGCCCAACACCTCGCACACATGCGTGTACGTACGAGAGAAACATGCATCGCTCGGCCCCCGACCACCCACCGTAACCGGGAACTCCCTCGATATTTTCCTCTCCCTCGCTTCTACCATGATTTTTTCCGTCATGGACGGCCCAAAGAATGTCATGCAGCTGCGTCTGCGGCCCGCCCAGGATGAAAAGCCCATTTTCTATCATGATTTTTTGTCATAGAAGTAGGACCCCACCACATCTATGATGATACCGGGTTTTGTCACAATTATCGTCATAGAAGTGTCATAAGCATGACTGGAAAAAACTTCGTTCGGCCCAAAATGTCACAGATGTGTCTTTTTCTGTAGTGATACGGTTCACTAGGATGAACTGTGTGTGATTAGGCAATGCAATAGAAATGGTTCAACTGAACACGATGTGTGTGATACGCGGCAAACATGTCCGTAATCAGAAATGTGTGCGAAGACCAATAATAACATCGACGATTGCCGCTAATAAGCCGTGTGATTTGCTCTATCTACAGTAGAATAACATGATATATATAACTGAAATAAACATCCAATTATGTAAGTGAATATACTGATCATTCGCACACACCTCAATAAACAATTGCATGCATATAAAGTAGGAGAAACGATCGTCTAGTGATCTACTTCTTGTGACGCTCCTGCCACAGCTATGTGGCTTGATCCCTCATCTGGGTCAGGAAGAAGACAGTTCCTCATGTGAACGATCCGCCTGTGCATCTCGTAGCTTGTGTACGCGTTCATGGCTGCGTACTTGACATGTTGTTCATCCAGTCTCTCATGCCACACACTATGCTAGGCGTTCTTGTCCTTATTGCTCTCATTCTTCATCTTCATGTAGTAGGGGTCGATGATGGCCGAGGCGAGGTCAACCAGGGAGTTCAGTTCGTTTTTGTCGCTGCCCTAGACCTTGTAGTGGTGATAGATGTTGACAAGATTCGGGCATTTCAAGCCCAAAACCATGAGCGCTTTTACATCGTTGGTGGTGTCCACCGCAGCGAAACTGTAGTCGGAGCTGTTGATAAACCTAGAAAAACGCTCGCAAGGCATTGTGGCCAGGTGGTAGTGGTAGACAAGGACGTCATGCCGCACGCACAACTGTGCAACGACAACCTTCTGATCGTGCCCGACACGACCCATGGTGTACTCGAGGTCGAAGCCGACCACTTGGTACTTGTCCTCGGCAAGGAACTGCTCCATAGTTTGGATGGAGCTCTCCATCGAGACCGGATCATTCATGTACACCACCGAGAGAGCCGTCCCCCTCACGTGGGTGTCCACGACTTGTTGCATGGTGAACTGCCCATCGTTGTCGTCGTCGGTCGCTGGGAGCGCCATTGGAACCGCTAGATGTCCTCTCTGTATGTGTCCTCGTGGGTGTGCTATGTCGTCTGAGATGAGAGATGAAGGTAAATGGCCGCAAGAATAAAAGGGGGTCGGGTGGCGTGGATTCTTGGTGCGTACGCATGGCACTTTTTACAGCGGGTAACTATATCGTCGCGCTGTGCCCGGTGCAACTGCATGCACACGAATGTGCGTGATCGTGCACTGGCCCCAAACACTGGTAGCACGCGTGGAGGGACGAGGGCAGAGGACCTGGAGGGACGCGAGAGTAGAGCGCGCCGCGGCCACCTGAACCGCAAGCAACCACACTCATAGAGCAGTTGAACACGCAGGAAATGGTCGCCTACAAGCCGGCCGACAGTTGCGTCGCTGCATAGAGAGCGGCCGTGTGCTGCCACCTCCATCTAGAATAGTCCCCTTTATATTCCGTGCCATACTTTGCCCTCACATTTAACCAACAAAATGTTAATGCATGTTATAAAAATTATATAATTGGCGACATGCATTCATATTTTATTAGTTAATAATACTTATAAACCAGGACAGGGGTATAGCAGATAATTAAATCGCAAACATTTTTTTATTAACCGTATGTGTACGTGGCCTTTCGTCCTCCTCTCGCACGTTTTTACACCCTCGCTGCCATAGACAGCTTACAGCGCAAGCTTGCGCAGCGCGCGGGGGTGTTCTTTTGGCCAAACGTTGGCGCCAATGAATCGTCGGTGAGCCCGTTCCCGCACAACCTCGCAGGTTTGAAAGTGCAACTATCCCTGGGTGGTTCTGGTAATTCCTAACAACATATAGCTCATTGAACTAATAATATTTCAAGATGATCATTTCAGAAAGTTCAATGATTGGCATGGCATGGACTAGGAATGTGGACCCCTCAAAATGCTAAGGACACATATTGGCTCAAGCTCAAGACTCTGCATTTTCATTTTAGTGATCCAAGATCACATTGAGTCCATAGGAAAAGCCAATACTATTAAAAGGGGATGAGATGTTGCTTAATGGCTTGCTTGCTCAAAATGCTCAGTGATATGATCCAAAAGCCCTCAACCATTTTCTCATATCCACATATGTCCCAAACAAAAAGTCAAACACGGCCCACCGAAATTATCTATCTGACGCCACCGAGTTCATTTGATGTAGCCACTACCAGAAACCCTAGTTACTCCGGTCTCACTGATAGGGATCTCGGTATCACTGAGATGGGATTGCAAACTCACTGTTTCCCTTCGTAACATTTCGGTCTAACCGAGATGAGCGATCGGTCCCACTGAGTTCGCAATGCAAACTCTCTGTTTCCCTTTTGTAACGTTTTGGTCTAACCGAAATGAGCTATTCGGTCCCTTGGGGAGACTATCAATTGAAGCACAAGAGCAAGGAGTTCATCATCAACACACCATATATTACCTTTTGGAGAGTGGTGTCTCCAAGATTGGTTAGGTGTCACTTGGGAGCCTCTGTCAAGATTGTGGAGTTGAACCATGGAGTTTGTAAGGGCAAGGAGATCGCCTACTTTGTGAAGATCTACCCAAGTGAGGCAAGTCCTCCATGGGTGATGGCCGTGGTAGGATAAACAAAGTTGCTTCTTCGTGGACCCTTCGTGGGTGGAGCCCTCCGTGGACTCGCGCAATTGTTACCCTTCGTGGGTTGAAGTCTCCATCAACGTGGATGTACGATAGCATCACCTATCGGAACCATGCCAAAAATCTCCGTGTCTACATTGCGTTTGCTCCCTCCAAACTCCTCCCTTTACCTTCATGTGCAATGTTTTTACATTCCGCTGCTATACTCTTTGATTTGCATGTGTAGGTTGATTGCTTGACTTGTCGTAAGTTGCTAAAATCTGCCAAGACTTCAAATTGGGGAAAGGCTAGATTTTTATTTGGTCAAGTAGTCTAATCACCCCCCTCTAGACATACTTTCGATCCTACAAGTGGTATCAGAGCTTTGGTCTCCATTTTCCTTGATTTCCATAGCTTTTGGTGATTAGCCTTGGTTTCACATCCTATAAGAGTATGGCGTCTAGCAAGGGAAATTACCATCGTAGAGGTCCTTACTTTGATGGTACTAATTTTGCTAGTTGGAAGCATAAGATGAAAATACATATTCTTGGACATAACCCCGCTGTTTGGGCTATTGCATGTATTGGCTTGCAACGTGAATTCTTTGATGGGAGAGAACCAAACCGTGAAGCTACCGTGGAAGAGTTGAAGATGCTGCAATACAACACTCAAGCTTGCGATATCCTCTTCAACGGATTGTGCCGCGAAGAATTCAACAAAATCAGCCGTCTTGAGAATGCAAAGGAAATTTGGGATACTTTGATTGATATGCACGAAGGTACCAACTCCGTCAAGGAATTAAAATTGGATGCGCTTCAAAGTCAACTTGACAAGTTCAAAATGAAGGATGGTGAAGATGTCGCTGAAATGTACTCTAGGATTGCTCTCATCACAAATGAGATTGCCGGCTTAGGAAGTGAAGAGATGACCGACAGATTCATCATCAAGAAGATCCTAAGAGCCTTGGATGGAAAATATGATACTATGTGTACATTGATCCAAATGATGCCCAATTGCAAAGATCTCAAGCCAAGGGAGGTGATTGGAAGAATTGTTGCTCATGAGATGTCACTCAAGGATAAAGAAGAGCTTCAAAACAAGTATAGTGGTGCTTACAAAGCCTCATGTGATGCTCCTACATCATCAAGTGAGAAACAAGCCTTCAATAAAGAATTGAGCTTGATGGTGAAGAACTTCAACAAGTTCTACAAGAGTAGAAGCAAAGAAAGAAGTTCCAAGTCAAGGTCCTACAATGACAAAAGATCTTCTAGTCGTGAGCGAGATTGCTATAATTGTGGAAGACCCAGATGTCAGTGTCAAAACTAGCGGATCTCGTGTAGGGGGTCCCGAACTGTGCGTCTAAGGTCGATGGTAACAGGAGACAGGGGACACAATGTTTACCCAGGTTCGGGCCCTCTCTATGGAGGTAATACCCTACTTCCTGCTTGATTAATCTTGATGAATATGAGTATTACAAGAGTTGATCTACCACGAGATTGTAATGGCTAAACCCTAGAAGTCTAGCCTGTATGACTATGATTATGATTGTCCTCCTATCTGGACTAAGCCCTCCGGTTTAGATAGACACCGAAGGGGACTAGGGTTGTACAAGGTCGGTTACAGAGAAAGGAATCTTCATATTGGGTCGCCAAGCTTGCCTTCCACGCCAAGGAGAGTCCCATCCGGACACACGAGAGAGTCTTCGGTCTTGTTTCTTCACAGCCCATGTCCAACAGGCCAGACGCCCAAGGACCCTGAGGGAGTCTGGGATTAGGGGGTCTCCGAATAGCCGGACTCTATCCTTCGGCCGGACTATTGGACTATGAAGATACTAAATTGAAGACTTCGTCTCGTGTCCGGATGGGACTCTACTTGGCGTGGAAGGCAAGCTAGGCAATACGGATATGGATATTTCCTTCTTTGTAACTGACCTTGTGTAACCCTAACCCTCTCCTGTGTCTATATAAACCGGAGGGTTTAGTCTGTAGGACAACAACAATCATACCATAGGCTAGCTTCTAGGGTTTAGCCTCTCCGATCTCGTGGTAGATCAACTCTTGTAATACCCATATCAACAATAATAAATCAAGCAGGACGTAGGGTTTTACCTCCATCAAGAGGGCCCGAACCTGGGTAAAACATCGTGTCCCCTGCCTCCTGTTACCATCTGCCTTAGACGCACAGTTCGGGACCCCCTACCCGAGATCTGCCAGTTTTGACACCGACATTGGTGCTTTGATTGAGAATTCCTCTGTGTCGTCGCCGTTAGGCTTGATGGCTCCTACGATCATCGATAGCGATGCAGACCAGGGTGAGACTTTTCTCCCCGGACAGATCTTTGTGTTCGGCGGCTTCGCACTGCGGGCCAACTCGCTTTGCCATCTGGAGCAGATCGAAAGTTACGCCCCTGTCCACCAGGTCAGGTTTGGAAGCTTAAACTACACGACTGATATCCGCGGAGACTTGATCTTCGACGGATTCGAGCCCCTACCTTGTGCGTCACACGGTCACGATGAGTACGATTTAGCTCTACCCTCGGACAGTGTTCAGGAGATCGCACCGGCAGCCGCTCCGACCCTCAATTCGGAGCTAGTTGCGCCGTCCATGGACGGCTGGATGGACCCCGCCACAGAGGACTTATCCTCAGTGGCGATCAAGCCGAAAATCAACCTTACCCTGCACGAGAGCCGTGTTGTCAAGCTGCCGGATCCTTCTCCGCCCATGGACTCCTAACCGCCTGCGCCCATTCCTAGCGAATCCGATTGGGCGCCGATCATGGAGTTTACCTCCGCGGATATTTTTCAGTGCTCGCCCTTTGGCGACATACTAAACTCATTAAGGTCTCTCTCCTTGCCAGGAGGATCCTGGCCGAACTATGTCCGGCAGGATTGGGATGCGGATGACGAAGAAATTCGCTGCCCACCCACCATCCACTTAGTAGCCAGTGTCGACGACTTAACCGACATGCTCGACTTCGACTCCGAAGACATCGACGGTATGGACGACGATGCGGGAGACGAAGAGAAACCACTGCCCACAAGGCACTGGACAGCCACCTCATCATACGATATATACATGGTGGACACACCCAAAGAAGGCAGTGGCGACGAGACAGCGAAGGATGACCCCTCCAAGAAGCAACCCAAGCGCCGACGTCAGCGGTGCCGCTCTAAGTCCCGCCAATGCAAAAGTGGTGATACTGGCACAGGAGATAATAGCACTCCGGATAGTGTCGAAGATGGCAATAATCCCCTCCAGCACGATTTAGGGCAGGAGGATGGAGAGGCCAGCCCTCCTGAGAGAGCGGCAGATGAGGAGGATGATAATTACATGCCTCCCTCCTAAGACGAGGCAAGCCTCGATGATGACAAATTCGTCATGCCAGAGGATCCCGTCGAACAAGAGCGCTTCAAGCACCGGCTTGTAGCCACAGCAAATAGCCTTCATAAAAAGCAGCAGCAGCTTCAAGCTGATCAAGATCTGCTAGCTGACAGATGGACTGAAGTCCTGGCGATCGAGGAATATAAACTCGAACACCCCTCCAAGAGTTACCCAAAATGCAGGTTGCTACCCCGGCTGGAGGAAGAAGCGTATGACGTGACTGACCGGCCACCTCGTGGCCGTGATAGAGAGGCATTCCAGCCAAAATCTTAGCCTGCACCCTAACGCCATTCAAATAAAAAGGCATGGGGAAATACGCCAGACCTGCGAGATGTATTGGAGGACAAGGAAAAACATGCAAGATCGATCTACGGATCGTGGGGGCGCGCCACTACGCGAGACGATAATCGTCACGCCGGATACAGTAAAAGTAAATACGGTCGGGCCGAGCACAGCGGGCAAGACTCATTGGAGCTGCGTCGCGATATAGCCCAGTACAGAGGCACCGCACACCCCTTATGCTTCACAGACGAAGTAATGGATCATCAAATCCCAGAGGGTTTCAAACCCGTAAATATAGAATCATACGATGGCACAACATATCCTGCAGTATGGATCGAGGATTTCCTCCTGCATATCCACATGGCACGCGGTGATGATCTACATGACATTAAATACCTCCCACTCAAACTAAAAGGACCAGCTCGGCATTGGCTCAATAGCCTGCCAACAGAGACCATTGGCTGTTGGCAAGATCTGGAAGCCGCATTCCTCGACAACTTTCAGGGCACTTATGTGCGACCACCAGATGCCGATGACTTGAGCCACATAATTCAGCAGCCAAAGGAATCGGCCAGGCAATTCTGGACACGGTTCCTAACAATGAAAAATCAAATCATCGACTATCCGGATGCAGAGGCCCTAGCAGCTTTCAAGCACAACATCCGCGACGAGTGGCTAGCCCGACACCTTGGTTAGGAAAAGCCGAAATCTATGGCAGCCCTCACGACACTCACGACCCGCTTTTGTGCGGGAGAAGACAGCTGGCTGGCTCGTAGTAATAACATATCAAAGAACCATGGTACTTCGGATACCAAGGACGGCAATAGCAGGTCACGTCGCAACAAAGATAAGCGCCGCATTAACAGAAATAATACTGAGGATACGACAGTCAATGCCGGATTCAAAGGCTCTAAACCTGGTCAGCGGAAAAAGCCAAGCACTCCGGGCCCGTCCAGTTTGGACCGTATACTCGATCACTCGTGTCAAATACACGGCACCCCCAACAAGCCAGCCAACTACACCAACAGGGATTGTTGGGTGTTCAAGCAGGCCGGCAAGTTAATTTATGAAAACAAAGATAAGGGGCCACATAGCGATGACGAGGAGGAGCCCCGGCATCCTAATACCGGAGGACAGAAGAGGTTCCCCCCACAAGTGCGGATGGTGAACATGATATACGCAACCCACATCCCCAAGTGCGGACGTATATGCGTTGGAGCCAGTCGCCCCAAAGTTCCATTATTCAACTCTTCAAGTGTGCATTGCTTCAAAGGAAAATTCCTCACTATGGACATCTTCAGGGGGAGTTCTTATATACCTTGCAATCAAATTCCTCAATATCATTAGTTACACTTCATATGTTTATCCCCGTTGAAAACATAACCTATATTGTCATCAATCACCAAAAAGGGGGAGATTGTAAGTGCATCTAGTGCCCCTTAGTGATTTTGGTGTATTGAAGACTTATAGGTTAAGGGACTAATGCGTTTGTGAGTGTACACAGGTCTATAAGTCTATGAGGAGTTTGATATTTACAGGAAAAGTCGACCCCTAAAAATGAATATCTTCAACTGAAGATTTTGGTATTTCTGAAGACTTTCATGAAGACTTTGAAAGTGAAGAAATTGGTGTGTCCGTGAAGACTTGATATTCATGAGAGGAATATGAAGCTTGAAGACTATCGTTTTCATAGTTTTGTTTTTCTCTTTCTTGAGTCATAGGAAACACCATACTGTTAAAGGGGGTCGAGGAAATACTAAGGAAAAATTTCCATGTGATGCTCAACTCAAAATCCTACACCTACCAATCCCTTCGAGTGAAGCCATTGGAAATCTCATACAGTTCAGTCAATTTCTTAAGTGACAGAGACGAAGTTCTTCTGGTCTCTGAGGAATTTGTCCTGACTGAGGAGTTAGGAATTCGCTAGTGCGGATTGCCTACACAGTGAGGAACATGATAGCCCTGAGGCTTTTACTACTCAAAATTCCGACCGTTGTTGTGCTATGCGCCAGCTGTCCCAAAATATCTATCCACCTAATGGTCATATCATTGAAGGGCATTTATGTCTTATCATGTCGGGCTACTCCCTAGGCTATAAATAGCCTCCCCTACAACCACTAGCTGGTTGGCTGCTCCGAGAGAAACTGAAACTTGTCATTTGAGAGCAACCCATCCTCTGAGGACTTTGAGCAAAAATCATCAAGTGAGGAAAAACCAAAAACCCAAAACCCAAACACCTACAAACCCCAAGTGATTGAGCATCACTGAAGAGATTGATCCTGCATGGATCCGACGGTTGTTACCTTTGAAGACTGTGCTTCTTCCAGACGGTTAGGCGTCATGGTCTAGAGCATCCAAGAGGAATTGTGGATCACCGAGTGACCAAGTTTGTGAAGGTTTGGAAGTCGCCTGAAGACTTACCACGAGTGATTAGACGAGGTCTATGTGACCTTAGTTCAAGGAGAATACGGTGAGCACTGGGTGTCCTGAGCTACATGTTCAGGACTGGGTGTCCGGGATTGTGTGTCCTCGAGTTTAAATACTCAGCCGCTCCAACCAGACGTACAACTGAGACAGCAGTTGGAACTGGTCTACCAAATCATTGTCTTCACCAAGCTTACTAGTTCTATTCCCTCAACTCTTTCATTTGCTCATAACTGTGTTGTGTGTTTGTTCATATTTGTGTTTGAAGACTTTGACTGAAGACTTTCTCAATTTCCTCAGTTCAATTTCTTCAGTCTGTTTGTCTTCATCCTGTGTTATCCTGTGATTACGCTTCCTGTACTCTGTGCCTGTCTTAATTTCATCATGATGACTATGCTTGTATTCTGTTATGTTTACTTTTGAGTACTTATTCTGCTGCTAGTAGTTCTTCGCTAAGGTATTTCCTCACCAGCAAATTCCTCAGTGAAGAATTTCATAAAAATCGCCTATTCACCCCCCTCTAGTCGATATAACGCACTTTCAATTGGTATCAGAGCAAGGTACTCCCTTGTTCTGTGTGATTTTGGTTTAACTGCCTGGAGTTTTAGTTATGTCAATCGCAGGTATGACAAAAGTGACATGCCCCATCTTTGACGGTCATGAGTATCCCAAGTGGAAGGCCATGATGAAGAAACGCCTCATGGCGATGAACAGCAAGCTGTGGACCGTCACTGAGATTGGTCTGACCGATCTGTGCAAGATGGCAGAAGCTGATGACATTCGCAAGTACACTCTTCTAAACCTCACGACGAAGGATGTCATCTGCTCTAGTCTGTCACAAAATCAGTTCAGGAATATCATGCATCTTGATCATGCGAAGCTCATCTGGAACCGTCTCTCTGAGGTCTATGAAGGTCATCGAACTTGTCATGATCCTTGGTTTGAGGACTTCAAGGAATCTCTCAAAACGATGACATTCGAACCAGAATCATCATCTTCTGCATTATGCCTTATGGCAAAAGATGCTGAGGTAACTGAATGCTACCTATCCGAGTCTAGTGATGATGAATCTGGTGATAAATTTGGACCCAGCTATGTCAAACTTGCTTCCCTTGCCAGTAAACAACAAAGAGCTTTGGAAAAAGTTCACTATATGCTAAACAAGAGCGATGATATATTGGGTGAAGAAATGGATCAGTCAAAAGCTTTGGCTCAAAGTCTTCAGAGACTTCATACTAAGTATGACACCCTTCAAGATCAACATAACACTCTCTTATCTGACCATGAGAAGCTTTCTTATGAATTTCTTCAAAGAAAGCAAGACCTTGAGAAGTTAAGAGTGAGTTATGAAGATCTTTAGAAGGAGCGCGATTCATTACTTGCTCAACAAATCAGCACATCTCAGGAAGAATTTGTTCCTCCATGCTTGAAGTGCATTGAACGTGAATCTGCTAATTCTTCACCTGAATGTTCAAATGCTGCTAATGTTTCAAATTCTTCACATGCCTCTGCTATCACTAATTCCTCATATGAGGACATTGCTAGTATCACTAACGACGCAGGGCTAAAGGAATTGTACACGATAGGCATGTACAAAAGCCTCAAAGGGCATCAGGCTCTTTGTGATGTGCTTAAAAAGCAGATCCTCAACAGGAACCCTAGGAAAGAGGGTATCGCCTTTGAAAAGAAACTCAATGCTGATGGTACATATTGGAAGCCTGAGCAGTACCCCAAAACTACATGGGTTGCTGCAAAGGGACCTCCAGTTGATACATCTAACTTATCTGGATTTGCATGTGAATCTCCTCATTCTGATAATGAGTCAATTGACTCCAACTACAAACAATTCAAAAATCAGAATGGTGAAGTATTTGTTAGATATGCTGGCACTAACTACAGGAACGGCCCCCCTATGAAGAAAATCTGGGTTCCCAAAAGATGCCTTGAAAATCTTCAGGTGAATGTCATCATGACGCCACCTGTGAAGAATAGGAACCCCAGATCAAATTCTTCATATGGATCAAAGTCCTCATATGAACATCATCGTGCTAACCCGTCTGTTTCGTAGGGAAGATCTAAGGATTATGGATATGTGCATTATTCTTCAAATCATTATGTCCATAAGTCCTCGAAGAATTTCTCTACTTACTCTTATGCTTATTCTAACCCCTCCTATGTGAAACGAAATGGACTGGCTTCTATGCCATCCTTCTCGTATGGAGCTCGCAGAATGATGAACTCTTTGCCACCCCTTCAGATGTGGGTGGTGAAGAAAAAGAAATAATCTCTTCTGCAGGGTCAGGTCTCCAGACGCACGTAATCGTCTGAAGAATTTGCTGGAGACCTGAGCATGCCTGATAGGACGCAGGCTAATCATGAAGAAATGAACTTTCATTTCTCACGTCCTCATACTGCTTTATCAATTCTTTTACTTGATGAAATTGATCTGATGAAGTGATGTCATATTCTTCACTAATGAAGTATATGAGTTTGTAAGCTGCACTAATTCGTCTGCAGGATGATCAACCTAAAGCCACTGAGTGGGTCCTCGATAGTGGATGTACAAACCACATGACTGGTGACAAGAATCTATTGATGGATGCTCCATTATCTCTGTCACATCTGAAGCATATCATCTTTGCTAACAAAGGCAAAAGTCAGGTATTGGGTCTAGGTAAGGTTGCAATTACAAAGGATCGACACATGGACAAGGTCATGCTTGTTGAGTCCTTAGGATACAACCTTATGTCTGTCTCAATGCTTTGTGATCTTGATATGGTTGTTGTCTTTGGCAAGTACCATTGTGTTATGGTTATGGAAGCTGACAATTCCAAAGTCTTTGAAGGCTTTAGGAGAGGAGACCTGTATATTGTTGGTTTCTCTATAGGACCACAACCAGCCGTGTGCTTACTTGCAAAAGCTTCAGAAGGCTGGCTCTGCCATCGACGACTTGGTCATGCAGGCATGAGGAATTTGCACACGCTTGCGAAGAAGAAGCATGTCATTGGCATCGAGAATGTCAAATTCCTCAAGGATCACCTATGCGGAGCCTGTGAAGCTAGGAAGATGACCAAGGCCAAGCATCCAGCGAAGACTATCATGACCACCACTCGCCCATTTGAATTGCTTCACATGGATCTCTTTGGTCCTAATCATTATTCTGCTATTTCAAATGAAGCATCTCAATATGGCTTTGTTATTGTTGATGATTATTCTCGCTACACATGGGTACACCTTGTTACTTACAAACATGAAGTGCAGGAAGTCTTCAAACGATTTTCCTCGAGGCTTCAACCAACATTGATGTGAAGATCAAGCACATTAGAAGTGACAATGGCACTGAGTTCAAGAATTCTGGTCTCGATGACTATCTTGATGAACTTGGTATTACTCATGAGTTATCTGCTCCCTACACTCCTCAGCGGAATGGCGTCGTGGAGCGCAAGAACAGGACTCTTGCTGAGATGGCTCGCACTATGCTTGATGAATACAAAACGCCTCGTCGTTTCAGGACTGAGGCAATTGATACTGCGTGCCAGATCATCAATAGAGTATATCTTCACAAATTCTTCAAAAAGACTGCCTATGAACTCCTTACTGATAAGAAACCCAATGTAAGTTATTTCAAAGTCTTCGGTGCTAAATGTTGGATTAGAGATCCTCATCACAACTCAAAATTTGCACCGAAAGCACATGAAGGTTTTATGCTTGGTTACGGAAAGGACTCGCACACCTACAGAGTCTTCAACAACGTTCTTCACAAAGTTGTTGAAACTGTAGATGTGCGGTTCGATGAAACTAATGGCTCGAAAAGAGAGCACCTACCTACTGTGATAGATGAACCAGCACCTGAGGAAACTATCAAGTTCAAGGCTACTGAGGATGTCATTCCTACTAAAGAATCTGCTGAAGAATTCATTCCAGAACATGAAGAACGTCGAGATAAAGCACCTGAAGAAAATGCTGAAGAAAATGGTGCTGAAGAAAACACTGATCAAATTCTTCAACGGCAACCAACCCATCCTCGCATTGCAAAAGAAGTGCAAGTTGAAAAGATCATCAATGACATCAAAGCGCCAGGTCCTCTCACACGCTCAAAAGCTTCACATTTGTCTAACTTTTGTGGGCACTGTGCTTTTGTCTCTATTACAGAGCCCACTAAGGTAGATGAAGCATTTCTGGAGCCTGAGTGGATTCAGGCCATGCAAGAAGAATTACATCAGTTCGAGCTCAACAATGTCTGGGAACTGGTCAAATGTCCAGATCCTCGCAAGCACAATATCATCGGCACAAAGTGGATCTACCGCAACAAGCAAGATGAAAATGGCCTTGTGGTGAGGAATAAGGCACGGCTTGTAGCTCAAGGCTACACACAGGTTGAAGGAATTGATTTCGATGAAACTTTTGCACCTGTTGCTAGACTTGAGGCTATTCGCATATTACTTGCTTATGCTAACCATCATGATATCACTCTATATCAAATGGATGTGAAAAGTGCATTCTTCAATGGTAAGCTTGAGGAAGAAGTATATGTTGCACAACCCCCAGGTTTTTAAGATCCAAAGAATCCTGACAAAGTCTTCAGACTCAACAAGGCCCTCTATGGCCTCAAGCAGGCCCCACGGGCTTGGTATGATACTTTGAAGGAACTCTTCATGAAGAAAGGCTTCAAACCCGGTTCACTCGACCCTACTCTTTTCACTAAATCTTATGATGGTGAATTGTTTGTGTGCCAAGTATATGTTGATGATATTATCTTTGGCTGTACTGACCAACGTTATAGTGATGAATTTGCCTATATGATGAGTGAATAATATCAAATGTCTAGTATGGGAGAGTTGAAATTCTTCTTAGGTCTTCAAATTCGTCAACAACACAATGGCATATTCATATCTCAGGAGAAATACCTCAAGGATGTACTGAGGAAATTCGGCATGCAAGATTGCAAAGGTGTCAAAATTCCTATGCCCAGAAATGGCCATCTGTGCACTGATGAAAATGGTATTGACTTCGATCATATGGTATACCGCTCCATGATAGGTTCCTTATTGTACTTATGTGCATCTAGGCCAGATATAATGCTTAGTGTTTGCATGTGTGCCCGATTTCAAGCTACACCGAAGGAATCACACCATAAGGCTGTGAAGCATATTCTTCGATATCTAGCTCACACACCAACACTTGGATTATGGTACCCCAAGGGCTCGGCTTTTGATCTTGTTGGATATTCTGACTCTGACTATGCTGGTGATCGTGTGGATCGCAAGTCAACATTTGGTACATGTCATTTCCTCGGACGATCTTTTGTCTGTTGGTCCTTGGAGAAACAGAACTGCGTATCACTATCTACTGCTAGAACTGAGTACATTGCCGCTGGTTCTTGATGTGCCCAATTGCTATGGATGAAGCAAACTCTCAAGGACTACGACGTCAACATGAAGAATGTGCCTCTCTTCTGTGACAATGAGAGTGCCATCAAGATTGCTCACAACCCAGTTCAACACTCGAAGACAAAGCACATTCAGATTCGTCATCATTTTCTTCGTGATCATGTGTTGAAGGGCGACATTTCTATTGAGCATGTGAAGACTGAAGAACAGCTAGCCCATATCTTCACAAAGCCCTTGGATGAGAAGAGATTTAACAAGTTGTGGTGTGAGCTAAATATCCTAGAATCTTCGAATGTTCTTTGAAAAGGACACTCATCCTAACACTTATGCAAAATTGATGACTTAGATGTGCAACACATGAAGAAACATTTTTCTTCAATCAATGAAGAATAACCCTCTTTGTGTGAAGAAATTAATGAAGAATTTGATTCTCAGAACCCTACGATAATTGTATGCGGTGTCTGAAATCATCATTCTTATACGGTGGGTCACGCCACCAACGAAAGTTGAAATTCCTCAAATTATTCATATTCTTCAACTTTGCATAGTCTTCACTGGTTCCGACGTTTTTCTTCATTGGCTATTTCTTCAAGTTGGTTTTCTTCAAGTTGATTTTCTGCTAAGTGAATGTGATCAGACCCTTCCCCCTCTATGCTATACTCAACCCAATCTGTTCACAAATTCTTCATGTGCGTTCTATTTGAAACTCGTTCAAAATCTTCACTGTGTCCTTGTCAGCTGAAGAAATTGCGAACGGAACTTTAAAACCTATCTTATCGAAATTTTCGGCTTTGCCGCTCAAACCGTTCCGCATCTCACGATACACTTATCCACTCACCCATGATCTAACACGTTCTCCACCTCTCACTACGTGGGTGACACATGTCATGCGAATGAGAAGGTTCAGGGGCACGTTCGTCCAATTTCTTCTGGCGAGTAGTTTTTCACCGTGGCTATAAATACCCCTCCTTCCCTTCCTCACTTCTTTTACTTCGCTCGACCTCTCTCTCCAGCTCGAGCTTCTCAAACCCTAACGTCACTGCTACTTCATCGCCGCCGGTGAGGAAGAGCTTCACTGCCTCGACCTCGTCGCCGACGTACTCGCGCCGACCGCGGAAATCTTCACTCCGCCGCCACCGTAGCCATCTTCCTCCGCCGAGTTAGGGCGTGGAAGATCTACACAGACGAACTTCACCTCTCCACTTCACTGTTCGTTGTGTTCTTCATCCACGGTAATTGAAAGTTACTTTTACTACCCTCGTTGATTCGAATGATTATCTAAAAAATCTTCAAAAGTGTTTTTCTTCATATCTTCACACACTGAACACCTCACAAGTCATCTGTTCTTGATTCATTTCTCTAAGCATCATTTTTCTTCAAGATTCCTCAATTGTGTGGATCTTCAATCTATACAACTCTGGAACCTAAGACAAAGAACACTTAGTGAAAATCTACAAGACTCATCTGGTCAAATTCCTTAAACTTGTTCTTTTTGAAAAACCTTCTGAGAACGCATATGACCTCTCCAAATTCCTCGCAACTAAACTCTGTTCACAGGTACACATGTCAGCTGCTGAATCACTAGGTTCTCATCAACTTAACTCATTTGCAGCGTTCCTCGAAGAAAAGTTGCATACTTCTTCAGAGAATTCGATTGTTCAAATTCCTCAACTAAAGAAAATGGCTGATGGTAAAAGGCCACAGAAAGGAGGAAAGAGGCCTGAGGTAAATACAGCGTTTGAGATCCCTGATGACATATATGTTGGGTACTGCACACCTACTGAGGAAACCAAGAATGAGCGCAAACTGCGCAAACATAGGATAGAGAGGAGATGGGCAAGAGAATGGAGGGAGTACAGATATGTCACTCCTAAGTACATGAAGAAATTCACACTCAATCCTCCATGCCCAAGAGCTCCATTGGCACCTGGCCAAATAGCAGATCCCACCAGCCTCAAGCACGGTGAGGACTATCCTGATAAATGGGCCAAGCGCCAAGCCAAGTTGGCTAAGCAAGCCAGAGAAGCAGTAAGGAAATTCAATGAAGACTCTGCTGCTGCTGCTGCCTCTGCTGAGGCCTCTTCTGTCAAGCCAAAGAAGGCTATGTCTAAGAAGCCTGCGCGCAGGCCAAGTTCCACAGCAATGCCCTCACGGCCAGAATCAGCAATGCCCTCACGGCCAGAATCATCAAAGCCCTCTCAGCCAATTCCTCATTCTGCTCATGTTCCTCCCAAGTCCTCAGCTCCTCCGCCAATGCCTTCAGCTGTTCCGCCTAAATCCTCAGCACCTGTGCATCTCGCCTCGTGCCAAAGGACTGTCGGCATCTCCATTGCCTCATGTGTCTCAGCTAGTTCCTCAGCTGCACCAAGTTCCTCAGCTGGCCCCTCACTGCTGAAGACAAAGGCCACTGCTGGACGAGGTCCTCGCCCAAGTCCTCAAAAGAAGCAAGTCGCTTTCCAAGTGTCGTCTGATGAAGACGAAGCTGATGATGATGAACTTGCAGAAATCATCAGAGACAGGGAAGTCAGGGCTGCTAGAGCCAAAGGATCAGAAGTGCCACTTCTTTTGGATCCCAAGCTGATCCTCGACTACAATGATGATTGGCACAAGGACCCCAACACTCCCTTGCGTGACTTCAAGCAGACTCCTGGCCAGAGTCACATGCTAACCCACTTCATTCAAGAAGAAAAGTGGAAATTTGAGAAGGCTAGGCAGATCAAGAAAGCGCAGTACAAGAAAGAGCGCTATCTAAATGTCGGTGGGAATGACACCTATGGGATCACAAGAATCCCTACTGTGGTTAGCGGGGCGAGGGGTCGTGAGAAGAGCGGATCTAACAGGTAGCACATGTTTCGTTTATCCAGGTTCGGACCGCGAGGATGCGTAAAACCCAACTCCTGCTTTGGTGGATTGTATATCTGTGTTCTTGAGCTAGCTATGGGGCGTGAGGAGCTCCAAAAAGCCGAATCCTTCTCCTGGTCGCCTCGGGCCTCCTTTTATAGAAAAAAGGGGTTGCCACAGTGGCACATAGGAGGTGGAAAGGGTACAGTGATGCGAGGTTATCCATCGCATTACATGACAAGGCGCATTTAATGCGTCTTGCTTTGGTGTCCTTGCTTTATCGGAGACGGGGGAGAGATCTGTCTCGTCCATCGCCACTCCTTCTTGTGTCGACACGCGCCCTGGCCAGCGATGCCTGAGATGCCACGTAGGTAGGTAGGCAGCTGAGGTGGCGCAGTGGTGGGTCTTCACTAAGATCTGCATGCCACCACGCAGGTGCCTGCCCAGCTGGTTGGGTCGGCAGCTGCGTGCATGCGGTGGTGGAGGTTTAGTCGGCGTGGGCCTGATGGTGGCCCCGCGGGTGTCCTCGGGAAGGGCCTTGCTGGGGCCCCGACAAGGGTCTTGCCGAGGTGCCTGCTGTCATCCCCGGCAAGGCGCTTGCCGGGGGCCTTGTGGTCTTCCTCGGCTGGGATCCCGCCAAGGGTTGTCGTCTCCTTAGTGCGTATCTGATCTTGAATGTCTTTACAAAGATCTGCATGCCGTCAAGGGGATTTCTCCCGAATCCTTGCCCTTTGGGGGCAGTGGACTCAAGGGTGATTTGCTCCGTAGGCGCGGGACGAGTCGCTGCGTCAAGGGTCTTGCCGGGGCTGCTAGAACTGTCTCCCGGCAAGGATCTTGCCGGGGGAGTCTGCTTCATCCCCTTTGCTCTTCGTGGTCTTGGCCTTGGTGTCATAGTTCTCTTGAGCTTTGGTCTTAGCTTGGCTCACCTCCCTTGCCTTGCTTGGTGTGGTGGTGCCCGTGGCTCAGACTGCCCGTGCACAGCTATAGGGGTACAAAAAGTGTACCCCTCTTTTTGTACACCGATAGGAGCCCCCGGGCCTGGGCCACACATAAGTGCAACACGTTGTTGGGCTAGGCCCAAAAACGGTGCATGGGTAGGCGGGGCGGTTTTTACCGCGGTAAGGTTCTTCGCGCGCTGCGCTTCCCACAACTCCCGCGCGTGGCGCGGCATGGGGAGGTGCGTGTGACGTGGGCAACATGCGTGGGGTTGGTTCCTGCGGGCATGCGTCACACCATAGTTATTGTGAAAGGAGGCGGCCCGTGTTTTCCCCCATAAAAAAGGAATAACCGCGGGCGCGTTGCTCACTTTCTCCTCTTTCCTCGTGCCTTTTCCAATCTCAGAGCCGCCGTTTCCTCTCTTCCTTCCTTCCTAAGCTTCCGCCGTCGCTCGCCGTCGTTGCTTCGCCATCCCCCTTCCTCAGCCCTCTAAACTTCTTGGCCGCCATGGCACCCAAATCCGTCAAAGGCAAGGGGTGGATAAGGGCGCTGGGACTATGGAGCCGCCGGAGAGCGCGCTGTCGGGGGACCGGACGAAGTCCGCCTTTTTATTCCCCTCGACGGTTGATGTTCATGAGCTCCGGGCCTCCTTCGGGCCCCTATGGGGAGCGAAGACGGGGAGAGAGAATTCGGGACACTCGGCGACACGCGTCATTCCTGCTGCTTGCGCCGATCCTGCTCCAAATCGGTATCCCTTTTTCGTCGATTATCTTTCTTGCGGGTTATGCCCCCTTTCTCCGATTTCTTCTGCGACATTATGCACACCTTCGGCTTTCGCCTCTTGGATTTTACTCCAAATGCGGTGGCGTGCATGGCTTTCTTCGCACATCTTTGCGAAGGCTTTGCCGGGGTGCAGCCCAACACAATGCTCTTCCGCCATTATTTCTTCCCTCGGATCCAGCCGGGAGGTGCCGTCTCCGGTTGCGTCACCTGGATCCCAAGATCCAAGGGGCCGTACCCGGACGGTGCCGTGAACGAGAGGTGGGAGGAATGGCGTGGCCGGTGGTGCTGGATTGAAGATGAAGACCCGCCGGAATTCTGCAAGGTCCGTCGAGTGCCACCGGTCCGCGGCAGTGATTGGAGTGATGTCGACGTCGCCGACGGGAGGCTCACTGTCGCCACCACCAGGATTCTCCGGCTCACCCGAGCTGGACTCACCCTTGAGATGATCGGGGCGGACTTCATTCGTCGCCGGATCGCCCCATTGCACAACAAGGGGAGGCCAGCCTGGCTTTTTACGAATCCGGCTGACATTATGCGACTCCGCCCCGGCCTCGACAACAATTTCACGGTGTTGGCGCACGCCCACTTCTGCCAGCGGCTTTTCCAGCTTGTGTGGGTTGCGATGGCGAGGTCGAACGGACCGGCAAGGCCGCGAGGGCTGCCGCAAAGGTTGGCAAGGCCCTCAAGGGGCCGTTTTTCAAGTTGCCAGCGGGGGTGGTCCCATCGTGCAACAATTCACGTCGGTCCGAAATCATCGCCATGATGCTGGACTGTAATGCGCACTGCCCTGTCCCGAGCTGGAAGGAGCCGAAGGACGCGGATGTGCAGCAATTCTTTGACACCCTGATTGAGGTGTATGTCAATGCTGATGCCGAGCGGTGGCTTGTCATGGACACCACCCAGGCAAAGCTGTACTACATCGCCACTAGGGCAAGGGAGGCACAGCTTGCCATGGAGGCCAGCAGCGCCAGGGGTGTGGAGGACAAGGCCGCTACGGCTGCGGAGGAAGAGGAGCTCACCCGGTGGGCGGCGGCCTCCGGGGAGGTCAGCAGCGCCGACACTGGAGCTCCACTCATCGAAGACGCGGTCGACGAGTCGTCGTCGGAGGAGGACGTGGTGGCGGGCTCGACACCAACCAGGGGAAGAGGGCGAATCCTGCGGCGGGCTAGCTCCGGTGAGCCGGTCCGGCCCGGCAGGGCTACGCGGCCTCAATTGACCCTGGAGGGGTCTGGGCGTCACACGAGGGCCACGGCAGCCAAGAGGCTGACGAAGGCCGGTGAGAAGAAGAAGACAACAGCCCCTTCCTCATCTGGGCGCGCACAAACTCCGCTGTCTTCGCCTCCTCCGGCAGATGTCGGCTCGGATGTTGACGCGGAGGTCACTTTTGATCTCGGGCCTCTCAGCCCGAAGAGGAAAAGGAAAGTGGTGGAGGAAGAGGAGATAGATGACGAGTAAGTACTCCGTTCCTTACTGCCATTTCCATTCCTCTGAATTAAGTCACTCATCTTGATCCGTTTTTGCTTTTGCAGGGATGCAGAGACGTTGGCCCAAAGGGTGAAGAGGGACAAAGCCTTGGCGGGCGGCCAGCCCCCGGCCAGTGCTTCTGAGTCGCCACTGGTGGTGCTGAGCAGCCCGGACAACAGCCCCCAGCACAGCCCCCAGCGTAAGTTTGTCACCCTCCTCTTATCGACACGTGGTAGGCGTTCGATGCTATGGCGTTGACCTTGTCGGGTTTGCAGGAGGGGAGTGACAGCAGGAGGAGCCGCAGAGGGCTACCCCCAACACACCACCCCCATTGACTATGCCGTCGCGAGGGGCGTCCCCGGCAAGGGCATCAAGCACGGATCCCACACCCATGGAGGAAGAGGGGAACTTGGGCGCTGGTGACTCTGCCACGGCGCCGAATGCTGGCGGGGAGGGGACTTCTGCTTCACAGCCTGGCACTGGTGAGTCGCCTGTCCTCCGTCTCTATTTTTCCCTTATTCTTTTTCTTGGCTTCAATGCTCCCATTACTACCCAGGCCCTCCTTCAATAGGTATGGAGGACGTGGATACTGTTGTTGGGAATATTGCTGAGGAGGCCGCCAGGGATGCTGACGAGGTCGCCACTGATGAGGCCGCCAAGGATGCTGCCGAGGACACCGCTGCGGGGGCCGCCAAGGCGACCGGCGAGGCTTCTGCCGAGGGCGCCAACGGTGGGCCTGCCGGGGAAGCCAGCAAGGCCACTGCCAAGGAAGAGGTGGTTGATGATCAGCCTCCCTCCTCCTCAACCTCGGGCCCCGGCAGATATCTGAAGGTGGGCGACGATCTTTTCGTCCATCTCCCAGGGGCGTCAAGTTCCCGGGCGCCCGCCGAAGGGGAAGTCTTTGACGGTGAGGTGCTTGCCGCCACTAGGCTCGAGGTTGTCGATGAGCCGGGCGTTGGTGGTGATGGTTCTCCAGAAGAGTAGCTTTTCCGCACTATGGGGGGCAACTTCCGAAAACTCCAGGCGCTCTACCGTGTCCGTCTGGACAAGGTTAAGTCCAGGACGACAACGGTGGACCAGGCGGAGGTGGATTTCAAGGCGCACGTTGCTGAGATGCAGACCTGGTTCCACCAGACTCGCGAGGAGCAGAGGGCCTTTCAGGAGGAATTGGCCAAGCGCAATGTCGAGCTCACCATGAAGATGGCTGACATCAAGAAGGCCCAGGAAAAAGGCAGCGAACTTGGCTGCCGCGGCCGAGGCAGTCCGGAACCAGCATCAAGATGCACTGGATTCCCAGGAAGAGGACCTCACCGTGCATGAGGCGAAGCTTGCCACAATGCTCCGTGGCAAGGATGAGGAGCTCGAGGCCCTTGTCGCGCGGCGAACTCGTGAGCTGGAGCAGAGGCATAAGGAGGCACTCGATGCCCAGGCTCTGGCCCATGCCGACAAAGTAAGGGAGTTGGAGGTGGAGCAGGACGAGCTGAAGGAGCAGGCCCTCAAGCTGTCCAACGAGAAGAGCACGTTCAACAGTGCCTTGGTGGAGGCGCAAGGAGCGGTCATCAGCAGGGCTGGGGAGCTCTCCGAAGCGCAAAACTCCATCAGAGATCTCAAGCTGAAGCTGGAGGATCTCGAGAAGATGTTGTCGAAGAGCAGGGCTCGGGAGGAGACCTTGACCAGGAGTCTGGAGGAGGAGAAGCAGCTGCGGGCGAACGAGGCCGCCTCCCACCAGGAATATGAGGCGGGCGAGAACAGATGGATCAGCCGCCTGGAGGACGTTGCCAGCAGGGTCACCTTGCAGTTGGCCACCATGGGGATGCCAAACGTGAGGTACGCCCCTGACTGTAGCGGGACCGTCAACACCAAGCTGACCCTGTTCTTCGAGGGCGTCCTTCGAGCGGCCACGTTGGCCGGGGAAGCCCGACGACTTTGCCGGGGGGTCATGACCAAGGTCCTCACCAAGATGGCGTACTAGAATCTCGACCTCGACTTCGATGCTGCAATGGATAGCTTGCCGGATGGTATTGACCTCACGGTGTTCAAGGAGCGCATCAAGCCCGTCATCAGCAGCATCGACGAAATCAAGAGGGTGGAAGGCCAGCGCCGGGATTAGGCATCCCGTTCTTCACCGCCGCTGCAGGTTCACGACCAAGACAAATTTCATCTTTAGTTAGAACCGCAGCAATGATGTGATGTAATATAACTTTGTAGTACTTTTGGAATTATGCATGCTATTTTCCTGTTTGTTGCCTCTTTGTACGTCCACCCTACGCCAGCTGGGTAAGCTTGCCAGTGCGGAAACCCAAGGCGGCGTCTTGGGGACGGGTCCCCATTGGCCTGCCGGGTGAGCATGCTGCCGGGTGAGCATGCTGCCGGGTGAGCCACCTTACCACCTTTGATGCAGCCGCTCGAACTATCGAGTTTGACTCGAGTCAGAGTCGAGAGCCTTGCCAATTGCGGAAGGCTACCCTACCGTTTTCAACGTAGCCATTTGAACTATTGAGCGGACTCGAAACAGAACAAAGTCATTGACGATCGGGGAAGGCCCCATTTGTGTACATGTTTCTTTTTGTACAAAGAACGACAGCTCCGAGGATAATAACTTTATATAATAGAATGGAAATATCCGGGGTCCAATGTAACTTAGCTTCTGTTTGTAGTCGCTCGAGCGCTGATCTTACGGCCTCCTTCCCTCTCCATGAGCCACGAAGACGAAGGAGTGCTGGGCTGATTGCTAGAGCCGATTCTCACAACTGTGCCCCCTACCTGGCGCGCCAAAGATGTCGGTGGGAACGACACCTATGGGATCACAAGAATCCCTACTGTGGTTAGCGGGGCGCGGGGTCGTGAGAAGAGCGGATCTAACAGGTAGCACACGGTTTGTTTATCCAGGTTCGGGCTGCGAGGATGCGTAAAACCCTACTCCTGCTTTGGTGGATTATATATCTGTGTTCTTGAGCTAGCTATGGCGCGTGAGGAGCTCCAAAAAGCTGAATCCTTCTCCTGGTCGCCTCGGGCCTCCTTTTATAGAAAAAAGGGGTTGCCACAGTGGCACACATGAGGTGGAAAGGGTACAGTGATGCGAGGTTATCCCTCGCATTACATGACAAGGCGCATTTAATGCGTCTTGCTTAGGTGTCCTTGCTTTATCGGGGACGGGGGAGAGATCTGTCTCGTCCGTCGCTGCTCCTTCTTGTGTCGACACGCGCCCTGGCCAGCGATGCCTGAGATGCCATGTAGGTAGGCAGGCAGCTGAGGTGGCGTAGTGGTGGGTCTTCACGAAGATCTGCATGCCGCCACACAGGTGCCTGCCCAGCTGGTTGGGTCGGCAGCTGCATGCATGCGGTGGTGGAGGTTTAGTCGGTGTGGGCCTGATGGTGGCCCCGCAGGTGTCCACGGGAAGGGCCTTGCCGGGGCCCCGACAAGGGTCTTGCCGAGGCGCCTGCTGTCATCCCCGGCAAGGCGCTTGCCGGGGGCCTTGTGGTCTTCCTCGGCTGGGATCCCGCCAAGGGTTGTCGTCTCCTTAGTGCGTATCTGATCTTGAATGTCTTTACAAAGATCTGCATGCCGTCACGGGGATGTCTCCCGAATCCTTGCCCTTTGGGGGCAGTGGACTCAAGGGTGATTTGCTCCGTAGGCGCGGGACGAGTCGCCGTGGCAAGGGTCTTGCCGGGGCTGCTAGAACTGTCTCCCGGCAAGGATCTTGCCGGGGGAGTCCGCTTTGTCCCCTTTGCTCTTCGTGGTCTTGGCCCTGGCGTTGTAGTTCTCTTGAGCTTCGGTCTTACCCTGGCTCACCTCCCTTGCCTTGCTTGGTGTGGTGGTGCCCGTGGCTCAGACTGCCCGTGCACAGTTATAGGGGTACAAAAAGTGTACCCCTCTTTTTGTACACCGACACTGAAGAAAAACAGTGTCTCTATGGCAACTGAAGAACTTGTCACTATTCAGACTAAGATTAAGAAACTCAGTGATGACTTTGACGCATATCGCGCTGATTGGCTTGGAGCCAAGGTTCGTTTTGTGAAACTTGCGGATAACTTCACTTCCAATGTTGCAGCCCCAATGCAACAGGAAACTCCTCAGGCTAAGCATCTGCTCAGCCTACTAAAGAAAATGCCAGCACCGCTAATGACAATCAGGCTGCTGAAGATAATGTGAGTTCTAGGGCTGATGACTGGATTCTAGCCGCTGAAGAAATTGCCAGGGCACCCACTAGTGGTGTGCCTGAAGAAACTGAAGAAGTCAGGGCAACTACATCAGTTGTGCCTAAAGAAAATCAACCAGATTCCTCAGCTGCTCCTGCACCAACTTCAACTCCGATCCTTCCATCTGCATCAGATGTGAAGAAGACCAAGGCTGCAGAGCGTGCTGCAGTGAAGAAAAGGAAAGCATCAACTGCTTCAGATTCTTCAGCTCCAAAGAAAATGAAGCCTATGACAAGTTCACTTGCAAATCCGATTGATGCTGTTCCCATGTCAACCAGACCATCAAAGGACCTTGTTCCTTTTGAAGGAGAATATGTGATCCCCAGCGGATCTGATGAAGAAACTCCTTCTGCTGCTTCGTCTGAACCGTTGGATGAAGAAATTGAAGTGGATGCGATCCCTTCAACACCTATCATCTCCTCGCCTATGCCTCAGTTCACAGCTGAAGAGGCTGGCGTTGAAGAAATGGAAGATGAAGATGTGGACATTGGCTGCTCCACACCCGTAATCAGTGATGAATTCTAGGAAAGTCAGCATCCAAACTCTCCAATGTTCACCCCTCTACAGCAAATTCCTCAGTCCCCCACACAAACTGTTCACACAGGCTCTGAAGAAACTCATCCCACTGCATCTGTCCATGAGGAAATTCTAGCCACTAGCACTGAAGAAACTGCTGCTGCTGAACAACCAACGACGCAGACTGCCACTGAGGAGGAAACAGAAATTCCTCAGCCTGAAGAACCTGTGATTGAGATTGCTGAGGTCGTGATGCAACTCACTGACACTCCTCTGCCGAAGCCAAAGGATCCTTTCTCACGCAAGCAAAAGTTCAAGGCTGATGATTTCTTCGGCGAGCACGTATTCTTCGAAGATTACAACCCATATGACTCTGCTCGCATTAGGAAGAGGCGTTTCTAGACTGCCAGTCAAGCAAATTTCTATTCCTCAATGTTGTTCAACAAGGAGAAAATCTTCTACCATGAGCATATTCCTCATGTGGATATGGAATCTCTGCCATGCTTCGCACCAGTCCTCAGTGTTCTTCACGACGCTGGCCTGCTAAACTTTTGCTCTGACATCTGCAATTGGAATGAAGAACTGATTCTTCAATTCTATGCAACGCTGCACATCACCAAAGATGCTGAAGATGTGAATTCATGGGTGCTAGACTAGATGTCTGAAAACACTCACTACACTGCACCAGCCTTTGAATTGCTTCGTGCTCTACCACTCAGTCCTCCCCTTGAAGAAGCTCACTGCATCTACAGTGAACCTAAGCTCACACATCATTACATGCAGGTGCTGATGAAACCTTTGAAGCCAGGCCAAGCACCAAGAACCAAATTCCTCATGAAGGAATTGTTGTACGTGCCCAGAACTATCTATCATATTCTTACGAGGACAATCAGTCCCATCAAAGGCCACGACTCATCTGATGAGGAAATTGTTGGCATCATGAAGAATCTGGTATTCAACATCGTTCATGGCATTCCTGTCAATTATCACGATTTCTTCATGAGGACTATGGAAAATGTTGCACTGTCACCGTTTGAGCTGAAGCCTTATGCACCTTGGATTATGAGATTCCTCGGAACAAGGTCTTCACTCAACTACAAAGCTGATTTCCAGAATCACCTCAGCTACTTGCCCCCAATTGAAGTCCTCAAGCAGACATATTCCTCAGTTGATGGAAAGGGCAAAGCACTAGCTGTAATAGATGAAGGCATTCGTCCTTTTGATGGTCAGTTTCACAAAGCTGCATCTTTTTCCACCAATGATGACTCTGCCAATGCACCTAAGTCCACTCCTCAAGCCACTGCTCCATGTGTGATGACTGACCGTGAACTTCTGCTTAGTCTTCACCAGAAGGTGGATCGAAATCACAAATGGGTTAAGCATTAGTTTGGTTCGCTTCTTCACAACATGACTGCCACACACAATGCAGTGAAGAAAAACCACTACTACCTCCATCAAGTCTTCGGTCGCACCTGGGCAATCCTGTCACATCTGTATGGCGAAGAAGATCTGAAGAACATGGGTCCCAAAGAAAATTTTGACTGGTCTGCACCTCCACCGAAGAAATTCAAGAAGGTCCAGGTTCCTTCTCTAGTGGCCAGCTCATATTATTCATCCCGCGACACTGATGAACATGAAGATTTGGACGACACTGCGGCAGGCCCTACATCAACAAACGACCCCAACAACGCTAGCGCTCCTTCATCAACATGATTATCTTCAGGGGCGTTAGTCCTCATTTTCGATCCTTTTGGTCATTCGATAACAAAGGGGGAGAAATATGAGTTAGTCTTCAAGCGGGTCTACTAAATGGGCGTTTTTTGCTAAGTTACAACTCTTGTTCTTCTGAAACTTTATTGGATCGAGTTGTAATCTTAAACCCGATGGTGCTCTGATACTTTTGATGTACTATTCTGCATGCTTATTCCTCGTTAATATTATTGCACGCATGGTGAATTTCATCAGGCACCATATTTCATCATGCATTTCAAATTCTTCATATTATATGTTAAATGCTTGTATGAATTACAAGATATAGGGGGAGATCTCCATGATTTAACTCTTCAAGTGTGCATTGCTTCAAAGGCAAATTCCTCACTATGCACATCTTCAGGGGGAGTTCTTCTATATCTTGCAATCAAATTCCTCAATATCAGTAGTTACACTTCATATGTTTATCCCCGTTGAAAAACTTAACCTATATTGTCATCAATCACCAAAAAGGGGGAGATTGTAAGTGCATCTAGTGCCCCTTAGTGATTTTGGTGTATTGAAGACTTATAGGTTAAGGGACTAATGCGTTTGTGAGTGTACACAGGTCTATAAGTCTACGAGGAGTTTGATATTTACAGGAAAAGTCGACCCCTAAAAATGAATATCTTCAACTGAAGATTTTGGTATTTCTGAAGACTTTCATGAAGACTTTGAAAGTGAAGAAATTGGTGTGTCCGTGAAGACTTGATATTCATGCAAGGAATATGAAGCTTGAAGACTTCTGTTTTCATAGTTTTGTTTTTCTCTTTCTTGAGTCATAGGAAACACCGTACTATTAAAGGGGGTCGAGGAAATACTAAGGAAAAATTTCCATGTGATGCCCAACTCAAAATCCTACACCTACCAATCCCTTCGAGTGAAGCCATTGGAAGTCTCATACAATTCAGTCAATTTCTTCAGTGATAGAGATGAAGTTCTTCTGGTCTCTGAGGAATTTGTCCTGACTGAGGAGTTAGGAATTTTCCAGTGCAGATTGCCTACACAGTGAGGAACATGATAGCCCTGAGGATTTTACTACTCAAAATTCCGACTGTTGCTGTGCTATGCGCCAGCTGTCCCAAAATATCTATCCACCTAACGGTCATATCATTGAAGGGCATTTATGTCTTATCATGTCGGGCTGCTCCCTTGGCTATAAATAGCCGCCCCCTACAACCACTAGCTAGTTGGCTGCTCCGAGAGAAACTGACACTTGTCATTTGAGAGCAAACCATCCTCTGAGGACTTTGAGCGAAAATCATCAAGTGAGGAAAAACCAAAAACCCAAAACCCAAACACTTAAAAACCCCAAGTGATTGAGCATCACTGAAGACATTGATCCTGCATGGATCCGATGCTTGTTACCTTTGAAGACTGTGCTTCTTCCAGACGGTTAGGCGTCATGGTCTAGAGCATCCAAGAGGAATTGTGGATCGCCGAGTGACCAAGTTTGTGAAGGTTTGGAAGTCGCCTGAAGACTTACCACGAGTGATTGGACGAGGTCTGCGTGACCTTAGTTCAAGTAGAATACGGTGAGGACTGGGTGTCCTGAGCTGCGTGTTCAGGACTGGGTGTTCGGGACTGTGTGTCCTCGAGTTTAAATACTCAGCCGCTCCAACCAAACGTACAACTAAGACAGCAGTTGGAACTGATCTACCAAATCATTGTCTTCACCAAGCTTACTGGTGCTATTCCCTCAACTCTTTCATTTCCTCATAACTATGTTGTGTGTTGGTTCATATCTGTGTTTGAAGACTTTGACTGAAGACTTTCTCAATTTCCTCAGTTCAATTTCTTCAGTCTGTTTGTCTTCATCCTGTCTTATCCGGTGATTACGCCTCCTGTACTCTGTGCCTGTCTTCATTTCATCATGATGACTATGCTTGTATTCTGTTATGTTTACTTTTGAGTACTTATTCCGCTGCTAGTAGTTCTTCGCTAAGGAATTTCCTCACCAGCAAATTCCTCAGTGAAGAATTTCATAAAAATCGCCTATTCACCCCCCCTCTAGTCGATATAACGCACTTTCACCGCACTGGTCCTAGACCCAATCATTGATGGATTTTACCTCACTCGAGTCCTTATGGATGGCGGCAGCAGCCTGAACCTGCTTTATCAGGACACAGTGCGCAAAATGGGTATAGACCCCTCAAGGATCAAACCCACAAAAACGACCTTTAAAGGCGTCATACCAGGTGTAGAGGCCCACTGCACAGGCTCAGTCACACTGGAAGTGGTCTTTGGATCCCCGGATAACTTCCGAAGCAAAGAGTTAATCTTTGATATAGTCCCGTTCCGTAGTGGCTATCATGCACTGCTTGGGCGAACCGCATTTGTGAAATTCAATGTGGTACCGCATTATGCATACCTCAAGCTCAAGATGCCAGGACCTTGGGGGGTCATTACAGTCAATGGAAACACAGAGTGCTCTCTCCGAATGGAGGAGCACACTGCGGCCCTCGCAGCGGAAGCGCAAAGCAGCCTCTTAAGGCAATCCACTAGTTTGGAGTTTAAGGACCCGGACACCTTCAAGCGTGCCCGGAGTAATCGGCAACAGGACCGCCTGGCACGTTCCGAGCTCGCATAGCAATGCGGCCCCCACCCCGGTCCCAGCCAAACGACGAAACCCGTGCCACGCGTACATAATTACGCATTAAAAATACCATTGGCACAGGTGGGGAAGGGGGCACGACTACGGCACGCCCCAAGACGCGGCTTAAATCGCACTAGGGGCTTCCCGCTATGTTATTTTTCTCTTTTTCAGGACATTAATCTCTGGAAACCCTGTCCGACAGCATGATTGCCGAACACATGATGCAGCAACCAAGGAGGCAGAAAGCTACATCACACCACGGAACTCCCAGGTGGATTACGATAACGAGTGAAATACTTGCTTTAATATTATTCCTTAGCTTTCCCTTGGAGGGGACATAGTCCTACTTTTTGCTTATCGCACTACCTGTATCATTCTGCTCTAACGCACGTTTTTTAATAAACAATGCATTGCATTAAGGCTTTTATTGCATTCTTCTTTATATATATATATATATATATATATATATATATATATATATATATATATATATATGTTCATTCGTGACATCCAGCACCCGTACACTCTGGTACGGCCAATACGCTAGGGGCTTAAGCATACCCCACAATACGGCGTGAGAAGTTCGAACACTTTCGACAGTGCGGCACCCCGAACTTATAGCATTATATGCATCAGCTCCGAATCATGTCTTGGGTCAATAGTTGGGTTTGCCCGGCTCCCATGTTTTGGTACCTTACGTTCCGCTATATCGGCTAAAGTAGCACTGGGAGAACTACTGCAATTGTGCACCGGTTCTGCTGGGCTAAGCACCTTAGTAGAGAAATCTAAAACTGACTGTCATGATAAGGCGAGAGACTGGTCGCTGTTCGAGAGGTTTCGAGTCCCTAAAAGCTTATGCCGCTTAGAGCGAGGAGTCGGCCCTGTCCGGCTTAAGGCGTGTATCGCGCCCCGAATTCGGCCTTCCGAATACTAGGGGCTTCGCCGAAATTTAAAATTATAGAATTCTATGGCTAAGCGAGAGTGATAACGCATTATAGTCCGATTGCCTTGTTCGTTGTTCTGAGCACCTCCCTCGAAGAACCCAACAATGGGAACAAGAGTGCTAAGGTTTATCCCGAACACCCCAGCACTCATTGCGTGGGGGCAGAAGGCGACAACTAGCCATCTCTCAGATTTGATAAACAGCCGAACAGAAGGTAATATTTTAAATTCAAACAAGCGTTGCATAGCGTATATGAACAAGTTTTCATAAATATGGGATTACACGAGCGAATTTACTCGAATATTATATCTTCCGTCCACTCGTCCGCTACGAGACGAGCACCCTTCAGGACACCCTCATAGTACATCTCGGGGTGGCGATGCTCCTTGCCCTCCGGCGGCCCTTCCTTAATCAGCTTCATGGCGTCCAGCTTGGCCCATTACACCTTCACACGGGCGATAGCCCGGCGTGCACCTTTGATGCAGACGGACCACTTGATGACTTCCAGCCATGGGCAGGCATCCACAAGCCGCCTCACCAGGCCAAAGTAGCTGTTGGGAAGGGCGTCGCTAGGCCACATCTAGACTATAAAGCCCTTCATGGCCTGTTCAGCCGCCTTGTGCAGCTCGACCAGCTGCTTCAGCTGGTCTCTCAGAGGCATCGGGTGTTCGGTCCCAGTATACTGAGACCAGAATAGCTTCTCCATTGAGCTTCCCTCCTCGGTCTGGTAAAACTGTGTGGCATCCAACACGCTACGGGGCAAATCTGCGAATGCTCCTGGAGAGCTCCGGATTCGGCTAAGTAACAGGTAATTTACTTTCACATGCTTGCTTCGCATATAAAATGCCTTACCCACCGCTATCTTCTTCATCGCATCAATCTCCTGGAGGGCGTTTTAGGCATTGGCCTTCGCATTCTTTGCGCTCTCAAGGGCCGCGGCAAGCTCAGACTCTCGCGTCTTCAAGTCAAGCTCCAACGCCTCGTGCTTCATCATGAGAGCGTGGAGCTCTTGCTGCACCTCGCCCACCCGTGCCTCATGCCTTTCCCGCTCGGTGCGCTCCTTGGCCGCTTTGTTTTCGGCCTCGGATAGCGCTTGCTTCAGGGTCACCACCTCGGTCGTGGCCCCTGGCAAATTTATGATGATCCTGTCATTTTGCAATCGCATTCTCTTTATACATATCCATAGACTAGGTATTACTTACCTTTGTTCTCCTCGAGCTGCCTCTTGGCAAGGCCGAGCTCGTCCTTGGACCCTTTAAGGTCCTGCTTCAGTGCGGCGACCACCACAGTCAGTGCGGCAGAGGCCAGCAGTGAAGCCTGCATATGCATATAGACATACTTATATTAGACTCCTGCGATATTGTTTGATCCTCTGTTCGGCTTTTCTTTGTGAACACCGAACAGAGCATCATGGGCTACTGCCTATGCGGTAATATTTCTCCTATATTTCAAAAAATTACCTCAAAGCCTGTTAGAAGGCTGGCACAGGCTTCAGTCAGTCCGCTCTTGGCGGACTGAACCTTCTGGACCACCGCACTCATAATAGTGTGGTGCTCTTCGTCAATGGAAGCGCTGCGAAGCGCTCCCAGCAGATTGTCGGGTGCCTCTGGATGGGCAGAGGTTACCAGCACAGGCGTCTTGCCCCTGTTGGAAGGAGGCCGCCAGCCCGAGTCCAGAACCACTGGAGGTTCCGGCGTGGTGTTCGTCTGAGGGCCGAACTCGGAGCCCTCGGGGGCTTTGCTCCCCCTGCTCCCGGAGTCCAGAAGGTCGCTTTGAGGCGCCTCCAGGACTATCTCCCCTCGACCCAGTGCATCTTGAGACAACACCTCGGCGTTGTCCTTAGGGCAAGGGGAGGTGGCGGTCGGAAGTGGATCGCTATCCATATCCGACGAGCCTAGGGAGCCGTCCGACGAGGATACGTCGATACGGGTTCGGGGTGGTCTGCACAATCATAATTTGGCGTTAGGAGAAGCAGTGCGACAAAGGAATGCTATGAGTTACTCTGGTATCCGAATACTTACGACTTCGCCAGGGGCTTAGCCCTGAGCAGCCACTCGTCTTCACCTTCGGCGGCGGTGGTGGAGTAGTTCGGAAGGAGAGTCCTTCCCTTCTTGGACCCTTCGCCCCCCCAGTAGGGGCAGCCTTCCTTTTCTTGTCTCCCCCGACTGGAGGGGGAACATCTTCATCTTCCTCCTCGTCTTCGGGGGAGGAGTGCGTCACGGAGTTATCGGACGATGAGTCCGATAACACCTGGCGCCGGGAGCTCTTTCGGTTTCCCTTGGCCTTCTTGGTCTTCTCCGGCACCTTGTAAGGAGCCGGAGTCAGCATCTCAGTCAGGAGAGCATCCGCAGTGTCTTCGGGCAGAGGGGCCGGACAGTTAATCTGCCCCGACGTCTCCACCTAGTCCTGTCAAAGGCATGGAGATCAGACCCCGCACATGGTTAAGCTAGGGGAAATAAATATCCTACCAGATGTATAGAACTCACCGAATGCGCTCGGCGCTTCGCGCTTAGCCCGCGGTCCTCAGTGAGAGAGAGAGGGACCTCGGCGCCCTTGAACAGCACCTTCCAAACATCCTTGTGCATCATGTCAAAGAGCTCGCTCAGAGTCTAGTGCTGGGCCGGGTCGAACTCCCACAAGTTGAACTCCCGTTGTTGGCACGGGAGGATCCGACGGATGAGCATGACCTGGACTATGTTGACAAGCTTGAGCTTCTTGCTTGTCATGTTCAGGATACATTTCTGGAGTCCGTCCAACTCCACCGATGAACCCCACGACAAGCCCTTCTCTTTCCAGGAAGTTAGATGTGTAGGGAATCCGGATCGAAACTTGGGGGCAGCCACCCATTTGGTGTCGCGCGGCTTGGTGATGTAGAACCTCGCCGATTGCCACCCCTTTATGGTCTCCACAAAGGAGCCTTCAAGCCATATAATGTTGGGCATCTTTCCCACCATGGCTCCGCCGCATTCTTCTTGTTGGTCGCCCACCACCTTCAGCTTGATATTGAAGGTCATTAGCCATAGCCCGAAGTGGGGGCGGATGTGGAGGAAAGCCTCACGGACGACGATGAACGCCGAAATTTTGAGGATGAAGTTCGGGGCCAGATCATGGAAGTCCAGCCCGTAGTAGAACATGAGACCGCGGACGAATGGATGAAGGGGAAACCCCAGTCCGCGAAGGAAGTGGTGGAGGAAAACTACCCTCTCATGGGGTTCTAGGGTAGGGACGATCTGCCCCGCAGTGGGTAGCCAATGCGCGATATTCGCGGCTAAGTATCCGGCTCCACGCAGCTTTTTGATGTGTTCCTCCATAACGAAAGAAGCCATCCACTTACCTCCCGCTCCAGACATGTTTGGAGGAGGTTGAGGAAAAAGATGTGGACTTGGGCGTTAGGGCTCGAGTGTGCAAGAATGTATGGGCAAGGAGGAAGAAGGCGTGGGTAGAGAAAGGTTAAACATTATCCCTTTATAAGGGCGGCCAAAACTATGCGCCCCCACTAGCCTAGTAAAACTCGCTTACCCCCCAAGCATCGTAATCGATTGCGCGGTTAGGTTACCCACGCCCGTATTGATGAAAATCCCGTAATAAGGGGAACACGATCTCTGCTTTGACAAGACGTGTCAAGAAACTGCCTCGCGTTATGAGTAGGGCTAGTCAAAGGAAATGGTTTGAATAATCACCGGGCTATGGCATAATGTTATGTTGCCAAAACGTGTCGGCAGATTAGATTTGTGGAAATATTATTCTCTCTATGGTGGTATGTGGAAATTATTTTGCAGGGTCGGACACTATCCTTGTATTCAAATTCTTCCGTGATGTATTCGGAGGAGGAACCCGCCTTGCAATGCCGAAGACAATACTGCGCGCCGGACTCATCGTCATTGAAGCCTGGTTCAGGGGCTACTAAGGGAGTCCGGGATTAGGGGGTCTCCGGACAGCCGAACTCTATCCTTTGGCCGGACTATTGGACTATGAAGATACTAAATTGAAGACTTCGTCTCGTGTCCGGATGGGACTCTACGTGGCGTGGAAGGCAAGCTAGGCAATACGGATATGGATATTTCCTCCTTTGTAACCGACCTTGTGTAACCCTAACCATCTCCGGTGTCTATATAAACCGGAGGGTTTAGTCCGTAGGACAACAACAATCATACCATAGGCTAGCTTCTAGGGTTTGGCCTCTCCGATCTCGTGGTAGATCAACTCCTGTAATACCCATATCATCAAGAATAAATCAAGAAGGACGTAGGGTTTTACCTCCATCAAGAGGGCCCGAACCTGGGTAAAACATCGTGTCCCCTGCCTCCTGTTACCATCCGCCTTAGACGCACAGTTCGGGACCCCCTACCCGAGATCCACCGGTTTTGACACCGACAGACCCCTTAGTCCATGACTCCCTCAGTAGCCCCTGAACCAGGCTTCAATGACGAGGTGGCCGGTGCGCATATTGTCTTCGGCATTGCAAGGCGGGTTCCCCTTCCCGAATACTCCAAGATAGTCTTTGGATGAATCTAACGTGTCCGGATCTGCAACAAAAGTACCACACACATAGCCGTGGAGAGTATAATATTTCACGAATCCCATCTGCTGACAACTTTTTGCAAGATGACATCACGTCTGTCCGGTCATTATATGGAACCATTTTTGTCGGCCGTTCTGCGTTTCAAGATGCGGTTTCCATTGGCATGTCTTGTCAAAGTAGAGATTGTGTCCCCCTTATTGCGGGATTCTCATCAATACGGGCGTGGGTAATCCAACCATGTCGTTTATACAACACTTGGGAATAGGCCAGTTTTAAGGTGAGTGGAGAGGCGTTTGATTTTTTACTGTCTTTATAAGGGGATAAGGACTCCCTTTCTTCTCCCACGCCTTCTTCCTCTGCCCTTCATCCTTGAGCTCCAGCGCCCAAGTTCTCATCTTTCCCAGCTCGAGCAAGCACTCAACCATGTCTGGATCTGGAGGTCAAGGCAAGTGGATGGCCTCCTCCGTCAAGGAGAAGGACATCACTGAGCTTCGGGCGGCCAGGTATCTGGCGAAGGAAATCGCCCATCGTCTTCCGACCAAGGGGCAAGTCGTACCTACACCGAAGCCCAATGAGAGGGTGGTTTTCCTCCCTCATTTCGTCTGGGTCTAGGTTTTCCACTCCACCCTTTCATCCGCGGGCTGATGTTCTATTACGGGCTAGACTTCCATGATCTAGCCCCGAACTCTTTCCTCAACATCTCGGCATTCATTGTCGTGTGCGAGGCTTTCCAAGCATCCAACCCCACTTCGGACTGTGGCTCAAGGTCTTTAACGTGTTGTCGACGGTGGTGGATGGCTAGCACGTGGAGTGCGGAGGCACCATGGTGAGCAAGATGCCCAATGCCACCTGGCCAAAAGGTACTTCCGTGGAGACTGTCAAGGAGTGGCAGAAACTGTGGTTCTACATCACAAACCCCGCAGCGCCACCTGGGCCGCTACTGCCGAATTCAACTCCGGAGCTCTGATGCGGCTCACTTCCTAGATTGAGAAGGGCCCATATTGGTCTTCGTCAGACGAGCTGATAGCGCTGAAAACACGCGTTCAAAGCATGGTGGATAAAAACATTAAGCTCGTTGACGTAATCCAGGTGATCCTAGTGATTCTCCCATGCCAAAGCAGAAGCCGCCCTTTATGGGAATTCAATCCGAAGAAGCACCAAGCTCTGGAAAGGCTCTTTGGAACCACTCACGAAGATGCCTGGAAGTTGCTCTTCAATGGCAGCGAGACGCCGCCAGCCATAGATTCAGACCGTGGGCACGACATTACCCACCCCGCCAACTAGGTAAGCCTTTAACCCATCCTCTACTTGCTTGCTTCAAGGAGGATATCTAAACTTTTATTGTTTCAGGTATGGACGGAGAGAGCGGAGTGGATTCGGTGTCCGGCCCCGCTACCCGAGGAACCAGTCATCCCGCGCCTGGCGAAGATGCTGGTACTGGCGCTCTATACGGCACCAGAGAAGAAGGCTAAGAAGAAGGCCAAGGGGGTCCGCAATGGTCCCCGCCGCAAGGGCACTTCGGACGTGATGTCCGAAGACAAGACCCGCTCCTCCGCCGCCGAAGACGACGAGGAGGAGGAGGAGGAGGAGAACGAGTCTCCCCCTGATGGGGGCAGGAAGAAGAGGGAGGCCTCCACAAATCTGGAGGCGCGTGCGCCCAAGAAGGGGAAAGGCCCTCTCGCGGACAACTCCGCGTGGGACGTCGACAACAGTCCAGAGCGACGCCCCCAGAACAAGCCCCTAGCCGCATCATGAGTACTAAGAACCCGCACACGTCCATTTATCCGGCCTCTCCACCTTATGGTATTTTATATGGCTAATCATGTTATTGCAGTCCGGCCCACGATAGCTCCCAGCGATCCTCATCAAGAGGCTCGTTGGATTCAAAAGCAATGGCCAGCGAGTCATCGCTGGCCGCTTACTCTCCCAAGGCCAAGGGAGAGGATGAGGTGCCATCCCAAAGGACCTTCCTGGGCCAGGGAGAGGTTCAGGAGGCCGTCATGGCAGCGCCGGAGGGCGAAACCTTGGCCACCAGACACATGGGGGAAAAGACCCCCTTAGAGACTGACGATGGGGGCCCTCATCCGAACATGGATCCGGAGACCCATGCGGCTCCGGAATCTGACATGCAGCCTCCTTCCAGAGAGGGGGGCGTGCCTGTCCCGCCGGTGACCTCTGTCCATCCAAAGGCGCCGGATAATCTTCTGGTAGCGCTACGAGGCGCTTCCATTGTTGAATAACACCGTATCCTTATGGGTACGGTGATTGAGAAGGTTTAGTCCGTCAAGAGCGGACTGACCGAAGCCTGTAGCGTCCTGCTGACATGTTTTGAGGTAAGCGACGCCAAAGGGAAAATCCCTATATATAGACAATTTCCCATGAGACACTGTCCGGTGTTTGGAAAGAAAAGCCGGACAAAGGATCAATTGAATTGCGCAGGAAACTAACTAAATGTGTCTTATGTTAATAAGCAGGCGTCGTTACTGGCCGCGACCTCACACACTGCCGAACTCTCCGGACTAAAGCAGAGACTTGAGTAGGCCGGGGAGGAGCTCGGCCGAGCGAGGAAGCAGCTGGAAGAGCAGCAAGGTATGTAATGACTTGCTATATATTCGGAAAGAATAAATGATGTATACTGACCGTAATGTCATGATATGTGTAGGAGCGACGTCCGAGGTCAAGGCCCTTAAAAAGGCCCTGGTCGAAGCCGAGGGGAAAGCTGTCAAGGAGCAGGACGCTCATAAGAAGCTTAAGGCCAGGCTTAACAAGGTCCAGCAAGAGCTCCAAGATGCTGTGAAGAAGTATGAGACCTTGGAGTGCGATGTTTCGGCTCGAGAGACCGAACTCACCAAGGCTCTCCAAAGCGCGGAAGCAGCCCGGGTTGAAGCCTAGGGTGCCCTCCAGGAGATCCAGGAGGCCAAGAAGATCGCGGCGAGTAAGGCATTGTAACATCCCAAAATTCTAAATTTTGGAATGTTATAATAAATAGATAGATTTATTGATTGTTTGATTGACTGTGTGAAATTGAGTGAAATTCGAAACTTTCTGAAAGTTAAATGAGAGGGAATAAAAGGACTTTCCCAAACTTTCATTTTGCTTTTATGATCTCCTTGAATTCAAATGCTTTTCAAATACAAAACCCTAGAGAGAAGATGACATGACTTCTTCCATTTATTTAAATGAAAAGGGTTTCGAAAAGATTTGAATTTCATTCGGAAATATTTCCAATTCATAAACTTCATGCAACTTGATGTTTTTCACGAGAGAAGATAATATGACTTCTTCAAAATATATGAAATCTGAGTTGGAAGTTTTAAAAGAATTAAATTCAAAGTCCTTTTGAAATTATTTTCAATTTGGAGTTATTCGAGTTCTATTCAAATTATTTTTCTCCAAAAATAAAATACATGGAAAATAGGGTAACATGATTCCCTACATCAAAAAATTAGAGATAGATAAATTTGAATTCATTTTGGTTTTTCTAAAATGATTTTTATTGGATCTTAATAGACCAGCATCACTCTTTGTTTCATTTAAGTTTTTGTGGATTATATTTGGCATTATAAAAATGTCCATGTTGTAGAAAATCTTTTTCTGCAAATTTTTGTATATTATATGCCTATATAATATTTTCATTTATTTTGTTTTTACTATTTTTGGTTTGTCTGGAAAAATGTTTAAAAAAACCATGCGTCAACTGGGCCGGCCCGCCGAGCCAGCCCAGGCCCAAGATCCCGCCGCCACCTTCCTCCTCCCGTGCTTCACCCGGACTCGCCGGAGTCCGAGCGAGCCATGCTGCCGGCCGCCCCTTTCCCTAAGGAAGCCGTCGCCCCTGGCCTTTAAAAGGCGAACCCCGGATTCCTCTCTCCTCCTCGCACCTCGCGTCGCCGCCGCCCGCGCATCCCGTCCCCGCCGCCCGTGCATCTCGCCGAGTCGTCGCCGCTGCAAACCGCCGCCGCCTCTCGTTGGTGCCGCCGCCGCAGCTCACCTACGTGCCGCCCCGCGCCACCACAGCGCCGCTTTCCCTCGCCGCGTAGTCGCCGCCCGCGCCTCGCGGCGGCAAACCTCGCCGCCGCCGCCGGACTTGCTAACAGCCGCCGTGGTTTTCGACAAAAAAACCGCCCGGCCAGTAAAACCCTAGATCCGGTTTATTTTTCTCTTTAGGTTTTCTTCGGTTTTCATTTAGCCGGTTTTCCTTTTTAGTAGATTTATTTAGTGGACGTTCGCTAGTTTAGGTTCTATAGCGAACACGTTCATTAGATTAGATCTGTTTAGCGGGCGTTCACTCAATAGATTTTTCCCTTTTCTTGTTAATTTCGGCCAGGGACCTATCTGTGATTGTTTTTTTCCAGCTTAGTCCCTCGGTTTCAAACTACCACAACTTTTTGCTCGTTAGTCCAAATCCAATGAAAACAATGCCCACTTCTTCGTTATGATCCCCTCTATCCAGTAATCCAACTCAAACATGTTTTTGAAATTTTTAAAATTTGAATTAGATCAGATTTAGATTTAAACTTCGTTTGATCATAACTTGAGTTTCGTAACTCCGTTTGAGTTGATTCTTTTTGCCAATCGAAGATCTTGACCTAAACTTTCTGAAAAGGCCAAATTCATATAATTTTGGTACTATTAGAAAAAATTTTATGTTGCAAGAGTTATTTGTTTGGTTTTGGTGTTTTCCAAATTGTCTTCTTCGTTATTTCTGATCTTTTGACTGATTGCTTATGTGTGGTTACTATTGATTGCTTATGATAGATTGACCGGAGTGTGACGAGTAGACCTATCAAGAGTTATGAGTGTGAGTCATCTTCATCAACCTTGCAAGCAAGTTCACACTTTCATCATACCTCTTACTACCCAGTTTTATTGCATTAGATCAATCCTCAAACAATTGCATGGTTAGGATCTGAATTAAATTGTGGGTTTGGGAAGTAGATGAGGTAGTACCTATTCACCTGTTTATTATTGAACCCTGGGAGTTACTTCTACGTTATGCTTATATTGCTATGCTATGCTCGTAGACGTGGATTGGGTTTGAGTGTATTTCATGACAGATGTGAGTTTGATAATTAATTTTTTTACTTAAGGTTGCAACTTTAACACACATCTGGGTGGATTAAGGAACCTGGGTACTCTATCGATTGCCTGTTTAGGCACCTGGGTATTCCAGCGATTGCATGTTTTTTTATGGACCACCACCCAGGCTCAAAGGGATCATGAGATTATTCATACTAGAAACTTCCGTGTGCAGCCACAAGCTACTTTGGGCTCTTGCATAGTTGACTAAGTCGTGCGAACTCTTACAGTGGTAGACTAGCAAATGTAGGGGAAAGTAGGTGTAACGGTCTACCCGATCGTAAGGTGCTAGCGCTTCCAAAAGACTATGTCTCGGTCATCCGTTTCTCAAACACCATGTAGTGCGAGAATCCCAACGGAGGAGAGCGAGTCCTGTGGGGAAAAGTGCGCAAACCTTTGCAGAGTGTATAAACTAATCATGATTAGCCGTGTCCCCGGTTATGGACGACTTGAGTATCTAGTGCTTGAATTATCATGTGAATCTCATCATGTGACTTTAATTAATCTTGTTGGGTTTTAATGATGATGCTTAATTGGGATTGAGAGGGTGTCTACACTCTCAATGTTTAACAACCACCATGATAGTTAAATAAAATTTATTCCGTTGCAGTAGGGAAAAATTGGCTTTTCGCAAAAACCATTTAACCATAGAGCTTTTCCACCAGCCATATATGCATGTCGTGATAGCCATTGTTCATCATTCTCTATGGTGTGAATTTGCCAGTACATTCAATGTACTGACCCTTTGTGGCTGCAACGTCTCATGTTGCAGGATTATCTTACGACGAGTAAGTGATACGTTAGGGTTATGATTTCTACACTCAACTTTGTCGTTGGTGTTGATGGGAATCCACAACCTTGTTGTTACTTCCGCTATTTGGATTGAGGTAATAGTATTTACATTACTTTTACATGTGATTTACCTCTATTATAAATCCTCGAGTAATGTGTGTGTCAGCATACCGATCCAGGGATGATACTTAAGCACAGAGACTTGATCCATTCGGGTCGGGTCGCTACAAGATGGTATCAGAGCACATGTTGACTGTAGGATGTGACCCCTAGAAACTGGCAAGCCCATAGGAAAGATTTTTCTCTACAAATTTCTTTGCAAAAGGATCTTTTACCTCTCTTCTCTTCTGAGCTTATTCAAATATACCCTATTAGTGAGACCATACCCCTTTTCATTTTTTGACCACTCAAAGATTCGGCTGATGAAACCACTCCAAGAAGTACAATATATGGGACCACTAAGACCACATCGGAATGAAGAGGAATTTACCGTATATTATAATGATGGAAACTACAACGGTTGAAGACTCCAAAGACTAGGGGAATTTGAAGGCCGTGTAGAATTTTCCAGATTTGTATGACCTAGGAAGGCACCCCTTATGGAACTTGGCAGATTAAGGAAGCCGTCAATACCTGAGATCAAGGTGTATCGGAGAAAGACCGAGCATGGAGAGTTAAAAACCTCAAAGTTTTGTCAAGAAAACCCTAAGGCAGGAGATATCAACTATGGAAGATAGCTCATGGCAATGACAAGGGCAGGAACACGGTTATCCGTGATGTCATCGCCACTGATACTATGGTCACTGAGCTGAGCTAAGCATGCATTTCTCCGGAAGGATTGGATGGTAGAAGGCTGATGGAGCATCTATCAGCAAAGGATGCAGTTTTAACCTTAGCTGGTGTATCACCTGGATCTGGAGAATTACATCAGGAATTTTAAGACGGACCCATCGGAAGCAGTATTTTGACAAGGAAGCATTTCATGAAGAACTTAGGTCCAAGAAGTTGATGTAGCCAAGCTGGAGGAGCAAAACCTCGAGATATCGAAGATTCACCAGGAACTGAAGGACAGTAGGACCATGGTTCATGCCAAGGATGTTGAAACCCAGAAGTTTGGAATGCAACTCCAAAATATTAAAGGACGTCACGAGAGACTTCACGTCAACAGAGTTGATCTGGCAAAAGAACTTGAGAAAGACAAGCATGATCGGAAGAAGCCATTGGAGGCATGAACAAGGCTTGAAGAGTTTGGAGACGTTGAAGATTTATTGACCTTTAGAAGACCAAACCCCTGTTATATACCTATGTTAGATGCGACGTTTGTGAGCTACAATTTGTTTGATGTTTTTCCCGACAGCCACAAATAAAATCTGTCTTTTCAAAACTGTTGTTTGTATTGTGTGTATCCCTCTCTATCTCTCTTCTCTCACCCCAAACCCATGGACCCAATAGAGGATGAATGAACATGAGCTTATATTTTCTGGACCGATGAGTCAATTGGAGACGGACCAATGGATTCAGAACATGGAGGATCACATGAAGAATAACCCTATAGTCGGAAAGGATATGACCCAGCATGCTCTTCAGTCCTTTGAAAGAGGTGCTACTACTTGGTGGAGGATGTACCAAACCATCAATGGATGGCAAGGAGTAACCACTTGGAAAGAATTTAAATCGACTCTGCCAAAGTCTCGGCTTGTGTCCCAGAAGTTGAAGCCTTATGGAAAGGATATGAAGAAACCTTGTGCATGCAAGATTTGTGGAGAAATAGGACACAACCATAAAGAACACAAGGATGAATGCCCTAATTGTGAAGGAAGTCACCCAGTTGAAGAATGCCCAACTAGGCAGATTACTTGTTTCTTGTGTGAAGGGACTACCCACTATCCTGCTTAGTGTCACATTTACCCCATGGTACAACAAACCATTCAGCAGAAGAAATAAGTAATGAAAGGAGCCCTCATGGAAATTTTAGAAGAAGCTGTGATGAAGGAAGAGATGGAGGACACACCTAAAGAAGACCCGAGTAAACCCTACACTAAGTCTTGCTATTCATGTGGAGAAGAAGGACACATCTCCCAAAATTGTTTGAATGGGGATCTAGTAGAATTCCCGACAGAGGAAGTAGAATATGACCCACAGGAAATAGAAGCCCTGATTGGAATGGAAAAGTCCAGGAAGAGAAACCGATTGGAGCCCAGGAGGGACCTAAGTCATATCACATGTTATAGGTGCAAGGAGTCAGGGCACTACCTCAACAGTTGCCCATAAAGGAAACCTCGATACTTGTCAGAAGTAATATGTTTTAGTTGTAATGGAGCAGGGCACTTTGCCAGAGAATGCCCCAAGGAGAAGGAAACTTGTGCTAGATAGTTGAGTTTGCAACAAAAGAAATGGAGTAGTAGAAGTGAGAACATTTTCTTTTTATATTGAGGTGTTGAGTTGAGACATGTAATGGGAAAGCGAGAGATTGTAATCAATTGAGAGTGAATAAAGTTAGCATCATTGGTACTGATATGGATTTTATGAGTTGTTACTCTATGAAGAAGGATTTTGACCATTTCTGAGGATATGAGAAATATGGTCTATGGAAGATTTGTGCATTTTAAGGGTGGTAGTACCCTGTAAGAACCCATGACCCCTGGAAAAGATAAGGATACTCCACTGAGTGGATTTCGGACAAAATGAATACGAGTTTTGTCTCGATATGTGTGATACCCCAAGAGTATGTGGGATGAAGTTGGAGACCGTCAGTTGTTTGGACCAAATGTGATCAAGGAGTCAGAAGAGAATGTTAAGTTGATTCGAGATAGACTGAAGGTAGCTTAGTCCAGGCAGAAGAGTTATGTAGACTAAAAACGCAAGGAGGTAGTCTATGAAATTGGAGATAGAGCATGTCTTCGTGTGCCCCCTCTGCGAGGAGTTAAATGAATTGTAGTTAAGGGAAAGTTAGCCCCGAGATTTTTAGGACCATACCGAGTTTTGGAGCGTATGGGAGAAGTGGCCAACAAGTTGGAGTCACCCGAAGGACTCTCAGGAGTTCATGATGTGTTTCATGTTTCCCAATTGAAGAAGTACCATGCAGAGATGGCCAATATTCCCCTGTAAGGACGCTTGACCCTGGAAAGGATAATGATGTTCCACGAAGTGGAACATGGGCTTCATAAGTATAAGTTTTTATCTCGGTATGAGGGATATCCCACGAGGATGAAGAGATAAATTACTATTGGATATAAAGGAGGTATGATGTTGGAAATATGGATCAATGGAAACTCTATGATGAGTCTGAGTAATCATGTCCTAGTTTGGTGCCAATACAAGGAAGGAAGACAGTACAATTGGATGGATTTAAGAATACTAGGGAGTTGGAAGTTGGAATAATGATCAGTTGCCCGATGATAAGTTCAAGGACTACAAGTGATGAGATGGGCCATAACCCACAGGCCCCAGGACCTGCCAAGGAGCAAGCACACTCTTGCTGAAGGAAAAACCCTGGAAGCAGTTATGACTTTATCAACCGACGATTTTATAGGACTTTACGCAAAACCTGAGAGTTGTGAAGGAATGATAGTTGTTTGTTTGGCTTGCAGAATCTATGGATTCATCCGAACCTTGGTTCATCGACAAGAGAAATTCTGCAATGCTTGTGAGGATGACCAAGTGTTAGAATGCGAGATTCGCTAAACCGTATACAAAGTAATGATTTGGGTGCGGGATGGATTGATCACCATACCGACTTACTCTTAGTATTCGCCTTGCTATATGGGATGGTAAATCTGAGTGACTTACCTATAGTAGAGAGACGACGATATTAAACCTTGTTTAAACCTTAGAATGGTATAGAAATTTTTCCCTTATACACGGCAGCTTTTGCCAACTGTAGGTTATACGATGAGGATCAACCCAGACCCATTTCCTGCAGGAGAAACCATAAATTGTTGACCACCATGAGATATCGATAGTTGTTTAGTATTGGTGCCAAACCCGTCAGCTAAGCAGACCCAATCTCGGAATAACCTTACCATGATGAAAGTACAGTAGAATTGAGGAAAAGGTTATGCCACTACCGGAAGAGCCCAGAGAAGGAATTATCCTTACGATCTGAGTAGACCGACACTGTCAAGAATAAGGATGGAGTGTATGAGTATTGATGGAACCGTATCAATGGTTTTAAGGGTGGTAGCACCCCAGACCCCCTGTGATGATCGATGGAGTTTGAGAAGACCCCAAACCTAACCTATTTCTTGCTAGCCACTCCGAATCTCGAGGACGAGATGCATTTTAAGGGTGGTAGGTTTGTAACATCCCAAAATTCTAAATTTTGGATTGTTTGATTGACTGTGTGAAATTCGAAACTTTCTGAAAGCTAAATGAGACGGAATAAAAGGACTTTCCCAAACTTTCATTTTGCTTTTATGATCTCCATGAATTCAAATGCTTTTCAAATACAAAACCCTAGAGAGAAGGTGACATGACTTCTTCCATTTATTTAAGTGAAAAGGGTTTCGAAAAGATTTGAATTTCATTCGGAAATATTTCCAATTCATAAACTTCATGCAACTCGATGATTTTCACGAGAGAAGATAATATGACTTCTTTAAAATATATGAAATATGAGTTGGAAGTTTTAAAAGAATTAAATTCAAAGTCCTTTTGAAATTATTTTCAATTTGGAGTTATTCGAGTTTTATTCAAATTATTTTTCTCCAAAAATAAAATACTGGAAAATAGGGTAACATGATTCCCTACATCAGAAAATTGGAGACAGATAAATTTGAATTCATTTTGGTTTTTCTAAAATGATTTTTATTGGATTTTAATACACCAGTAGCACTCTTTGTTTTATTTAAATTTTTGTGGATTTTATTTGGCATTATAAAAATGTCCATGTTGTAGAAAATCTTTTTCTGCAAATTTTGGTCTATTATATGCCTATATAATATTTTCATTTGTTTTGTTTTTACTATTTTTGGTTTGTCTGGAAAAATGTTTAAAAAAACCGCGCGTCAACTGGGCCGGCCCGCCGAGCCAGCCCAGCCCAAGATGCCGCCGCCGCCTTCCTCCTCCCGTGCTTCACCCGGACTCGCCGGAGTTCGAGCGAGCCACGTCGCCGGCCGCCCCTTTCCCCAAGGAAGCCGTCGCCCCTGGCCTTTAAAAGGCGAACCCCGACTTCCTCTCTCCTCCTCGCACCTTGCGTCGCGGCCTCCCACGCATCTCGCCGAGCCGTCGCCACTGCAAACCGCCGCCGCCTCTCGCTGGCGCCGCCGCCGCAGCTCGCCTACGCGCTGCCCCGCGCCACCACCGCGCCGCTTTCCCTCGCCGCGTAGTCGCCGCCCGCGCCTCGCGGCGGCAAACCTCGCTGCCGCCATCGAAGTCCGCCGCCGCCGCCGGACTTGCTAACCGCCGCCGTGGTTTTCGACGAAAAAACCGCCCCGATCGGTAAAACCCTAGATTCGGTTTATTTTTCTCTTTAGGTTTTCGTTTAGCCGGTTTTTCTTTTTAGTTAGATTTATTTAGTGGACGTTCGCTAGTTTAGGTTCTGTAGCAAACACGTTCATTAGATTAGATCTGTTTAGCAGGCGTTCGCTCGATAGATTTTTCCCTTTTCTTGTTAATTTCGGCCAGGGACCTATCTGTGATTGTTTTTTTAGCTTAGTCCCTCGGTTTCAAACTACCACAACTTTTTGCTCATTAGTCCAAATCCAACGAAACCAATGCCCACTTCTTCGTTATGATCCCCTATATCTAGTAATCCAACTCAAACATGTTTTTGAAATTTTTAAAATTTGAATTAGATCAGATTTAGATTTAAACTTAGTTTGATCATAACTTGAGTTTCGTAACTCCGTTTGTATTGATTCTTTTTGCCAATCGAAGATCTTTACCTAAACTTTCTGATAAGGCCAAATTCATATAATTTTGGTACTATTATAAATTGTTTTATGTTGCAAGAGTTATTTGTTTGGTTTTGGTGTTTTCCAAATTGTCTTCTTCATTCTTTCTGATCTTTTGAGTGAGTGCTTATGTGTGGTTACTATTGATTGCTTACAATAGATTGACCGGAGTGTGACGAGTAGACCTATCAAGAGTTATGAGTGTGAATCATCTTCATCAACATTGCAGGCAAGTTCACACTTTGATCTCTTACTACCTAGTTTTATTGCATTAGATCAATCCTCAAACAATTGCATGGTTAGGATCTGAATTAAATTGTGGGTTTGGGAAGTAGATGAGGTAGTACCTATTCACATGTTTATTATCGAACCCTGGGAGTTACTTCTACGTTATGCTTATATTGCTATGCTATGCTCGTAGACGTGGATTGGGTTTGAGTGTATTTCATGACAGATGTGAGTTTGATAATTAATTTTTAACTTAAGGTGGCAACTTTAACACACATCTGGGTGGATTAAGGCACCTGGGTACTCTATCGATTGCCTGTTTAGGCACCTGGGTATTCCAGCGATTGCATGTTTTTTATGGACCACCACCCAGGCTCAAAGGGATCATGAGATTATTCATACTAGAAACTTCCATGTGCAGCCACAACCTACTATGGGCTCTTGCATAGTTGACTAAGTCGTGCGAACTCTTACAGTGGTAGACTAGCAAATGTAGGGGAAAGTAGGTGTAACGGTCTACCCGATCGTAAGGTGCTAGCGCTTCCAAAAGACTATGTCTCGGTCATCCGTTTCTCAAACACCATGTAGTGCGAGAATCCCAACGGAGGAGAGCGAGTCCTGTGGGGAAAAGTGCGCAAACCTTTGCAGAGTGTATAAACTAATCATGATTAGCCGTGTCCCCGGTTATGGACGTCTTGAGTATCTAGTGCTTGAATTATCATGTGAAACTCATCATGTGACTTTAATTAATCTTGTTGGGTTTTAATGATGATGCTTAATTGGGATTGAGAGGGTGTCTACACTCTCAATGTTTAACAACCACCATGATAGTTAAATAAAATTTATTCCGTTGTAGTAGGGAAAAATTGGCTTTTCGCAAAAACCATTCTACCATAGAGATTTTCCACCAGCCATATATGCATGTAGTGATAGCCATTGTTCATCATTCTCTATGGTGTGAATTTGCCAGTACATTCAATGTACTGACCCTTTGTGGCTGCAACGTCTCATGTTGCAGGATTATCTTACGACGAGTAAGTGGTACGTTAGGGTTACGATTTCTACACTCAACTTTGTCGTTGGTGTTGATGGGAATCCACAACCTTGTTGTTACTTCCGCTATTTGGATTGAGGTAATAGTATTTACGTTACTTTTACATGTGATTTACCTCTGTTATAAATCCTCGAGTACTGTGTGTGTCAGCATACCGATCCAGGGATGACAGTTAAGCATAGAGAGTTGATCCATTCGGGTCGGGTCACTTCAGGCATTTAGTATGCAAAGCAAGTATGTGAAGAAGAAGTATTTCCTACTATCCCGGATTTGGAGTTCTCCGGGGGCATTTGCAGATCTGCCGCGCAGTGTGTCCGACGCTGCAGAGTTCTTACGAGTCGAAGAGGGGAGCTCAACGGAGAAACTGTTCTGGTCGCAATGCCTTCACCAGAACATCCAGTGCCCTTCACCGATTAGCTAAAACATCTGATCGAGCTGCATAGGGTGGCCGAACTAGCCATGAAGGATTTAATAGTCTGGCTGTGGCTAGCCAAAGTTATACCCGGCAGCTACTTCGGACTCGTGAAGCGGCTGATTGGTGCCTGCGCTCGGTTGGACATCATCAAGAGGTCGGCCTGCATCGAGGGCGCGCGCATGGCCTTCGCCGCGTCAAGGTGTGGTGGGCGAAGATGGATGTTGTAACATCCCAAATTTTCAATTTGGAATGTTATACACTGGATCATCATTGCATATCATAATTATTGCATTTTGGTTGATCCTAGAAATTTCACGCAACTCAAGGACCCTCCGAAAGAGTTGGGGATTTCGTTATTTTCATATTTGAGATTGTCTCAAATTTTGAAAATAGGATCATTTGATTTTATTTATTTTATCTTCAATTATTTCTATTACAAAAATTATGAGAGAGGGAAAAAATGACTTTCCCAAAATAAAGAAATATTGAGGATTTAATAAAAAAATCAAATAAGATTTTATTGGGTTTTATTTGCTATTTTATTTGAATTAGGAAAAATGTGCGTTTTTCAAAATTGCATTTAGGCCCCAAATAAATGTTCATCCTGTGCGACTTGACTTTAGAAGCTTGGGAAAATTTATTTCGGTATTTTTGGAGTCCGTTTAGTAGTCCTTTTGTTTTTTTAGCGTAACTATTTATAAAAAAACGTGCAACCGACCTACGGGCCGTGTCCGACCCGGACACTAAGGCCCGTCCGGCTTTACAAGCCAGGGAGGCCCAACAGGAAGCCCCCCCCCAAACCCTAGCCCCGCGCCATCCTAGCCCCGCGCCGCCGCCGCCTTTGCCGCCGCCGCCTTGCCACGCCGCCGCCGCCTTCGCCCCACGCC
>NC_041390.1:405027501-405076235 GCF_002162155.2 Triticum dicoccoides | reverse complement strand
GCCGCCCCGCGCCACCACCGCCCACCGCCGCCGCCTCCGCCGGACCCGCCGCCCGAGGTTTACCTCGGTCCCGCCGCCGGTTTTTTAGAGAAAAAAACCATTCGGTTTTCCGACGGTTTTGTCGTTTTTTTAGTTTTGGTTTTTTTTTAAATAGATCGGTTTTCCGGTTTATTGAAATAGTGAGCGTTCGTCCGTTCATTCGTTTTAACGAACGTTCGTCGTTTTTCTTTTTCTCGGATTAAATCCGCGATTTTTCTGATCGCAATTTCTGATCTGATTTTCGTTTTAGTATATCTTTTCGCTCGTTTATCGGAATCAGGCGATTCAAGCGCCTGGAGTATCGTCTCCAAACCCTCTTTCCGTTTAACCAACTTAAACAAGTTTTTGCCACTGTAAAAATTGCCTTAGATCCAGAATAGTAAACGAAGCCTATTTCTTTTGCTGTTTGTCTTTCGTTGCTTCGTTCGATTTGATTCTTTTTGCCAACCAGAGTTCTTAAATTGAACTTTCTGGTTAGATCTCTTATTTGAGTTTTACCTGTGCATTAGTTGAGTACTTATTGTATGCTTGTTTTTTGTGATAGAGTACCCGGAGTGCGCCGCTTGTTACTTCGAATCGCTAGGTTTCCCGGATCATCAGCAAGGCAAGTAACACTTTGATCATACCTCCTACTACCCAGTTTTATTGCATTAGATCAATCCTCACACCCTGCATGTTTTAGGATCTAATTAAATTGTGGGTTTTGGGAAGTAGTTGAGGTAGAACCTATTACCATGTTTATTATCAAACCTTTGGGAGTTACTCTACATTTTCTTATTATTGCTATGCTATGCTAGTAGACGTGGATTGGGTGAGTGTATCCATGACAGATGTGAGCTTTGTTAATTAATGGTTTACTTAAGGTGGCAACCTAAACACACATCTGGGTGGATTGAGGCACCTGGGTATTCCAGGATTGCCTGTTTTCTTTTGGACCGCCACCCAGGCTCAAAGGGATCATGAGATTATTCATGCTAGAAACTTCCATGTGCAGCCACAAGCTATTATGGGCTCTAGCATAGTTGACTAAGTCGTGCGAACTCTTACAGTGGTAGACTAGCAGATGTAGGGGATGTAGGTGGGACGGTCTACCCATCGTAAGGTGCTAGTGCTTCTGAAAGACTATGTCTCGGTCATCCGTTTCTCAAACACCATGTAGTGCGAGAAATCCAACGGAGGAGGTCGAGTCTTGTGGGGAAAAGTGCGCAAACCTCTGCAGAGTGTATAAACTAATCATGGTTAGCTATGTCCCTGGTTATGGACATCTTGAGTATCTAGTACCTGGATTATCATGTGAATCTCAACATGTTACTCTAAAAATTAATTTTGCTGGATTGTTTAATGATGATGTTTAATTGGGATTGAGAATGCTGTCAACCATTCTCAATGTTTAACAACCACCATGATAGTTAAATAAATTTATTCCTTTGCAGTAGGGAAAATTGGCTTTACGCAAAACTGTAACCATAGAGCTTTCCACTAGTCAAATATGCATATAGAATAGCTGTTTCATTCCATTACTCTCTATGTGTTACATTGCCAGCATATTCCATGTGCTGGCCCGTTTTCGGGCTGCAACATTAATGTTGCAGACTTTTCAGACGACAATTAAGGAGTTTTAGGTCGTGGTTCTATACTCAGTGATGCCGTTGGAGTTGATGGACTCACTTATCTTCCAAGCCTTCCGTTGTTATCGTTATTAGATGGCCTTAAGCCATATTAATGTTAATAAGTTCTCCTTTGAGACACTCGATGTAATAAGTGTGTGATTGCTACTCTGCTATAAATCCTTCATGTACTGTGTGGTGTCAGCATTACTGATCCAGGGATGACACCGGAGCACAGAGATTGGACCGTCTGAGGTCTGGTCGCTACAAGATGGTATCAGAGCACACGCTGACTGTAGGAAACGACCACTAAGCTAAAGACCTAGATCACTACTCACTCTCTTCTCTTCTGACCTCTCATCTTTTCTACTCTTTTAGGATGACGGATGCAAGGAACAAGTTCACTCAACCGGATGAAGATACACCCTTTGGACGTCACTTGAAGGAAGTCACTAGATACCTGAATATAGGAGTACCAAGCTTCACCGGAACCTACAATGCCACTCTACCTGAAGGAGAGCGCTAGATGATTCAAGTTCAAGTTCCAGGAAGGACGTTCATGCCAGTCACTGAGCCCATAGAGTTTTCTTTCGATGCACGAACTTGGAATCTAGGAAAGAGCATGGCAGCTCAGATCGCCATGGGACGCATTGGAGAAGTCTACTGCAATGATATCAAGGATACTATCTACCAGATTTGTGGGCGCCGAGATGAGCACTGGGAAATGATCAGCACCAGAAAGGATAGATTCATTGCAGATTTTATCCAGGAGTTAAACCAACACATTCGACGTCAGGAGAACCAGATGTGCACCGACATGATAGACCTGAAGAAGGCAAAGACAAGAATCAAGGAACTGGAGGAAGAACTCAAGGCTACACGTGAAGATTTTGAAGAAGAAATTGAAGTATTAGTGGAGAAGAATGACGATCTGATCAAGAAGATTGGAATATTTATGGGAGGCCCTACACCAGTAGAAGAAGACGAAGGAGATTCGCCCAGAAGACTACATCATCATCGACGACACTGACTCGGATCCAGATGATAGCGATGATGACTATGTTGATGAAGTTGGAGCAGGTATCATGGAGTCTGTAACCGAAGAATATTTCTAGTAGACCACCCCAACAATAGTACTAGTCCACCATGTAAATATAGTAGTCCGAGCACTTTTGCGATAGTTAGATCGATTGTATGCCCTTGTTTGATTGATTGAATGAAGTGAATTGTTTGCTTTTGCCTCATGTGCATATGGGTAGTGTTTTCTCTTCAGACCCCCTCTATTCTTAAATCTCATCTTTTCTAAACCCTCAGATGCCTCCGAGACGTGACCCCGGATTTACCTTTCCACCGGAGCTCACTCAGTTGATCCAGGAGCAGAACACATTGATGCAGTTACTAGTCCAGAATCAGAACCAAGGGAACAACAACAACCCACCACCACCACCTGTTGATCACTTAGCCCGTTTTCTTAGGCTGAATCCGTCGGTGTTTTCCAGTAGCACCGAGCCATAGTAGCAGATGATTGGCTCCGCAAGATAGCTAGAGAGTTGACCACAACAGGATGCACAGATGCGGAGAAGGTGAAGTTTGCCGCACATCAGCTTGAAGGACCCGCAGCATCATGGTGGGAGAATTTCACAGCCACTTTCCCTGTCGATACTATCACATGGGACCAGTTTCAACAGGCTTTTCATACTGCCCATGTTTCAGCAGGAGCTATGGCCATGAAGAAGCGAGAGTTTCGTAACTTGCGCCAAGGAGGACGGACAGTTGGCCAGTATGTGGAGGACTTCAGTAAATTAGCACGTTATGCCCCAGATGACGTTGCTACGGATGCAGCAAAGCAGGAGAAGTTTCTTGAAGGACTGAATGATGAGTTGAGCATGCAGTTGATGGTAGCAACCTTCAACAACTATCAGGAGTTGGTAGATCGTGCTCTTATGATTGAAGGGAAACAACAGCAAATTGAGAATCGCAAGAGGAAGTATGCACAAGGAAAGTACAATTTAGGAGCTCAACAGAAGCCATGATTTACCCCTAGGCTGGGAGGACATTTTTAGCATACCCATGGAGGAGGAAGCTCGCACAATCACAATGGCCCCAGGAATGGTAATGGAAATGGAGGAAGCAATGGCCAGAACCGCACCAACCCATCAACCCCAGCCAAGAAAGACCTGAGCCAAGTCACTTGTTTTAAGTGCCAGAAGACCGGACATTATGCCAATGAATGTCCTGAATCCCAGAATGGAAATGGCAATGGAAGCTCTGGGAAGAAGCCTAACCCTTTCAACAGGGGACAGGTGAACCACGTTAACGTGGAGGAGGTTGAAGAGCAGCCGGATGCAGTAATCGGTAAGTTTTTGGTTAAGTCATTTACTGCACTCGTTCTTTTCGATACTGGTGCATCGCATTCATACATATCAAGGGGATTTGTGGATAAGTATAAACTGCCAACCCAAGCCCTTAGGTCACCCATGTTAGTAACTTCGCCTGGAGCAGAATATATGGCTAGTCTATGGTGTGATCGGTTACCATTAAGAATTGGTAACTATGTTTTGCCCTCAGACCTAATAGTGTTGGAATCCAGAGGATTGTATGTGATATTAGGCATGGATTGGTTGTCAAAGTATGAAGGGAATATTGAATGTGCCAGTAAGTCAATTTTACTTACCACCCCAGAAGGGAGAAGGATCAAGTATGTATCCCGACATGTGCCAAAGAGGACTCAAGTAAATTGTTTAACCGGAGTTGTGCAGGAGGAAGTACCAGTAGTGAAGGATTTCCCCGAAGTATTTCCAGAAGAGTTGCCAGGCATGCCAGCGGATAGAGATATTGAGTTTTTGATTGAGCTTTTGCCAGGCACAGGGCCAATATCAAAGAGACCATATAGGATGCCTGCAAAGGATTTGGTGGAAATTAAGAAGCAGATTAAGGAGTTACTGGATAAAGGTTATATTCGCCCAAGTTCATCGCCTTGGGGATCGCCAGTACTTCTACTAGAGAAGAAGGATGGATTGTTAAGGATGGTTGTCGATTATTGAGGATTGAATGAAGTAACCATCAAGAACAAGTACCCACTACCGATGATCAATGATCTGTTTGATCGATTGCAAGAAGCTAAGGTATTTTCCAAGATCGATCTACGATCAGGATACCACTAGTTGAAGATTCGGGAACAGGATATACCCAAGACGGCTTTTACCACCAGGTATGGGCTGTACGAGTATACCGTTATGTCATTTAGTCTGACTAACGCACCTGCATATTTTATGAACATGATGAACAAGGTGTTTATGGAGTTCTTGGATAAGTTCGTCGTAGTGTTCATTGATGATATCCTGGTTTACTCGAAGAATGAAGAGGAGCATAAGGAACATTTGCGTTTGGTTCTTGGAAAGCTCAGAGAACATCAATTATATGCCAAGTTTAGCAAATGTGAGTTTTGGTTGAAGGAAGTTGGATTTCTCGGACACATTATATCCGGAGAAGGTATAGCAGTAGATCCCACTAAAGTTGATACCATGACCAAGTGGGAAGCACCAACCACCGTGGGAGAGATCCGGAGTTTTCTTGGACTCGTAGGATACTACCGGAGGTTTATTGAGAACTTCTCAAAGATTGCAAAGCCTATGACGGAGTTGTTGAAGAAGGATACCAAGTTCATATGGACGGAGGAATGTGAGGCTAGTTTTCAGGAGTTGAAGAAATGTTTGGTTACCTCACACGTGTCAATTTTACCGGATCAGACCAAGTATTATGAGGTGTATTGCGACGCTTCATGTCGAGGACTTGGAGCAGTGCTTATGCAGGAAGGCAGAGTTGTTTCATATGCCTCACGACAGCTTAAGCCTCGTGAGTTGAATTATGCTACGCATGATTTGGAGTTAGCAGCCATAGTGCATGCATTGAAGACTTGGAGACATTTTCTGATTGGAAACCATTGCGAGGTGTACACGGATCACAAGAGTTTGAAGTATATTTTCACCCAAAAGGAGTTGAACCTCAGACAAAGGAGATGGTTGGAGCTCATCAAGGATTATGATATGAAATTGCATTATCACCCTAGAAAGGCTAACGTAGTAGCTAACGCATTAAGCCATAAGAGCCATGTCAACATCCTAATGACGGGAGATTTACCAGGGGAGTTAGACGAAAATCTTCGAGAGCTATGTTTGGAAATAGTTCCAAGAGGCTATGTAGCAGCATTGGAGATTCAGTCTACTTTGATGGATAAGATCAGAGAAGCTCAAAGGACTGATAAGGAAATTGCTTCTATTAAGGAGAAAATGAGCAAAGGAAAAGCTAAGGGATTTCGTGAGGATGAGCACGATACCTTATGGTTTGAAGACCGTGTCTATGTACCAAATAATCCGGAGATTAGGAAGCTAATTCTGCAAGAGGCCCATGACTCACCATACTCGATTCACCCAGGAAATACCAAGATGTATTTGGATTTGAAGGATATTTTCTGGTGGACCGGAATGAAGAAGGATATTGCGGAATATGTAGCAGTTTGTGATGTATGTCAGAGAGTGAAGGCAGAGCATCAGAAGCCAGCAGGATTGCTACAACCATTGCCGATACCCGAATGGAAGTGGGATAAGCTAGGCATGGATTTTATTACAGGATTGCCCAGAACACGTTCAGGCTATGACTCGATATGGGTTGTAGTCGATCGTTTGACAAAGGTAGCTCATTTCATTCCAGTGAAGACTACCTATACCAGTGCAAAGTTGGCAAAGATATACATGACCAGGATCGTATGTCTGCATGGAGTTCCAAGGAGCATTGTATCATATAGAGGAACCTAGTTTACCTCAAAGTTCTGGAATCAGTTGCATGAGACTTTGGGAACCATACTGGAGTTTAGCACAGCTTTCCACCCGCAGACAGATGGACAGACCGAGAGAGTCAATCAGATTTTGGAGGATATGCTAAGAGCTTGTGCGCTAGATTATGGATCTAGTTGGGATGAGAATTTGCCATATGCAGAGTTCTCTTACAATAACAGCTATCAAACCAGTTTGAAGATGGCCCCTTTCGAAGCCTTGTACGGAAGGAGGTGCAGGACCCCATTGTCTTGGGATGAAGTTGGAGACCGCCAGTTGTTTGGACCGGATCTGATAAAGGAGTCTGAACAGAAAGTGAAATTGATTCGTGATAGGCTGAAGGTAGCTCAGTCTAGGCAGAAGAGTTATGCAGATTCTGAACGCAAGGAGACAGTTTACAAAGTAGGAGACCGAGTTTATCTTCGAGTATCTCCACTTCGAGGAGTTAAGCACTTTGGAGTTAAGGGAAAACTAGCGCCACATTTTGTAGGCCCATACAAAGTTTTGGAGCGTATGGGAGAAGTAGCCTACAAGTTGGAATTACCCGAAGGACTGTCAGGAGTTCACGATGTGTTTCATGTATCCCAGTTGAAGAAGTGCCACGCAGAAATGGCTGACATACCGCTGAGGGATACGGTACCACTGGAAGCAATTCAATTGGACAGTGATTTGACCTATGAAGAGAAACCAGTTAAGATTCTAGAATATGCCAGTCGAGTCACCCGCAGCAAGGTTATCAAGTTTTGCAAGGTTCAGTGGAGCCACCACACGGAGGATGAAGCCACCTGGGAACGAGAGGAAGATTTGTTGAAAGACCACCCACACCTATTTTCTAGCCAACCCGAATCTCGAGGGCGAGATTCATCTTAAGGGGGGTAGGTTTGTAACATCCCAAATTTTCAATCTGGAATGTTATACACTAGATCATCATTGCATATCATAATTATTGCATTTTGGTTGATCCTAGAAATTTCACGCAACTCAAGGACCCTCGAAGAGAGTTGGGGATTTCGTTATTTTCATATTTGAGATTGTCTCAAATTTTGAAAATAGGATTATTTGATTTTATTTATTTTATCTTCAATTATTTCTATTACAAAAATTATGAGAGAGGGAATAAAATGACTTTCCCAAAATAAAGAAATATTGAGGATTTAATAAAAAAATCAAATAAGATTTTATTGGGTTTTATTTGCTATTTTATTTGAATTTAGGAAAAATGTGCGTTTTTCAAAATTGCATTTAGGCCCCAAATAAATGTTCATCTTGTGCGGCTTGATTTTGGAGTCCGTTTAGTAGTCCTTTTGTTTTTTCTGAGCGTAACTATTTATATAAAAAAAACGCGCAACCGACCTACGGGTCGCGTCCGCCCCGAACACTAAGGCCCGTCCGGCTTTAAAAGCTGGGGAGGCCCAGCCGGAAGCCCCCCAAACCCTAGCCCCGTGCCGCCCTGCCGCCCCGCGCCGCCGCCGCTGCCACCACCCGCCGCCGGAGCCACCGCCGCCTGCCGCCGCCCGAGGTTTACCTCGATCCCGCCGCCGTATTTTTAGAGAAAAAAACCGTTCTATTTTCCGACGGTTTTGTCGTTTTTTTAGTTTTGGTTATTTTAAATAGATCGGTTTTCTGGTTTATTTAAATAGTGAGCGTTCGTCCGTTCGTTCTTTTTAACGAACGTTCGTCGTTTTTCTTTTTCTCAGATTAAATCTGCGATTTTTCTGATCGTGATTTCTGATCCGATTTTCGTTTTAGTATATCTTTTCACTCGTTTATCCGAATAAGGCGATTCAAGCGCCTAGAGTTTCATCTCGAAACCCTCTTTCCGTTTAACCAACTTAAACATGTTTTTGCCACTGTAAAAATTGCCTTAGATCCAGAATAGTAAACAAAGCCTGTTTCTTTTGCCGTTTGTCTTTCGTTGCTTCGTTCGATTTGATTCTTTTTGCCAACCGGAGTTCTTAAATTGAACTTTCTGGTTAGATCTCTTATTTGAGTTGTACCTGTGCATTAGTTGAGTACTTATTGTATGCTTGTTTGTTTGTGATAGAGTACCCGGAGTCCGCCGCTTGTTACTTTGAATCACTAGGTTTCCCGGATCATCAGCAAGGCAAGTAACACTTTGATCATACCTCCTACTACCCAGTTTTATTGCATTAGATCAATCCTCACACCCTGCATGTTTTAGGATCTAATTAAATTGTGGGTTTTGGGAAGTAGTTGAGGTAGAACCTATTACCATGTTTGTTGTCAAACCTTTGGGAGTTACTCTACGTTTGCTTATTATTGCTATGCTATGCTAGTAGACGTGGATTGGGTGAGTGTATCCATGACAGATGTGAGCTTTGTTAATTAATGGTTTACTTAAGGTGGCAACCTAAACACACATCTGGGTGGATTGAGACACCTGGGTATTCCAGGATTGCCTGTTTTCTTTTGTACCGCCACCCAGGCTCAAAGGGATCATGAGATTATTCATGTTAGAAACTTCCGTGTGCAGCCACAAGCTATTATGGGCTCTAGCATAGTTGACTAAGTCGTGCGAACTCTTACGGTGGTAGACTAGCAGATGTAGGGGATGTAGGTGGTACGGTCTACACATCGTAAGGTGCTAGTGCTTCTGAAAGACTATGTCTCGGTCATCTGTTTCTCAAACACCATGTAGTGCGAGAAATCCAACGGAGGAGATCGAGTCTTGTGGGGAAATGTGCGCAAACCTCTGCAGAGTGTATAAACTAATCATGGTTAGCCGTGTCCCCGGTTATGGACATCTTGAGTATCTAGTACCTGGATTATCATGTGAATCTCAACATGTTACTCTAAAAATTAATTTTGCTGGATTTTTTAATGATGATGTTTAATTGGGATTGAGAATGCTGTCAACCATTCTCAATGTTTAACAACCACCATGATAGTTAAATAAATTTATTCCTTTGCAATAGGGAAAAATTGGCTTTACGCAAAACTGTAACCATAGAGCTTTCCACCAGCCAAATATGCATATAGAATAGCTGTTTCATTCCATTACTCTCTATGTGTTACATTGCTAGCATATTCCATGTGCTGACCCATTTTCGGGCTGCAACGTTAATGTTGCAGACTTTTCAGACGACAATTAAGGAGTTTTAGGTCGTGGTTCTATACTCAGTGATGCCGTTGGAGTTGATGGACTCACTTATCTTCCAAGCCTTCCGTTGTTATCGTTATTAGATGGCCTTAAGCCATATTAATGTTAATAAGTTCTCCTTTGAGACACTCGATGTAATAAGTGTGTGATTGCTACTCTGCTATAAATCCTTCATGTACTGTGTGGTGTCAGCATTACTGATCCAGGGATGACACCAGAGCACAGAGATTGGACCGTCTGAGGTCTGGTCGCTACAGATGCCGTCAAGCTTGTGATCGAGGGGCCACCTGAAGGCAAGGAGCACCGCATGCCGGAGCGGTATTTTGAAGATGTCCTGGAGGGGCCCCGCATTGTGGCGACACAATGTGCGCAAGACATTATATTCGAATGAATACATTCATGTTGTCTCTGCCTTGTATAATGAAACAAATTTTGTTGTGTAATATAATGCTTGTTTTAAAAAAAATTCACCTCCTGTGCGGCCGTGTTGTGTGAAATCTGAGAGTTGGCCAGTCGTCGGCTTCTGCCCCCACGTAGGAAGTACGGGGGTGTTCGGGATATAATCTAACACTCTTGATACAATTGTTTTGTCCTTGAAGGAGGTGTTTAGCGCAGCGAACCAGGCAATCAGACTATTCGGCTTGAACACCCTCACTTAGCCATAGGAGTTTGACGATGAAAATTTAGGCGCAGCCCCTGGTATTCAAACCAGGAAGCTATAAACACCTGATCGAGCAAGTATCAATCCCTCGTGTAATGCGGAAAAAATCTCTAACGATTCGAGACTTCCGAAGAGCTGACCGGCTCTCACCGCATCATGACAGTCAGTTTTCGGCTTTCTCAACTAAGGTGCTTACCCGGGTAAACCAGGGCACAATCGCAGTAGTTCTCCATGCTATATTATCCGATATAGTGATACGTCTCCAACGTATCTATAACTTTTTATTGCTCCATGCTATATTATCTACTATTTTGGACATTATTGGGCTTTATTATCCACTTTTATATTATTTTTGGGACTAACCTATTAACCGGAGGCCCAGCCCAGAATTGATGTTTTTTTGCCTGTTTTAGGGTTTCGAAGAAAAGGAATATCAAACGGAGTCCAAACGGAATGAAACCTTCGGGAACGTGATTTTCTCACCGAATACAACTCAGGAGACTTGGACCCTACGTCAAGCTAACTAACAGGAGGCCACGAGGTAGGGGGCGCGCCTGCCCCCCCAGGCGCGCTCTCCACCCTCGTGGGCCCCCTGTTGCTCCACCGACGTACTTCTTCCTCCTATATATACCCACGTACCCCCAAACGATCAGATTCGGAGCCAAAACCCTAATTCCACCGCCGTAACTTTCTATATCCACGAGATCCCATCTTGGAGCCTGTTCCGGAGCTCCGCCGGAGGGGGCATCGATCACTGAGGGCTTCTACATCAACACCATAGCCTCTCCGATGAAGTGTAAGTAGTTTACTTCAGACCTACGGGTCCTTAGTTAGTAGCAGATGGCTTCTTCTCTCTTTTTGGATCTCAATACAATGTTCTCTCCCTCTCTTGGGGAGATCTATTCGATGTAATCTTCTTTTTGCGGTGTGTCTGTTGAGACCGATGAATTGTGGGTTTATGATCAAGTCTATCTATGAATAATATTTAAATCTTCTCTGAATTCTTTTATGTATGATTGGTTATCTTTGCAAGTCTCTTCGAATTATCAGTTTCGTTTGGCCTACTAGACTGATCTTTCTTGCAATGGGAGAAGTGCTTAGCTTTGGGCTCAATCTTGCGGTGTCCTTTCCCGGTGACAGTAAGGGCAGCAAGGCACATATTGTATTGTTGCCATCGAGGATAACAAGATGGGGTTTTCTTCATATTGCATGAGTCTATCCCTCTACATCATGTCATCTTGCTTAAGACGTTACTCTGTTTTTAACTTAATACTCTAGATGCATGCTGGATAGCGGTCGATGATTGGAGTAATAGTAGTAGATGCAGGAAGGAGTCGGTCGACTTGTCTCGGACGTGATGCCTATATACATGATCATACCTAGATATTCTCATAACTATGCTCAATTCTGTCAATTGCGCAACAGTAATTTGTTCACCCACCGTAGAATACTTATGCTCTCGAGAGAAGCCACTAGTGAAACCTATGGCCCTCGGGTCTATCTTTATCATATTATTCTCCTACTACTTTGCTATTTACTTTGATTTTATTTTACTTTGCATCTTTATCATAAAAATACCAAAAATATTATCTTATCATATCTATCAGATCTCACTCTCGTAAGTGGCCATATGGGGATTGACAACCCCTATTTGCGTTGGTTGCGAGGATTTATTTTTTTTGTGAAGGTACGAGGGACTCACGCGTAGCCTCCTAGTGGATTGATACCTTGGTTCTCAAAAACTTAGGGAAATACTTATGCTACTTTGCTACATCATCCCTTCCTCTTCGGGAAACCAACGCAGTGCCAAAAGAGGTAGCAAGAAGGATTTCTGGCGCCGTTGCCGGGGAGGTCTACGCAAAAGTCAACATACCAAGTACCCATCTCATACCCTTATCTCCCGCATTACATTATTTGCCATTTGCCTCTCGTTTTCCTCTCCCCCCAATTCACCCTTGCCGTTTTATTCACCCTCTCTCTCTCTCTCTATCCTCCCTCTCTTTCTCTATTTGCCCCTTTTTGTCCGCTTGCTTTTGTTTGCTTGTGTGTTAGTTTGCTTGTTTGTCGCGATGGCTCAAGATAATACTAAATTTGGTGACCTTCACCTTAAAAGATTAGAAGAGATCGAAAGCAATGTTAGGAGTTTCATGGTTTTGCAATTTGAACATAATAGTTTCTTCAGAAACAATCTTAAAGAACAGAAAAGTTTTATGAGTTTTATGAATAAAGAGCTTGATGATATGTCTAAAGAATTCGATGGTTTAAGATCCCAACTTGCTCATCTTGAGAAATTAACTGCTGAAATTTCGGATAAGCAGGCTACCTTAGTTAATAAGATGGCCGCTGAACCAAGTTGCTATGAAAATAATGATGAATATCTCAAAGTTATTGATGTGTCCCCTATTAAATCTTTGTTTTGCAATATGAATATTGATAATGATGGGACTTAATATGATCCACCTTTACCTAGAAGGCGTTCCAAGAAGTCTGAATCTTTTGATCTTGATGCTAAATTTGATAAAAGTGGGATTGAAGAAATTAAAACCCTAGATGTTGCTAAACCCACTATTATGGATTTCAAGGAATTTAACTATGAAAATTGCTCTTTGATTGATTGTATTTCCTTGTTGCAATCCGTGCTAAATTCTCCTCATGCTTATAGTCAAAATAAAGTGTTTAGTAAACATATCGTTGATGCCTTGATGCAATCTTATGAAGAAAAACTTGAATTGGAAGTTTCTATCCCTAGAAAACTTTATGATGAGTGGGAACCAACTATTAAAATTAAAATTAAAGATCATGAATGCTATGCTTTATGTGATTTGGGTGCTAGTGTTTCCACAATTCCAAAGACTTTGTGTGATTTGTTAGGTTTCCGTGATTTTGAAGATTGCTCTCTAAACTTGCACCTTGCAGATTCCACTATTAAGAAACCTATGGGAAGAATTAATGATGTTCTTATTGTTGCAAATAGGAATTATGTGCCTGTAGATTTTATTGTTCTTGACATAGATTGCAATCCTTCATGTCCTATTATCCTTGGTAGACCTTTCCTTAGAACGATTGGTGCAATTATTGATATGAAAGAAGGAAATATTAGATTCCAATTTCCATTCAGGAAAGACATGGAACACTTTACTAGAAATAAAATTAAATTACCTTATGAATCTATTATGAGATCCACTTATGGATTGCCTACCAAAGATGGCAATACCTAGATCTATTCTTGCTTGTTATGCCTAGCTAGGGGCGTTAAACGATAGCGCTTGTTGGGAGGCAACCCAATTTTATTTTTATTACTTGCTTTTTTCTCCTATTTAGTAATAAATAAATTATCTAGCCTCTGTTTTGGTTGTGTTTTTTGTGTTTAATTAGTGTTTGTGCCAAGTAGAACCGTTGGGAAGACTTGGGGAAAGTCTTGTTGAACTTGCTGTAAAAAACAGAAATTTAGCACTCACGAGAACTGCTGACATTTTTATTTGGAAAGTGATATTTAGTTAATTATTTTTGCATATGATTAATAGATAAATTCCTCACGTCCATAAATTTATTTTAGAATTTTGGGGTTCCAAATATTGCGCTAGCTACAGATTACTACAGACTGTTCTGTTTTTGACAGATTCTGTTTTTCGTGTGTTGTTTGCTTATTTTGATGAATCTATGGCTAGTAAAATAGTTTATAAACCATAGAGAAGATGTAATACAGTAGGTATAACACCCATATAAATAAATAATGATATCATTACAGTACCTTGAAGTGATCTTTTATTCTCTTTCGCTAACGGAGCTCACGAGATTTTCTACTTTAAGTTTTGTGTTGTGAAGTTTTCAAGTTTTGGGTAAAGATTTGATGGATTATGGAACAAGGAGTGGCAAGAGCCTAAGCTTGGGGATTCCCATGGCACCCCCAATATAATATAAGGACACCTAAAAGCCAAAGCTTGGGGATGCCCTGGAAGGCATCCCCTCTTTCGTCTACTTCTATCGGTAACTTTACTTGGAGCTATATTTTTATTTACCGCATGATATGTGTTTTACTTGGAGCGTCTTGTATGATTTGAGTATTTGCTTATTATTTTACCACAATCATCCTTGCTGTACACATCTTTTGAGAGAGCCATACATGATTTGGAATTTTTTAGAATACTCTATGTGCTTCGCTTATATCTTTTGAGTTATATAATTTTGCTCTAGTGCTTCACTTATATCTTCTAGAGCACGGTGGTGGATTTGTTTTATAGAAACTATTGATCTCTCATGCTTCACTTAGATTATTTTGAGAGTCTTAATAGCATGGTAATTTTCTTAAATCCTAATATGCTTGGTATACAAGATTAATAGTAAAACTTTCTTACAAGTGTGTTGAATACTATGATAAGTTTGATACTTGATAATTGTTTTGAGATATGGAGATGGTGATATTAAAGTCATGCTAGTTGAGTAGTTGTGAGTTTGAGGAATACTTCTGTTGAAGCTTGTGATTCCCGTAGCATGCACATATGGTGAACCGTTATGTGATGAAGTCGGAGCATGATTTATTTATTGATTGTCTTCCTTATGAGTGGCGGTCGGGGACGAGCGATGGTCTTTTCCTACCAATCTATCCCCCTAGGAGCATGCGCGTAATACTTTACTTTGATAACTTGTAGATTTTTGCAATAAGTATATGAGTTCTTTATGACTAATGTTGAGTCCATGGATTATACGCACTCTCACCCTTCCACCCTTGCTAGCCTCTCTACTACCGCGCACCTTTCGCCGGTATCATACACCCACCATATACCTTCCTCAAAAAAGCCACCATACCTACCTATTATGGCATTCCCATAGCCATTCTGAGATATATTGCCATGCAACTTCCCACCGTTCCATTCATGACACACTCCATCATTGTCATATTGCTTAGCATGATCATGTAGTTGACATAGTATTTGTGGAAAAGCCACTGTTCATAATTCTTTCATACTTGTCACTCATGCATCATTGCATATCCCGGTACACCGCCGGAGGCATTCATATAGAGTCATATTTTGTTCTAAGTATCGAGTTGTAATTGTTGAGTTGTAAGAAAAATAAAAGTGTGATGATCATCATTATTAGAGCATTGTCCCAGTGAGGAAAGGATGATGGATACTATGATTCCCCCACAAGTCGGGATGAGACTCCGGACGAAAAAAAAAGAAAAAGAAAAAAAGGAGAAAGAAAAGAGGCCATAAAAAAGAAAAAGAAAAAGAGAAAAGGCCCAAATAAAAAAATGAGAGAAAAAGAGAGAAGGGACAATGTTACTATCCTTTTACCACACTTGTGCTTCAAAGTAGCACCATGATCTTCATAGTAGAGAGTCTCTCATGTTATCACTTTCATATACTAGTGGGATCTTTCATTATAGAACTTGGCTTGTATATTCCAATGATGGGCTTCCTCAAATTGCCCTAGGTCTTCATGAGCAAGCAAGTTGGATGCACACCCACTTAGTTTCTTTTTGAGCTTTCATATACTTATAACTCTAGTGCATCCGTTGCATGGCAATCCCTACTCACTCACATTGATATCTATTGATGGGCATCTCCATAGCCCGTTGATACGCCTAGTTGATGTGAGACTATCTTCCCCTTTTTGTCTTCTCCACAACCACCACTCTATTCCACCTATAGTGCTATATCCATGGCTCACGCTCATGTATTGCGTGAAGATTAAAAAAGTTTTGAGAATGTCAAAAGTATGAAACAATTGCTTGGCTTGTCATCGGGGTTGTGCATGATTTAAATATTTTGTGTGGTGAATATAGAGCATAGCCAGACTATATGATTTTGTAGGGATAACTTTCTTTAGCCATGTTATTTTGAGAAGACATAATTGCTTTGTTAGTATGCTTGAAGTATTATTATTTTCTATGTCAATATAAACTTTTGTCTTGAATCTTTCAGATCAAAATATTCATACCACAATTAAGAAGAATTACATTAAAATTATGCCAAGTAGCACTCCGTATCAGAAATTCTGTTTTTATCATTTACCTACTCGAGGACGAGCATGAATTAAGCTTGGGGATGCTTGATACGTGTCCAACGTATCTATAATTTTTGATTGCTCCATGCTATATTATCTACTGTTTTGGACATTATTGGGCTTTATTATCCACTTTTATATTATTTTTGGGACTAACCTATTAACTGGAGGCCCAGCCCAGAATTGTTGTTTTTTGCCTGTTTTACGGTTTTGAAGAAAAGGAATATCAAATGGAGTCCAAACGGAATGAAACCTTCGGGAATGTGATTTTCTCACCGAATACAACTCAGAAGACTTGGACCCCCCAGGCACGCCCTCCACCCTCATGGGCCCCCTGTTGGTCCACCGACGTACTTCTTCCTCCTATATATACCCACGTACCCCCAAACGATCAGATACAGAGCCAAAACCCTAATTCCACCGCCGTAACTTTATGTATCCACGAGATCCCATCTTGGGGCCTGTTCCGGAGCTCCGCCGGAGGGGGCATCGATCATGGAGGGCTTCTACATCAACACCATAGCCTCTCCGATGAAGTGTGAGTAGTTTACTTCAGACCTATGGGTCCATAGTTAGTAGCAGATGGCTTCTTCTCTCTTTTTGGATCTCAATACAATGTTCTCCCCCTCTCTTGTGGAGATCTATTTGATGTAATCTTCTTTTTGTGGTGTGTTTGTTGAGACCGATGAATTGTGGGTTTATGATCAAGTCTATCTATGAATAATATTTGAATCTTCTCTGAATTCTTTTATGTATGATTGGTTATCTTTGCAAGTCACTTCGAATTATCAGTTTGGTTTGGCCTACTAGATTGATCTTTCTTGCAATGGGAGAAGTGCTTAGCTTTGGGTTCAATCTTGCGGTGTCCTTTCCCGGTGACAGTAAGGGCAGCAAGGCACGTATTGTATTGTTGCCATCGAGGATAACAAGATGGGGTTTTCTTCATATTGCATGAGTCTATCCCTCTACATCATGTCATCTTGCTTAAGGCGTTACTCTGTTTTAACTTAATACTCTAGATGCATGCTGGATAGCGGTCGATGAGTGGAGTAATAGTAGTAGATGCAGGAAGGAGTCGGTCTACTTGTCTCGGACATGATGCCTATATACATGATCATACCTAGATATTCTCATAACTATGCTCAATTCTGTCAATTGCTCAATAGTAATTTGTTCACCCACCATAGAATACTTATGCTCTCGAGAGAAGCCACTAGTGAAACCTATGGCCCCCGGGTCTATCTTTATCATATTAATCTCCTACTACTTAGTTATTTACTTTTCTTTTATTTTACTTTGCATCTTTATCATAAAAATACCAAAAATATTATCTTATCATATATATCAGATCTCACTCTCATAAGTGGCCCTATAGGGATTGACAACCCCTATTTGTGTTGGTTGCGAGGATTTATTTGTTTTGTGTAGGTACGAGGGACTCGCACGTAGCCTCCTACTGGATTGATACCTTGGTTCTCAAAAACTGAGGGAAATACTTATGCTACTTTGCCTCATCATCCCTTCCTCTTCAGGGAAAACCAACGAAGTGCTAAAAGAGGTAGCATATAGCGGAATGTAAGGTAGCAAGCACAGGAGTCGGGCAACCCAACTATTGACCAGAGACATGATTCGGAGCCAATGCATATAGTGCTAAATTCGGGGTGCCGAACTATACCGTAAAAAGGTGCTCAGACTTTTGTTGCCATGTTTGTGGGGCGCTATGAAGCCCCTGGCAAATTGGAACATACCAAAGTGTACGGGCGCTATCTGATAGGGTTATCAATAGAAAAAGGAAAACACAAAAAGAACAAGGGTAATGAGCCAAGGCCGTAGGATTTGGGCCGCAAACTGTTTCCGTTGTAATTTGATTAATACGTTGAAGCGCATTGATACAAATAGTGCAATAAGCAATGGGCTAAGCCATGACCAAGAGAGAGCTACATGTGGGTCCTGAAAATAGGTAGAGTGATTGTTAAAGAAACCACCTAAGAAATTCCCCTATACGTATGTGCTTCGTGCCATCTTGGTATATTTATCCTTTGAAAGGACCGGTGATCGGGCCACCAGGGGTAAACTATGGAGAGAAAACCTAAAAAGGAGAAGAGGAATCAGTGAGAGTATGCGTGTTCGGGAGCGGTCGAGCCACATTGTGGATCATAGGCTAGTTATGCCTCCGTCTATGCCCATGGTATCTTGAGTGCGTAATTATGTACGCGTGGTACAAACGCCACTACTTGAACAGGACTGGGATGGAGGCCGAATTGCTAGTCGAGCTCCTGACGAGCTGGGCTGTCCTGCTGCAGAGTGGTCCGGACTCTCCTGGTAGTGTCCAGATGCTCGGCCGCCGAATTGATGTTCTGCTTAAAAAGGCCGCTCTGCACTTCTGCTGCTAAGGCAGCGGTGTGCTCCTCAGTGCGGAGGGAGCGTTTCGTGTTTCCATTAACTATTATGACACCGTACGGTCCGGGCATCTTGAGCTTGAGGTAAGCATAGTGTGGCACTGCATTGAATCGAGAAAATGCAGTTCGTCCGAGCAGTGCGTGATAGCCGCTGCGAAAGGGGACGATATTGAAGATTAACTCCTCGCTTCAGAAGTTATCCGGTGATCCGAAGACAACCTCCATTGTGATTGAGACCGTACAACGGGTCTCTACACCTAGAATAACTCCTTTAAAGGTAGTCTTTGTGGGTTTGATCTGTGATGGATTAATGCCCATTTTGCACGCCGTGTCCTGATAGAGCAGATTGAGACTACTACCGTTGTCCATGAGGACTCGCGTCAGGTGGAATCCATCAATGATTGGGTCAAGGACCAGTGCAGCTGAACCACCATGACGGATACTGGTCGGATGATCTCAACAATATAAAGTGATCGGGCATGACGACCATGGGTTGAATTTTGGGGCGACTGGCTCTATCGCATAGACGTCCCTGAGCATGCGTTTGCACTCCCTCTTGGGGATGTGGGTAGCATATATCATGTTCACCGTTTTCACCTGAGGGGGAAATTTCTTCTGCCCCCCAGTGTTCGGTAGCTGGGGCTCCTCGTCATCGTCCTCGCTTTGCGATCCCTTCTCCTCGCTTTCGGCATTTAGCTTGCCGACCTGTTTAAAAACCCAACAATCTCTGTTGGTATGATTGGGTGGTTTATTTGGGGTGCCATGGATCTGGCACGGGCGATTGAGTATACGGTCCAAGCTGGATGAGCCCAAATTGTTCTTTTTGAACGGCTTCTTCCGCTGACCGTACTTAGAGCCACTGAATCCAGCATTAACCGCCTTGTCATTGGTGTTGTCATTGTTGTTTTGGCGATTGTGTTTATTGCGTCGATATTTGTCGTTACTATTTCTGACTTCGGGGGTGCCGACGTTGTTTGCATTATTCTTGCTACGGGCTAGCCAACTATCCTCACCCACACAAAAGCGGGTCATGAGTGCTGTGAGGGCTGCCATAGACTTCGGCTTTTCTTGGCCAAGGTAGTGGGTGAGCCATTCGTCACAGATGCTGTGTTTGAAGGCCGCTAGGGCTTCGGCATCCGGACAATCCACAATCTGGTTCTTTTTAGTTAGGAACCTAGTCCAGAATTTCCTGGCTGACTCTCCAGGCTGTTGAACTATATGGCTTAAGTCATCGGCATCTGGTGGCCGAACATATGTACCTTGGAAGTTGTCGCAGAAGGCTTCTTCCAAATCCTCCCAGCTGCCAATAGAGTTTTCAGGAAGACTGTTTAACTAGTGTCGAGATGGCCCTTTGAGTTTTAACGGGAGGTATTTGATGGCGTGGAGGTCATCTCCACGAGCCATATGAATGTGGAGAATAAAATCCTCAATCTACACCGCAGGATCAGTTGTTCCATCGTATGATTCAATATTCACGGGTTTAAACCCTTCTGGGAATTCATGCTCCACTACTTCGTCAGCGAAGCAAAGAGGGTGTGCGGCGCCTCTATATTGGGCCACATCGCGACGTAGCTCCGATGGAGTCCGTGTGTGGTTTTCGGCCTGCGCATGACTAGGTTTGTCACGTCCGAATAGATAGCTGCCGTCACGTGTCGAGGTACGTCCTCGCGATCCGTATATCGATCTAGTATGTCATGCTCTATTGTTCAGGTCCTGCCGAAGGTCATATGTATGACCACGAGCTGTTTTATCTCTGCGTTTATAATGAGGCGGGGCGGGCTGGTATTCGGCTTGAGTTGCCGCTTTATCCCGACCTCGTGGTGCTCGGTCAGCCCCATTGCGTGATGATGGTATGGGCTCCAGCGCCTCATCATCGAACTGAGGTAGCAAATTGTGCTTCGGGTAGCTTTTGGCTGGGTGCTTCTTGAGGCCGTATTCTTCGGCTGGAAGGACATCGGTCCATCTATCATTGAGCAGATCTTGGTCAGCTTGAAGCTGCTGCTGCTTCTTTTTCAGGATACTTGCAGTGGCTATTAACTGGCGCTTAAAGCGCTCTTGCTCGAGAGGTTCCTCAGGTACGATAAAATCTTCATTGCCGAGGCTCACCTCCTCCTCGGAGAGCGGAAGGTAATTGCTGTCCTCTGAGTCTTCATTTATGGCATGTTCATTAGGGCTAACTTGCCCATCTTCCCGATTGTCCTGTTCAACAGTTCGTTCGTCGGGACCTTCTCTGTCTTCGGCATCGTCCGGAGTGTTATCGTCTCCCGTGCCGGTGTTGCTGTCTTTCCTGCGGCGTGATTTAGAGCGGCGCCGCTAACGTCGGCGCTTAGGCTGTGTCCCAGGAGGTTTATCCTCGACTGGGTCTTCTTTGCCGTCATCATTAGGCTCTTTAGGCGTACCAGCATGTATATATCATATGAAGAGGTGGCCGTCCAGCGTCCGGTAACTGGAGGGTTTTGGCCATGCTTCTCATCTGCATCGTTGTCCATACCGTCGATGTCTTCGGAGCCGTAATCGAGCATGTCGGTTAAGTCTTTGGCAGTGGCTATGAAGTGGGTGGCGGGTGGGAAGCAAAATTCCCCGTCCTCAGCTTCTAGTTCGAATCGGATATAGTTCGGCTATGAATCCCCCGCTAAGGATAGATTTTTTAATGAGTTCAGCACATCACCCAAAAGGTGAGTGCCGGAAGATGTCTGAGGCGCTAAATTCGGCGATCGATGACCAATCATGCTCGACATGCAAGGACGCACATAGTTCGGAACTTATAACCGGAAACTAGTCCGAGGTTTCGGCAACACAGGCATTACCGGAGGTTAGGTCTGTGTGCGGCTCCAACGTTGTGGAGTCTGCGGCTTCCGTGGCGGGGCTGAGCTTCCTGTCCTCAGATGGCGCGACCTGCTCCGGATCTAAGGCCAGAGCGGTTACATGTGCAATTTCCTAGGTATGGCCTGAAGACAGATCTAAGTCATGTTTATCAAGGTGATGGGGAGCGACTGCCGTGATCTCGAATCCGTCGAAGATCAAGTCTCCGCGGATATCCGCGACATAGTTCAAGATCCTGAATCTGACCTGACGGCCATGGCGTAGCTTCGACCTGCTCCAGATGGCCAAGCGAGTTGGCCCGTAGTGCGAAGCCGCCGAACACGAAGATCTGTCCGGGGAGGAAGACTTCCCCTTGGACAGCATCTTTGTAGATGATTGAAGGAGCCATCAAACCTTTTGAGGACGACACAGTGGAACTCTCAATGAAAGCACCAATGTCGGTGTCAAAACCGGCGGATCTCAGGTAGGGGGTCCCGAACTGTGCGTCTAAGGTCGATGGTTCGGGCCCTCTCTATGGAGGTAATACCCTACTTCCTGCTTGATTGATCTTGATGAATATGAGTATTACAAGAGTTGATCTACCACGAGATTGTAATGGCTAAACCCTAGAAGTCTAGCCTGTATGACTATGATTATGATTGTCCTCCTATCCGGACTAAGCCCTCCGGTTTATATAGACACTTGAGTGGACTAGGGTTGTACAAGGTCGGTTACAGAGAAAGGAATCTTCATATTAGGTCGCCAAGCTTTCCTTCCACGCCAAGGAGAGTCCCATCCGGACACAGGAGAGAGTCTTCGGTCTTGTTTCTTCATAGACCATTAGTCCGGCCCTTGTCCAACAGGCCAGACGCCCGAGGACCCCTTAGTCCATGACTCCCTCAGTAGCCCCTAAACCAGGCTTCAATGATGAGGTGGCCGGCGCGCAAATTGTCTTGGGGATTGCAAGGCGGGTTCCCATTTCCGAATACTCCAAGATAGTCTTTGGATGAATCGAACGTGTCCGGATATGCAACAAAAGTACCACACACACAGCCGTGGAGAGTATAATATTTCACGAATCCCATCTACTAACAACTTTTTGCAAGATGACATCACGTCTGTCCGGTCATTATATCGAACCGTTTTTGTCTGCCGTTTCGCGTTTCGAGATGCGGTTTCCATTGGCACGTCTTGTCAAAGCAGAGATCGTGTCCCCCTTATTGTGGGATTCTCATCAATACGGGTGTGGGTAATCCAACCGTGCCATTTATACAACACTTGGGAATAGGTGAGTTTTAAGGTTAGTGGGGAGGCGTTCAATATTTTACTGTCTTTATAAGGAGATAAGGACTCCCTTTCTTCTCCCACGCCTTCTTCCTCTGCCCTTCCATCCTTGAGCTCCAGCGCCCAAGTTCTCATCTTTCCGAGCTCGAGCAAGCACTCAACCATGTCTGGATCTGGAGGTCAAGGCAAGTGGATGGCCTCCTCTGTATGATCGTTATGAATGAAGAACCTCTCACAGAAGCAAGGATTTAGAAAGGAAGGACAAGTCATCTAGAAGCTATACAAAACGAAGACATCAAGCTCATGTTGGTGAATGGGTATCCGGTTCTGACTTCGACAATCACTCCGAGAGAAGTTATCACTCCGACTCTGAATATACTCAAGATGAAGGTGTTGCCGGTCTAGCACTTGTGTCAACCAACTCCTACGACATATTTGACTCACCGAATGAAGGGATTGGAAGATGCTTCATGGCTAAAGGCCCAAAGGTATCACACCCCTAGTATGTTGATTTCAATAGTGATGAAGATGATTTGCTAGGTGATGATGATTTACTTGCTGACAACTCTAGTGATGAAAACTATGATGAAATTGCTATTAATCATGCTAATCAAGATAAAATGAATGATGATGATAAGAAGGAGATTGAGCGTCTAACTAAAGAACTAAACACTCTTAAGTTAGCTCATGAAACTACCTTGGAAGATCATCGAGAGCTTTTAAAGACTCATGAGAAGCTACGCTTTGAAAAGCTCAACCTTGAGCAAGAGCATGGGTTCTTAAAGGAAATCAATGATGATCTTTGCAAGAAAAGTTCTTCTTACATTGCCAATCGTTTACTCTTGTCTACTTACATGCCACAAGTAAAATCTAGCAACAAGAGTAAGAAAGATTCTTCTTCCAGTAGTAACAATAATCATGTTAAATCCAATGCTATTGCTTATAGTAGTTCTCTTGATTCCACTAATGATTCTCTTAGCCAAGTTACACTTGAGAAAGAAAATAGCTTATTGAAGGGAATTATAGAGAAAGGTGTTTACAAGAGCCCTGCCAGGAGTAAGCAATTTGAGGAAATTGTACGCAAGCAAGGAAGGCACCGGAAGAATCAAGGTGTTGGTTTTGGACAAAAGTTCAATGCCAATGGAGTTGAGTGGACATCGCACAGTGTCTGATGCCCTTTGAGGCTTTTGTACATCCCTGTTTCAAGCCATGCCTTCAACCTGGCATTCTCATCAGCAATAGTAGTGGTATCCTTAGAAGAGGGGTTAATTACCACATCAGTAGTTGAAGACATAACAACAGTAGTAGAAGTAGAACATCCAGCAACACAAGCAGCATTATCACGCTCAAGACATTTTAAACATGGTGGCTCAAAGTCTTCCTGAGCGGAACTAACCTGTTGAGTGCGGAGTGACTCGTTCTCCTTTTGAAGATCTTCATGAGCTGGTCTCAAGTTCTCAATCTCTTGCTTCCTTTGAAGATAATCGTAGGAGAGCTTTTCATGAGTAGTTCAGAGCGTCTCATGACGACTTTCAAGTTCCTCATACTTAACGTGAAGATTTTTAATGTCTTCAATTAAGGACTGAGTTTGAGTCATTTCTGCGTCCAACAGGTCATCACTTTTGTCTAGCAACTTTTGAATATGTTCCATAGCATTTTGTTGTTCTGTTGCAATTTTAGCAAGTGTTTTGTAGCTAGGTTTAGATTCACATTCAGAGTCATCTTCACTTGATGTTTGAAAGTAAGCATCGCATGAGTTTACCTTTGCACCACGTTCCATGAATCAGTAGGTAGGACCAGAGTCATCCTCATCATTAGCATCAGTGTTGGTGACGACGACATTGTCTTTAATGTTGAAGACGGACTTGGCGACATACGTTGAAGCTGGAGCCAGGCTTGCCACGCCTGAATCAGATTCCTCTTCAGACTCCACCTCTGCCTCCTCAGATGTAGACTCCTCCTCTGAATCCATTTCCTTGTCAACAAACGCATGAGCCTTGCTGGATGAGCTCTTCTTGTGTGATGAAGACTTCGATGAAGACTTGGAAGTAGACTTTGAGGATTTCTTCTTCTTCTTCTTGTCATCAGAATCATATTCCTTGCTCTTCTTCTTCCTCTTGGTCTCATTATCCCACTGAGGACACTCAGAGATGTAGTGACCAGGTTTCTTGCACTTGTGGCATGTTCTCTTCTTCTAGTCACGTGAGGAAGCTTCATCATTTCTTGAGTTGGATCTTGACGACTTTCTGAAGTCTTTCTTCTTGGTGAACTTCTGGAACTTCTTCACAAGCATAGCAAGCTCCTATCCAATGTCTTCAGGATCCTCAGAACTGCAGTCCGATTCTTCTTCAGATGAGGAAACAACCTTTGCCTTCAAAGCGTGACTTCGGCCATAGTTGGGACCATAGATATCTCTTTTTTCAGATAGCTGAAACTCATGTGTGTTGAGCCTCTCAAGTATGTCAAACGGATCGAGAGTCTTGAAGTCAGGGCGTTCTTGAATCATGAGGGCCAGTGTGTCAAATGAGCTGTCAAGCAATCTCAGAAGCGTCTTGACGATTTCGTGCTTGGTGATCTCAGTGGCGCTGAGTGCGCGAAGCTCATTTGTGATATCAGTGAGGCGATCAAATGTAAGTTGGACATTCTCATTGTCATTTCTCTTGAAGCGGTTGAAGAGGTTGCGAAGAACACTGATCCTTGAGTCTCTCTGGGTTGAGACTCCTTCGTTGACCTTGGAGAGCTAGTCCCGGACTAGCTTCGCAGTTTCCAGTGCACTCACATGGCCGTACTGTCCTTTGGTCAGGTGACCATAGATGATGTTCTTGGCGGTTGAGTCCAGTTGAATGAACCTCTTAACATCGACAGTGGTCAACGTCGTTCTTGATGACCTTCACTGACCTTGGGAACGTCGTTCTTGATGACATACCAGAGGTCAACGTCAATGGCTTCAAGATGCATGCGCATCTTATTCTTCCAGTAGGGGTAATCAGTGCCATTGAAGACAGGGCACGTAGTGGAGACTTTGATTATCCCTACAGTCGACATAGCTCAAACTCCAGGTGGTTAAACCGAATCACATAGAAGAAGGGAGCATCTTGCTCTGATACCAATTGAAAATACTAGTTATCGACTAGAGGGGGGTGAATAGGTGATTTTTATGAAAGTCTTCAAAACACGGGGGGCTTTGAAGACAAACGATAGGAATGAACCTATTGATATGCAGCGGAAGGTAGACTACACTAGACAGGCCATAGTCAAGTAAGCAATGAAGTGAAAGCGCAAAGACTATCAGCATCCAGGTAGTAAGGATCAGGATGGAAGATAGTGTGAAGCCAAACAGTAAATAGTCTTCACTCAGTGAAGTCAAACAGATCATACATGCAAGCAATGACTTCATGAAGACAAACTGTAAAGTAAAGGGAAGTGAAGGATAGAACCAGTAGCTTGGTGAAGACAAGGATTTGGTAGACCAGTTCCAGTTGCTGTGACAACTATACGTCTAGTTAGGGAGGCTGAGATTTAACTCAGAAGACCGCGTCTTCACCTTATTCCCCTTGAGCTAAGGACACACAATCCTCGCCCAATCACTCTGGTAAGTCTTCAAGGTAGACTTCCAAACCTTCACAGACTTCGTTCACTGTGATCCACAATGACTCTTGGACGCTTAGAACGCTACGCCTAACCGGATGGAGGATTCACAGTCCTCAAGTGTAACAAGTCTTCAGATCTCATAGACAGAAAGACTTCCGTGATGCCTAACACTCTTTGGCTCTGGGTTTAAAGGGCTTTGTCCTCGCAAGGATCTCTCTCTCTCTCTCTCTCTCAAATGCTTCGGAGGTGGGTTGCTCTCAAACGACAAACGCCATGCACTAACTCTAAGCAGCTGCCAATTTATGGTGTAGGGGTGGGCTATCTATAACCAGGAGGCAAACGGACCTGATTTGACCCTGGTCACTAAGGAACTGACACGTGCCCAATGGTCAGATTTCAAACACACGCGACAGCTTGACTTGGGCTACAAGTATAGCTGACTCATCTAGCTCTGGATAAGATTTACTCTCATTGTCTTCGCTCGAAGACATAGGATTTGGTTGAGCATCACATCAGTCACTCTGACTTTGTTCACTTCAACCCCACTTAACAGTACGGTGGTTCCAATGACTCAACAAAGAAGAAAAGGAAACTACGAAAGATCTATGTCTTCTCATTCCATAGTCTTCATGTGAATGTCTTCTCATGTTATAATCTTCACTGTGAATATCTTCATAGTCCACCATTGTCTTCAATGTCTTCACACATTTTTAGGGGTCATCTCTGGTAGGTAAACCGAATCAATATGGGACTACTACCTATGTTATCCTACAATTCTCACAAACGCATTAGTCCCTCAACCAAGTTTGTCGTCAATACTCCAAAACCAACTAAGGGTGGCACTAGATGCACTTACAATCTCCCCCTTTTTGGTGATTGATGACAAACCGGTTGAAGTTTTCAACGGGGATAGAAGTATGTGAAATTTTAAGAATTAAGGTATTGTCTTCATAACTAGTAAAGGCTCCCCCCTGAAGATGTGCATATAATAAGTTTGCTTTTGAATGCAAATGCACATGGCGGGTTTTGCTTTGTGGAGATCTTCTTCAGCTTATGAAGACAATTCATCATGCATATAAAGGGATAAGGAAGATAATGACATGCATAATGAAAAATGGACGTCCGCAGAATGGCTTCATGCAGAATTTATCATTGCATCACAAGGTAGCAGAATAAAGTAGCAGACGACCATCCAATTTAAGTGTTACAACTCAAAGAACCAAATGTTTCAAAAGTTGAGAGTTGTAAAGACTTTAGCAAAAATAAAGCAACCACCCATAAGGACCTGCTTGAAGACTATCAACTCATATGCTTCTCGCCCTTTTGTCAGTAATGACCAAAAAGGTTGGAAGACATAGAGCATCTACTCGTTCCCATCAGGAGTAGATGAAGGAGCAGGGTCGACATTGGAGTTCGGTGGTGCAGATGGGCCTGATGCAATGTAGAGATGCAGAGAAGCCATGGTTGGTGAAGTGGCATCGTCTTCTTCATCGAGAACTCTTGCAACAATAGTTGCAGCCGAAGATGAACACTCAGAATCTTCAATTGAGGGAGTGTGTCACCAGCTTGCATTTTGGGGAGGCCTGGAATCAAACTTGAAGCCCTCAGTGAAGCCATCTTCGCGAAGATCGTCTTCGAAGCGTAGCAGTGTGAGACTCTTCCAGGACTGCCGACAGGCTTCATGGGCAATGAACGAGTTCTTGGCAGCCAAATTTCAAATGTGATTAACATCCACAAAGATACTCTACATCTAACGCTTGAGCCAGTCATGATGTCTATCCTGCTTCTGATGTAAGGCCACAAGAAGCTCTCGGTCATTGAGTACACGAGAACGCTCGTGAGGCCTTTGGGCAATAGTACTGTCAGTGGCTTCGGTGTTTGCACGATGGGGCACACACATATTGCCAGCTAGAGGATAGGCGGGTGTGGCAGCATTGGGGACATGAATTCCTTCTATTGGTTGCGTGAAGCTTTGATGATCAACATTGTGAAGACATTGAGGTTGCTTGGCAGGCTCTGGGTAGATGGCTTCAATGGACAGATCAACCTCAGGTAGGAAGACGAGTTGGTTGTGCACTGAGGGTTGATAGTTAATAGTAGAATGGAGTTTGATCAGGCGCATCAGCCATGGAGCATAAAACTTGAGGCCAAACAGATCAACCCCTGATGCAGCAAGTTGTCTGATGAAGAAGTCCTGGGTATTGAATATGATGCCACGGATGATATAAAACACCAAAGTCTTCATGGCTCCTTCCACTTTGGCTTTAGAAGAGTGTCCTTTCATTGGCCAGAGAGTACGTCTCAGAATATGATAAACAGTGTGGGGCAAGTACTCGAGGTCCTTGATAAAGAACTCTTTGGGGTATTCAGCATCAGAAGGCAATGGCTTCATCATACTTAGCATCTCACTCATATTTGGCTCGGGCCTCTAGAAGATACTCTGCAGTTCATCGCGATGACACTGACAACCAAGCTCATAGAACTCGCCTAGAGTGGGCAGGGAAGTAAGCTCAATGATGTCTTGAGCTTTGGCTTCATGATGCACATCTCATGTCATCCACTCAAGAATACATGTCTTTGGATCCCTGTTGTAGCCGCGAATATGAAGTGTTGCATAGAATTGTAGCAGCAGTTCTTCATTCCAGTGCTCCTTGTCCGTAACGAACGACAGGAGACTAACCTCCCTAAAGCAGTCAAGGCCTTCTTCAAGATAAGGCAGCCCAGCAATAGCTTCACAATCAAGACGCATGTGTGGAAATATTCGCTCTTGATTGTATAGAATGCATGAGTAATAACTGCGCTGTTGATGGCTCCAAAATTGATCGGAAGAGATCTTTGGCTTCGAATATGGATTCTTGGCACTGTCAAAGAAGGTGTTGTGAGCTTTGAAGCTGGTCACGCTGAAAGATCCTGGCGAAGTTGCAGCACCTGGAAGCCTTGGCAGCCTTGGCTATGGCTTCTGAACCTGAGGCCTATGCTCCACATGGTAGTCATACTGTGGTCCCGGAACAATGGAAGGAACTAGGATAGGCCATTTCACTGTGACCAGCTGTCCATGACAATGTTGGGGATATCGCTTATCGGGAACTTATCGGTCAACCCATGATAAGGGGTAAATCGGCCAATTTATCAGCATATCGGTCCATTTATCGCCTTATCGGTTGATTCATCGCCCGATTTATCTTATCGGTCAGACAATGGTAAGCGATAAATCGGCCGATTTATCGGAATATCAGAAGATATCTTGAACAGTGGTCCATGATCAAAGGCCAGTTCAATGGTGTGAGGCCTAGGAGGTGGAACATACATTTGCTTTAGGTTGCACATGAGCTTCAGGCACTACATTTGCTTCAAGCTCCACATTGTCTTCAGCCATGATAGTGTCATTGGCGTCAGCATTGTTATTTCTGGCAGCCTCAGTGTTTTCAACCTCCGTTTGCTCTATAACAGGAGAGTCGAGCACAATCACATTCTCCTTGAGAATGACTGGTTCTGTAGCAGGGGGTGTGGCAACTCTTTCTTCTTCTCTCTCTCCTTGATCTTCATCGGCTGATGCAGCCGGAATGTCTTCAGCAGCTTCGGCTTCAGACTCGAAGACATTCACAGTAGGGGTGGCTTCAGGAAACACTTGACGTGCTACTAAACTTTGGTGCACCTCCCCTTCCGGAATGCTCGACATGGTGACCTGTGGCCTGGGGCCTTTGCGAAGCCTACGGAATGCGGGCGACGCCCGTGGTGATGGAGAGGTCTGCACCATGTAGTTGTCGTCGTCAAGCACCGGAGTGGTGACTTGAGGTGGTGGAGTTCTGGGTGTCTCTTCATAGACGGGAGTGTCTTGCTGAGGGCGATCGACCCATGAGTCATCCTGAGCAATTGGCGTCAAGGGACGACCAATGCTGATGAGTTTGTTGTTCGTAAGAACAGGCGATGATACCGATTGGTGCTCGATCTGAGGAAGGACTTCATCATCTTCAACATTGTCATCATGACCAATGTCTTCAGCTGTGATGGGGTCGACAGCTGGAACTTCTTCATCTTCAGGAGCCTCTGTGGAAGCAGGCTCGTGGATCACAAGACGGCGCTCTTGGTTGGTGGAAGCTGGACGGGCAACAGAAATGGGCTCAACCACAAGGGGCTCAGTGGCCGCAGCACGCTCTTTCTTTGAAGACTTTGTCTTCAATTTCTTCTTGGAAGGAGCCTCATCAGAGGTGTTCTTGTGCTTGCGCTTCCTGGCATCATCTTCAGTTGCCTTTGTCTTCTTCAGTTATGAAGCTGTTGAGGGGACCTTAGGCTTCGAGCATGTCATGCTGGCAGGGAAGACAATGTGAGGTTCTTCCTGCCTTGATGCTTCAGTTCGGGCCACAACAGACTTCTTTGATGGCTTGGCAGCCATTCTTGGGTCGATGCCAGGACACCCAAGAGCTTTGCGCTTTTCGGCTTCATAATGTGCTTGAACGCACTTCTCTGCAAAGTACTTCATGCACTCTCTTGAACCTTTAGCTTCTTCCCTCTTCTTGTGAAACTCTTTCTTGAGATTATGCATCATCTCTTTGAAGATTTGAACATCTGCCATGCTGAGCTTGGCCATGTTCTTCTTGAAGTGAGCTTTCTCATAATCAATTTTTTTCATGAGCTCGACTATCTTCTGAGCCACGGCCAACTCATTGGCAATAGCTCCGTGAAATGTGACATTGATTTCCACCGACAGCTGAAGATCATCAATACTGATGGTCTGATCATCGAACCACTTGTCGATGAAGTTGTTCAAGATTTCAACATCAAAGAGGGGCAGATCATTGAAGATCTCCACCTCTTGCTTCCTCTTGATCAGTTGCTCAAGTGCGTCATCACCAAGATCTTCGTCACTTGACAGATCAATGGTGTCTTCTTCGTTCCCGAGAACGGCAGATGGAGTCAGTTCATGCCCAGAAATCTTCTTGGGCTTCTTGGCTTTCTTGGTTTGTCGGTCTTCTTGGAGACACGAGACAAGTCTTCGGACTGCACACTGGCTTCAGGAGGTGCAGTGGCCAATGGCTTCATAGTCGAAGCTTTTGGTGTGGCAGAGGGCTTCAAAGCTTTTGTCTTCTTAGTCTTCTGCTTCGGTGGTGCTGTCACATCTTCATAATCTGTGTCACCAGCAGATTGATCCACCATAGCCCTCTGAGCAGGGATATGTGAGAGAAGACCAGCAAAGTTGGTGAAGGGGCCGATGACATTAGGATTGGCATCGCGTGTGCCGTCAGCCCTTGGAGCATATGGACCAGGATTGAAGTTGAGGCCCAGCTCCTTCTTGTTCTTGGTGGCTGACTCCTTTGCAAACTGATAGTTGCACTTGAACAGATTATCTTCATGACACCATAACAAGGATGATGGGTCAACATTCTCTGGCTTCGGTCCTTGGACCATGCATGGGTAGAAGCCTTGAGCAACAGCTTCAGGCTTGGACTTGGGCTGCAGATTTCTATATAGAATATCTCCCCAGGGGTGCTTGATAGCATTCTTCTCTGCATACTCAAGGGTCACGAAGTTGTACTTGAACCATTCTTCGGCTCAATATCTTTGAATCCATTGGATTCGGGTCTTGCACTGGCCAAAGCTCTCCTCGAGATCTGACTTGTATAGCTCAAACAGATCTGGAGGTAAATCCTTAGATGTGTTGCCTCGGCGTTGTCTGCCACCTTTCCTGGCAGATTTCTCAATGACCATTGTATTTAGATTGAATGGCTTCATAATAGTGAATGGCTTCTATCTACTTGTCAAACAAGAGATGGCTTCAGGGAGTGTGTGTGCTGCTGTAGGAACTCTGCAAATGAATGCAGACTATGAGAACCAAGGGATTCTCCCACGTACATGTACCCATGACATCATTATGGTGCGAGGGAAGTGCAAGAGGTCATATGCATTCTCTGAGGATTTTGAAGAAAAATCGGTTTGAAGACATTGACCTCATAGAGCGAAGACATTCACTTATTTGAAGAGAGTCGGTTCCAAATTTGTACAAATCACTGAATAAGTACAAGTGAGGAATCTAACTAGTTATGAAGCATAAGTGAATATACTTGGCATTATATGAGATGTACATAAGGATGGATCCATATTTGGAAGTGAAGAAACCACTTTTGGTTGAAGTGGATGGATCTGACGGATCTAAAATGCAGTAAAAAGTAAGATTTAAGTACCGCGGATGAACTGCTAGACGAGGTAGAGTTGGAGGCCGAGCAGTTCAATCTTCCGTGCCCTAACTTGGCGACGGAAGACACCTATGGCGACGGCGGAAAGGATGAGGTCCGCAGCCGGCGTGAGGACGGCGTCGCAGAAGTTGTGGCAGTCAAGCGCTTCGTCTCCGGCGTCGTCGTGAGCTAGAGGAGGCGCTAGGGTTTGTGCGAGGTGGCAAGGTGGAAGAAGAGATAATGACCGCAGTGAGTGTGTATTCATAGGTATAGGGATAGCACATCGTAATTACACATGTGCCCCTGGCGGTTCACATCTGAAGGACACATGGCTTGCATGCAACTCATTGGGAGTTGATCCATGTTCCCATGCTCGCCTGGATTGTCGGGTGGTCGTTCCGGCTTCTCCGGTATTCAGGCAAGATGATATGGAAATTAAAACAAATTTAAATGTTTGTCTCTATGTCTTCTGCTGACAAGGACTTAGAGAAGACAGTTGACATGTTTCAATGGAATGCATATGATTTGGACAGATAGAGTTTGAGGAAGAAGCACAGAAGAGGTTAGGGTCCGATCACATTCACTTAGATCAAGAAAAGATTCAAGCATGAAGACATAGGTATAAGTGAATGTTGTAGAGGACAGAACACGAATATATATATATATATATATATATATATATATATATATATATATATATGACCAAATCAACATCGTGAAGATAAACCTCAAAGTTAACTAAATGTTGAAGACAAATCAATTGTGAAGACTATGCAATTATGACGCCACATGAAATACTTCGAAAAGATTTTGGTGGTGGCGTTACCCACCATATAGGAAGTATTAGATCTAGACACGGTGCACAATTATCGTGGCGCTCCAAAGTCAAATTCCACGTTAATGTATTCACAATTAGAGTGTATGTCTTCATTGATTGAAAATATACGTTACTTTGTGTGTTGCACATCTAAGTCATCAACATGCATAAGCGTTAGGATGTGTGTCCAATTACATGACATTTGAGGATTCTAAGATATTTAGCTCACACCGCAACTTGCAAAACCTTTTCTCATCCAAGGGCTTTGTGAAGATATCTGCCAATTGCTCTTCAGTGTTGACGTGAATGATATCAATATCTTCCTTCATGACATGATCTCTAAGAAAGTGATGACGGATGTGAATGTGCTTTGTCTTCGAATGCTGAACTGGGTTGTTGGCAATCTTGATGGCGCTTTCATTGTCGCAGTAGAGTGGCACATGCTTCAGGTGGATGCCATAGTCCCTGAGAGTTTGCATCATCCATAGAAGCTGAGCGCAGCAAGATCCTGCAGCAATGTATTCAGATTCAGTAGTGGAGAGAGATACACAGTTCTGCTTCTTTGAAGACCAACAAATAAGAGATCATCCAAGAAAGTGACATGTACCTGATGTGGACTTGCGATCAACCTTGTCACCAGCATAATCAGCATCTGAGAATCCAACTAGATCAAACTCTGAGCCCTTTGGATACCATAATCCTAGTGTTGGGGTGTAAGCCAAATATCGAAGAATTCGCTTCACAGCTAAGTGATTTGACTCCTTTGGTGCCGCTTGGAATCGGGCACACATGCAAACGCTAAGAATTATATCTGTCCTAGATGCACATAAATAGAGTAAAGAACCAATCATGGAGCGGTATACCTATTGATCAAACTCTTTACCATTGTCGTCGGGGCCCAGATGACTTTTGGTTGGCATTGGCGTCGTGTATCCTTTGCAGTCTTGCATTCCAAACTTCTTCAGACAATATTTGAGGAATTTTTCTTGTCATATGAAGATGTCGTTGCTTTGCTGGCGGATTTGAAGACCGAGGAAGAATTTCAGCTCACCCATCATGGACATCTGATATTGCTCTTGCATCATGTATCCAAATTCATCACCGTATTTCTTGTCTGTGCAGCCAAAGATAATGTCATCGACATATATTTGGCATACAAACAATTCTCCATCATATGTCTCCGTGAAGAGTGTGGGATCCAGGGAACCAGGTTTGAAGCCTTTGGTCTTCAGGAAGTCTTTGAGTGTGTCATACCAAGCACGATGGGCTTGTTTGAGACCAGACAGTGCCTTGTTGAGCTTGTATACCATGTCAGGATGCTTTTGGTCTTCAAAACCAGGTGGTTGTGCAACATACGCTTCTTCTTCAATTTTTCCATTCAGGAAGGCACTCTTCACATCCATTTGGTACATAAGGATGTCGTGATGGTTGGCATAGGCCAGCAGTATGCGAATGGCTTCAAGCCTAGCCACAAGAGCAAAGGTTTCATCAAAGTCAATCCCTTCTACTTGAGTGTAACCTTGAGCAACGAGACAAGCCTTGTTTCTGACAACTTGACCATGCTCTTGTTTGTTGCGGTAGATCCATTTGGTGCCAATGATATTGTGCTTGCGATGATCAGGGCACTTAACCAGTTCCCACACATTGTTCAGCTCAAACTATTGAAGCTCTTCTTGCATCGCTTGAATCCATTCAGGTTCCATGAATGCTTCAGCAACTTTCTTGGGTTCAGGTATAGAGACAAATGCAAAGTGCCCATAGAAATTTGCTAGCTGTATTGCTCTTGAAGAGTGGACCAGGTGCATTGATGCTATCGATTATCTTCTCAATTTGCACTTCATTTGCAACACAAGGATGAACTGGATGAAGACTTTGCTCTTGCTGATCATTATCTTCATCACCAGCATTGACTTCAGGCTTAGCATTGTCTTCGGGTTGATTAGGTGCAGAGATGATGAGTTCTTCTTCAGCCCGAACCTCTGAAGGTATGATTTCTCCAGTACCCATAAGCTTGATGGATTCACTTGGTGAGACTTCATCTAGCACAGTTGGCAGGTTCTCTCTTTGCGAGCCATTAGTTTCATCAAACCGCACATCCACAGTTTCAACCACTTTATAGTGAAAGAGGTTGAAGACTTTGTAGGAGTGCGAATCCTTTCCGTAGCCAAGCATAAAACTTTCATGTGCTTTCAGTGCAAATTTGGAAGTGGGATGTGGATCCTTGATCCAGCACCAAGCACCAAATACTCTGAAGTAACTGACATTTGGCTTCTTACCAGTTAGTAGCTCATATGATGTCTTCTTTAGAATCTTGTGAAGATAAACACGGTTGATGACGTGACATGCAATGTCAATGGCTTCAGGCCATAACTTCCTTGGTGTCTTGTACTCATCAAGCATCGTCCATGCCATCTCAATGAGGGTTTTGTTCTTGCGCTCCACGATGCCATTCTGCTGAGGTGTGTATGGAGCTGAGAACTCATGAGTGATGCCCAATGTATCAAGGTAGGTGTCGAGGCCTGTGTTCTTGAACTCTGTGCCGTTGACACTTCTGATGTGCTTGATCTTGATGCCATAGTTTGTCATGGCATGATTGGCGAATCATCGAAAGACATCCTGCACTTCAGTCTTATAGAGAGTTATATGCACCCATGGATATCTTGAGTAATGATCGACAATGACGAAGCCATAGAGGCACATAGTGGTAGTAAGAGTAGAGTAGTGAGTAGGGCCAAATAATTCCATGTGAAACAGCTCGAAGGGATGGGAAGTCGTCATGATTGTCTTCGAGGGATGCTTGGCCCTAGTCATCTTTCCATCTTCGCAGGCACCACATAGATGATCCTTCTTGAACTTGACACCCTAGATGCCTACGACATGCTTCTTCTTCGCGAGAGTGTACAAGTTCCTCATGCCAGCATGCCCTAGCCTCCGATGCCAGAGCCAACACTCTGAAGCTTTTGCTAGAAGACATACGGCCAATTGTGGTCCTGCTGAGAAATCTACCATGTACAAATCGTCTTTTCGATACCCTTCAAAGACTAGAGATTTGTTAGATTCCATAAGCACAAGGCAACGGTATTTTCCAAACATCACAACCATGTTCAGATCACAAAGCATTGAGACAGACATTAAGTTGAAACCAAGGGATTCAACAAGCATCACTTTATCCATGTGCTAATCCTTTGAGATTGCAACTCTACCTAGACCCAATACCTTGCTTTTACCAATGTCAGCAAATGTGATGTGACTCTTGTCAGATGGACGTAGGGTTGAATCCATGAGAATACTTTGATCACCAGTCATGTGATTAGTGCATCCACTGTCCATAATCCATTCTGAAGCCTTTGGTGTCATACCCTACAGTGCAGTTTGGGGGATAGGCTTCACCAAGAGTATTGTGAAGCATAAACATTTGACGAACAAGCGGATTATGGAAGTTTAGGTCTTGGTTAGGATATGTAGGATGTTTGTCAAGAAATCCTAGGATGAAATACATAATAAGACCATTAGGACATTTTATCTTGCGTCCCACAAGACGTTTTAGGTCCCCAGCATAAGCATCAGACGCCTTTGATTTCCGGCTAGAGACCTTTCCGTGCGAAAGAGAGTTATTTTTTCTTAACCACACACATCTTCAAGGGTGGCTTAGAAGCAATGAGTCTAAGTGCAGCATCTGAGAATTTTGGCTTTGGAGCCCTAGCAAATAGCCTTGCAGGAGGTGAATAATACTCATAAGAATAAACAGAATAGTTCTTTTTCTTATGACATAACGGTTTGACGAAAAACGCTCATATTCATAAGTCTGAGTATGGTTTCCCTGCAAAACATTGGTGTTAGGGTGACTCTAGTGAGTCCTCTGTCTGTATGAAGCCTTTGGACCATATAAAGCCTTTGTTCTGGGGTTTGTCTTCTTCCCTGGTGGTGTCATGATGACATTCACAGGAAGTTTCTCAAGACAAGTTTTGGGCACCCGGATCTTCTTCAAAGGTGGTCCATTCCTATAGTTAGTACCAATATAATTGCAAACACTTCACCATTCTGATTCTTAAACAGTTTATAGTTTGCATCAAAGGATTCATCAATAATAATAGGGTTGGCATAAGTGAAGCCAGATAAGGTAGATGGATCCACTGAAGGTTCCTTTGCAGCAACCCATGTGGTTTTGGGGTACTGCTCAGGCTTCCAGTATGAACCATCAACATTCATTTTCCTCTCGAACCCAACACCCTCTTTCCTAGGGTTTCGGTTCAGAATCTGTTTCTTGAGGACATCGCATAGTGTTTGATGCCCTTTGAGGCTTTTGTACATCCCTATTTCAAGCAATGTCTTCAACCTAGCATTCTCATTAGCAATAGTAGTGGTATCCTTAGAAGAGGGGTTAGTTACCACATCAGCGGTTGAAGACATAGCAATAGTAGTAGCAGTAGAACATCTAGCAACAGAAGCAACATTATCAGGATCAAGACATTTTAAATATGGTGGCTCAAAGTCTTCCTGAGCAAAACTGATCGGTTGAGCACGGAGTGACTCGTTCTCCTTTTGAAGATCTTCATGAGCTGATCTCAAGTTCTCAAGCTCTTTCTTCCTTTGAAGATAATCGTAGGAGATCTTTTCATGAGTAGTTGAGAGCGTATCATGACGAATTTCAAGTTCCTCGTACTTAACGTGAAGATTTTTAATGTCTTCAATTAAGGACTGAGTTCGAGTCATTTCTTCTTCCAACAGGTCATCACTTTTCTCTAGAAACTTTTGAATATGTTCCATAGCATTTTGTTCTTCTGTTGCAATTTTAGCAAGTGTTTTGTAGCTAGGTTTAGATTCACATTCAGAGTCATCTTCACTTGATGTTTGAAAGTAAGCATCGCGTGAGTTTACCTTGGCACCACGTGCCATGGATCAGTAGGTGGGAGCAGAGTCATCCTCATCATTAGCATCAGTGTTGGTGACGAGGCCATTGTCTTCAGTGTTGAAGATGGACTTGGCGACATACGCTGAAGCTAGAGCCAAGCTTGCCACGCCTAAATCAGATTCCTCTTCAGACTCCATCTCTGCCTCCTCAGATGCAGACTCCTCTAAATCCATTTCCTTGTCAACAAACGCACGAGCCTTGCTTGATGAGCTCTTCTTGTGTGATGAATTCTTCGATGAAGACTTGGAAGAAGACTTTGAGGATTTCTTCTTCTTCTTGTCATCAGAATAATATTCCTTGCTCTTCTTCTTTTTCTTGGTCTCATTATCCCACTGAGGACACTCAGAGATGTAGTGACCAGGTTTCTTGCACTTGTGGCATGTTCTCTTCTTGTAGTCACGTGAGGAATTTTCATCATTTCTTGAGTTGGATCTTGATGACTTTTTGAAGTCTTTCTTCTTGGTGAACTTCTGGAACTTCTTCACAAGCATAGCAAGCTCCTTTCCAACGTCTCCAGGATCCTCAGAACTGCAGTTAGATTCTTCTTCAGCTGAGGAAACAACCTTTGCCTTTAAAGCGCGAGTTCGGCCATAGTTGGGACCATAGATATCTCTTTTTCAGCTAGCTGAAACTCATGTGTGTTGAGCCTCTGAAGTATGTGAGACAGATCAAGAGTCTTGAAGTCAGGGCGTTCTTGAATCATGAGGGCCAGGGTGTCGAATGAGCTATCAAGCAATCTCAGAAGCGTCTTGACAATTTCGTGCTTGGTGATCTTAGTGGTGCCGAGTGCGCGAAGCTCATTTGTGATACCAGTGAGGCGATCAAATGTAAGCTGGAAATTCTCATTGTGATTTCTCTTGAAGTGGTTGAAGAGGTTGCGAAGAACACTGATCCTTGAGTCTCTCTAGGTTGAGACGCCTTCTTGACCTTGGAGAGCCAGTCCCAGACTAGCTTCACAGTTTCCAGTGCACTCACACGACCGTACTGTCCTTTGGTCAGGTGACCATAGATGATGTTCTTGGTGGTTGAGTCCAGTTGAATGAACCTCTTGACATCGGCAGCGGTGACACCTTCACCGACCTTGGGAACGCCGTTCTTGATGACATACCAGAGGTCGATGTCAATGGCTTCAAGATGCATGCGCATCTTATTCTTCCAGTAGGGGTAATCAGTGCCATCGAAGACAGGGCACACAACCGTGACTTTGATTATCCCTACAGTCGACATAGCTAAAATTCCAGGTGGTTAAATCGAATCACATAGAACAAGGTAGCACGTTGCTCTAATACCAATTGAAAGTGCTAGTTATCGACTAGAGGGGGGTGAATAGGCGATTTTTATGAAAGTCTTCAGAACACGGGGGCTTTGAAGACAAACGATAGGAAGGAACCTATTGATATGCAGCGGAAGGTAGACTACACTAGACAGGCCATAGTCAAGTAAGCAATGAAGTGAAAGCGCAGAGACTATCAGCAACTAGGAAGTAAGGATCAGGATGGAAGACAGTGTGAAGCCAAACAGTAAACAGTCTTCACTCAATGAAGTCAATCAGATCATACAGGCAAGCAATGACTTCATGAAGACAAACTGTAAAGTAAAGGGAAGTGAAGGATAGAACCAGTAGCTTGGTGAAGATAAGGATTTGGTAGACTAGTTCCAGTTCCCGTGACAACTATACGTCTAGTTAGGGAGGCTGAGATTTAACTCAGAAGACCGCATCTTCACCTTATTCCCCTTGAGCTAAGGACACACAGTCCTCGCCCAATCACTCTGGTAAGTCTTCAAGGTAGACTTCCAAACCTTCACAGACTTCATTCACCAGCGATCCACAATGACTCTTGGACTCTGCGAACGTGACGCCTAATCGGCTGGAGGATTCACAGTCCTCAAGTGTAACAAGTCTTCAGATCATGCGGATAGAAAGACTTTAGTGATGCCTAACACTCTTTGGCTCTGGGTGTATAGGGCTTTGTGCTCGCAAGGATCTCTCTCTCTCTCTCAAATGCTTCGGAGGTGGGTTGCTCTCAAACGACAAAAGCCGTGCACTAACTCTGTGCAGCCGCCAATTTATGTTGTAGGGGTGGGCTATTTATAGCCAGGAGGCAACCCGACCTGATTTGTTTGAAATGACCCTGGGTCACTAAGGAACTGACACATGTCCAACGGTCAGATTTCAAACACATGCGGCAGCTTGACTTGGGCTACAAGTAAAGCTGACTCATCCAGCTCTGGATAAGATTTACTCTCATTGTCTCCGCTCGAAGACATAGGATTTGGTTGAGCATCACATCAGTCACTCTGACTTTGTTCACTTGGAACCCACTTAACAGTACGGTGGTTCCTATGAATCAACAAAGAAGAAAAGGAAACTACGAAAGAACTATGTCTTCTCATTCCATAGTCTTCATGTGAATATCTTCTCATGTCATAATCTTCACTGTGAATATCTTCATAGCCCACCATTGTCTTCAATGTCTTCACACATTTTTAGGGGTCATCTCTGGTAGGTAAACTGAATCAATATGGGACTACTACATGTGTTATCCTACAATTCTCACAAACACATTAGTCCCTCAACCAAGTTTGTCGTCAATAATCCAAAACCAACTAAGGGTGGCACTAGATGCACTTACAGTATGCCTCTAGTTGACTAGCTCGTTAATCAAAGATGGTTAAGTTTCCTATCCATAGACATGTGTTGTCATTTGATGAATGGGATCACATCATTAGAGAATGATGAGATGGACAAAACCCATCCGTTAGCTTAGCATAATGATCATTTAGTTTTTCTGCTATTGCTTTCTTCATGAATTTTACATGTTCCTCAGACTATGAGGTTATGCAACTCCCGAATACCGGAGGAACACCTTGTGTGCTATCAAACGTCACAACGTAACTGGGTGATTATAAAGATGCTCTACAGGTGTCTCTGATGGTGTTTGTTGAGTTGGCATAGATCGAGATTAGGATTTGTCACTCCGTGTATCAGATAGGTATCTCTAGGCCCTCTCGATAATGCACATCACTATGAGCCTTGCAAGCAATGTGTCTAATGAGTTAGCCACAGGATGATGCATTATGGAACGAGTAAAGAGACTTCCAGTGACGAGATTGAACTAGGTATGATGATACCGATGATAAAATCTCAGGCAAGTAACATACCGATGACAAAGGGAACAACGTATGTTGTTATGCGCTTTGACCGATAAAGATCTTCGTACAATATGTATGAGCCAATATGAGCATCCAGGTTCTGCTATTGGTTATTGATTGGAGATGTGTCTCGGTCATGTGTACATAGTTCTCGAACTCGTAGGGTCCGCACGCTTAACGTTCTATGGTGATTTGTATTATGAGTTTCGTGTTTTGATGAATCGAAGTTTGTTCGTAGTCCCGGATGAGATCACGGACATGACAAGGTGTTTCTAAATGGTCGAGAAATAAAGATTCATATATTGGAAGGCTACATTCGGACACCGGAATGGTTCAGGTCATTTCGGATAAGTTTCGGAGTACCGGGGGTTACCGGAACCCCCCAGGAAGTTAATGGGCCATCATGGGCCTTAGTGGAGAAGAGAGAGGGTCGGCCAGAGGTGGTGCGCGCCCCCCTTGCGCAGTCCGGATTGGACAAGGGGAGGATGCGGCGCCCCCCCTCCTTCCTTCTCTTCTTTTCCTCCTTCCCTTCTTCTCCTACTTGGACTAGGAAAGGGGGGGACAAATCCTACTTGGACCGGGAGTCCAAGTAGGACCCCCCCCCCATGGTGCGCCCCCCTCTAGGGCCGGCCACCTCTCGTCCCCCCTTTATATACATGGGAGGGGGCACCCCAAAGGCACACCAAGTCTTCTCTTAGCCATGTGTGGTGCCCCCCTCCACAGTTACACACCTCGGTCATATCGTTGTAGTGCTTAGGTGAAGCCCTGCGCCGATAACTTCATCATCACCGTCATCACGCCATCGTGCTGACGGAACTCTCCCTCATCCTCAACTAGATCAAGAGATCGAGGGACGTCATCGAGCTGAACGTGTGCTGAATGCGGAGGTGTCGTACGTTCGGTGCTTGGATTGGTTGGATCACGAAGACGTTCGACTACATCAACCGCGTTACTAAGCGCTTCCACTTTCGGTCTACGAGGGTACATAGACACACTCTCACCTCTCATTGCTATGCATCTCCAAGATATATCTTGCGTGATCGTAGGAATTTTTTTGAAATACTGTGTTTCCCAGTAGTGGCATCAGAGCCAGGTCTATGCGTAGATGTTATATGCACGAGTAGAACATAAAGAGTTGTGGGCGATAATAGTCATACTGCTTACCAGCAACGTCTTACTTTGATTCGGCGGTCTTGTTGGATGAAGCGGCATGGACCGACATTACATGACCGCGTTCATGAGACTGGTTCTACCGACGTGCTTCGCACATAGGTGGCTAGCGGGTGTCTGTTTCTCCAGCTTTAGTTGAATTGACTTTTACTATGGCGGTCCTTGTTGAAGGTTAAAACATCACACTTGACAACAAATCATTGTGGTTTTGATGCGTAGGTAAGAACGGTTCTTGCTAGAAGCCTGTAGCAGCCACGTAAAACTTGCAACAACAAAGTAGAGGACGTCTAACTTGTTTTTGCAGGGCTTGTTGTGATGTGATATGGTCAAGACGTGATGATATATAAATTGTTGTATGAGATGATCATGTTTTGTAACAGTTATTGGCAACTGTCAGGAGTCATATGGTTGTCGCTTTATTGTATGAAATGCAATCGCCATGTAATTGCTTTACTTTATCACTAAGCGGTAGTGATAGTCGTAGAAGCAATAGTTGGCGAGACGATAATGATGCGACGATGGAGATCAAGGTGTCAAGACGGTGACGATGGTGATCATGATGGTGCTTTGAAGATGGAGATCAAAGGCACAAGATGATGATGGTCATATCATATCACTTATATTGATTGCATGTGATGTTTATCCTTTATACATCTTATTTTGCTTAGTACGGCGGTAGCATCATAAGATGATCTCTCACTAAATTTCAAGGTACAAGTGTTCTCCCTGAGTATGCGTTGTTGCTATAGTTCGTTGTACTGAGACACCATGTGATGATTAGGTGTGATAAGCTCTACGTTCACATACAACAGGTGCAAGCCAATTTTGCACACGCAGAATACTTAGGTTAAACTTGACGAGCCTAGCCTATGCAGATATGGCCTCGGAACACTGAGACCAAAAGGTCGAGCGTGAATCATATAGTAGATATGATCAACATAGTGATGTTCACCATTGAAAGCTACTCCATCTCGCGTGATGATTGTACATGGTTTAGTTGATATGGATCACGTGATCATTTAGATGACTAGAGGGATGTCTATCTAAGTGGGAGATCTTAAGTAATATGATTAATTGAACTTTAATTTATCATGAAGTTGGTACCTGATAGTATTTTGCATGTCTATGTTGCTGTAGATAAATGGTCCATGCCACTGTTCCTTTGAATTTTAATGCGTTCCTAGAGAAAGCTAAGTTCAAAGATAATGGTAGAAACTACACAGACATGGTCTGTAACTTGAGGATTATCCTCATTGCTGCACAGAAGAATTACATCCTAGAAGCACCGCTAGGTGCAAAGCCCGCTGCAGGAGCAACTCCGGATGTTATGAACGTCTGGTAGAGCAAAGTTGATGACTACTCTATAGTTCAGTGTGCCATGCTTTACGGCTTAGAATCGGGACTTCAACGATGTTTTGGACGTCATGGAGCATATGAGATGTTCCATGAGTTGAAGTTAATATTTCAAGCAAATGCCCGAATTGAGAGATATGAAGTCTCCAATAAGTCCTATAGCTATAAAATGGAGGAGAATAGTTCTGTCAGTGAACATATACTCAGAATGTCTGGGTACCACAACCACTTGACTCAACTGGGACTTAATCTTCCTGATGATAGTGTCATTGACAGAGTTCTTCAATCACTGCCACCAAGCTACAAAAGCTTCGTGATGAACTATATTATGCAAGGGATGGATAAGACAATTACTGAGCTCTTCGCAATGCTAAAGGCTGCGGAGGTAGAAATCAAGAAGGAGCATCAAGCGTTGATGGTCAATAAGACCACTAGTTTCAAGAAGAAGGGCAAAGGGAAGAAGGGGAACTTTAAGAAGAACGGCAAGCAAGTTGCTGCACAAGTGACGAAGCCCAAGTCTGGACCTAAGCCTGAGACTGAGTGCTTCTACTGCAAAGGGACTGGTCACTGGAAGCGGAACTGCCCCAAGTATTTGGCGGATAAGAAGGATGGCAGAGTGAAAGGTATATTTGATATACATCTTATTGATGTGTACATTACTAATGCTCGTAGTAGCGCCTGGGTATTTGATACTGGTACTGTTGCTCATATTTGCAACTTGAAACATGGGCTACGGATTAAACGAAGATTGGCTAAGGACGAGGTGATGATGCGCGTGGGAAATGGTTCCAAAGTCGATGTGATCGCTGTCGGCACGCTACCTCTACATCTACCTTCGGGATTAGTTTTAGACCTCAATAATTGTTATTTGGTGCCAGCGTTAAGCACGAACATTATATCTGGATCTTGTTTGGTGCGAGACGGTTATTCATTTAAATCAAAGAATAATGGTTGTTCTATTTATATGAGTAATATCTTTTATGGTCATGCACCCTTGATGAGTGGTCTATTTTTATTGAATCTCGATAGTAGTGATACACATATTCATAGTATTGAAACCAAAAGATACAAGTTTAATAATGATAGTGCAACTTATTTGTGGCACTACTGTTTAGGTCATATTGGTGTAATGTGCATGAAGAAACTCCATGTTGATGGGCGTTTGGAATCACTTGATGCTTGTGAACCATGCCTCATGGGCAAGATGACTAAGACTCTGTTCTCCAGAACAATGGGTCGAGCAACAGACTTACTGGAAATAATACATAATGATGTATGCGGTCCGATGAGTGTTGATGCTCGTGGCGGGTATCGTTATTTTCTGACCTTCATAGATGATTTGTGCAGATATGGGTATCTCTACTTAATGAAACATAAGTCTGAAACATTTGAAAAGTTCAAAGAATTTCAGAGTGAAGTGGAAAATCATCATAACAAGAAAATAAAGTTTTTACGATCTGATCGTGGAGGTGAATATTTGAGTTATGAGTTTGGTCTTCATTTGAAACAATGTGGAATAGTTTCACAACTCATGCCACCTGGAACACCACAGCGTAATGGTGTGTCCGAATGTCATAACCGCACTTTATTAGATATGGTGCGATCTATGATGTCTCTTACTGATTTACCACTATCATTTTGGGGTTATGCTTTAGAGACGGCTGCATTCATGTTAAATAGGGCACCATCGAAATCTGTTGAGGCGATACCATATGAACTGTGGTTTGGCAAGAAACCCAAGTTGTCGTTTCTTAAAGTTTGGGGATGCGATGCTTATGTGAAAAAGCGTCAACCTGATAAGCTCGAACCCAAATCGGAGAAATGTGTCTTCATAGGATACCCAAAGGAGACTGTTGTGGTACACCTTCTATCACAGATTCGAGGGCAAGATATTCGTTGCTAAGAATGGATCCTTTCTAGAGAAGGAGTTTCTCTCGAAAGAAGTGAGTGGGAGGAAAGTAGAACTTGATGAGGTAATTGTACCTTCTCCCTTATTGGAATGTAGTTCATCATAGAAATCAGTTACAGTGATTCCTACACCAATTAGTGAGGAAGATAATGATGATGATCATGGAACTTCTGATCAAGTTACTACCAAACCTCGTAGGTCAACCGGAGTAAGATCCGCACCAGAGTGGTACGGTAATCCTGTTCTAGAAGTCATGTTGCTTGACCATGACGAACCTACGAACTATGAGGAAGCGATGATGAGCCCAGATTCTGCGAAATGGCTTGAGGCCATGAAATCTGAGATGGGATCCATGTATGAGAACAAAGTATGGACTTTGGTTGACTTGCCTGATGATCGGCAAGCAATAGAGAATAAATGGATCTTCAAGAAGAAGACTGATGCTGACGGTAATATTACTGTCTACAAAGCTCGACTTGTTGTGAAATGTTTTCGACAAGTTCAAGGAGTTGACTACGATGAGACCTTCTCACCCATAGCGATGCTTAAGTTTGTCTGAATCATGTTAGCAATTGCCACATTTTATGATTATGAAATTTGGCAAATGGATGTCAAAACTGCATTCCTTAATGGATATCTCAAAGAAGAGTTGTATATGATGCAACCAGAAGGTTTCTTCGATCCAAAAGGTGCTAACAAAGTTTGCAAGCTCCAGCGATCCATTTATGGACTGGTGCAAGCCTCTTAGAGTTGGAATATACGCTTTGATAGTGTGATCAAAGCATATGGTTTTATAGAGACTTTTGGAGAAGCCTGTATTTACAAGAAAGTGAGTGGGAGCTCTGTAGCATTTCTGATATTATATGTGGATGACATATTGTTGATCAGAAATGATACTGAATTTCTGAATGGCATAAAAGGATACTTAAATAAGAATTTTTCAATGAAAGACCTCGGTGAAGCTGCTTATATATTGGGCATCAAGATCTATAGAGATAGATCAAGATGCTTAATTGGACTTTCACAAAGCACATACCTTGATAAAGTTTTGAAGAAGTTCAAAATGGATCAGTCAAAGAAAGGGTTCTTGTCTGTGTTACAAGGTGTGAAGTTGAGTCAGACTCAAATGCCTGACCACTATAGAAGATAGAGAGAAAATGAAAGTCATTCCCTATGCCTCAGCCATAGGTTCTATCATGTATGCAATGTTCTGTACCAGACCTGATGTGTGCCTTGCCATTAGTTTAGTAGGGAGGTACCAAAGTAATCCAGGAGTGGATTGCTGGACAACGGTCAAGAACATCCTGGGATACCTGAAAAGGACTAAGGATATGTTTCTCATTTATGGAGGTGACAAAGAGCTCGTCGTAAACGGTTATGTCGATGCAAGCTTTGACACTGATCTGGATGACTCTAAATCGCAAACCGGATACGTATATTATATTGAATGGTGGAGCTGTCAGTTGGTGCAGTTCCAAGCAGAGCGTCGTGGCGGGATCTACATGTGAAGCGGAATACATTGCTGCTTCAGAAGCAGTAAATGAAGGAGTTTGGATGAAGGAGTTCATATCCGATTGGGTCCAATGAAAATCTTTTGTGACAATACTGGTTCACTTGCCTTAGCAAAGGAATCCAGATTTCACAAGAGAACCAAGCACATCAAGAGACACTTCAATTCCATCCGCGATCAAGTCAAGGAGGGAGACATAGAGATTTGCAAGATACATGTAGATCTGAATGTTGTAGACCCGTTGACTAAGCCTCTCTCACGAGCAAAACATGATCAACACCAAGACTCCATGGGTGCTAGAATCATTACTATGTAATCTAGATTATTGACTCTAGTGCAAGTGGGAGACTAGAGGAGATATGCCCTAGAGGCAATAATAAAGTTGTTATTTATATTTCCTTATATCATGATAAATGTTTATTATTCATGCTAGAATTGTATTAATGGGAAACTTAGTACATGTGTGAATACATAGACAAACAGAGTGTCCCTAGTATGCCTCTACTTGACTAGCTCATTAACTAAAGATGGTTAAGTTTCCTAGCCATAGACATGTGTTGTCATTTTATGAACGAGATCACATCATTAGAGAATGATGTGATGGACAAGACCCATCCGTTAGCTTAGCATAATGATCGTTTAGTTTTTCTGCTATTGCTTTCTTCATGACTTATACATGTTCCTCAGACTATGAGATTATGCAACTCCCGAATACCGGAGGAACACCATGTGTGCTATCAAACGTCACAACGTAACTGGGTGATTACAAAGATGCTCTATAGGTGTCTCCGATGGTGTTTGTTGAGTTGGCATAGATCGAGATTAGGATTTGTCACTCCGTGTATCGGAGAGGTATCTCTGGCCCCTCTCGGTAATGCACGTCACTATGAGCCTTGCAAGCAATGTGTCTAATGAGTTAGCCATGGGATGATACATTACAGAACGAGTAAAGAGACTTGTCGGTGATGAGATTGAAATAGGTATGATAATGCCGATGATCGAATCTTGGGCAAGTAACATACCGATGACAAAGGGAACAATGTATGTTGTTATGAGGTTTGGCCGATAAAGATCTTCGTAGAATATGTAGGAGCCAATATGAGCATCCAGGTTATGCTATTGGTTATTGATCGGAGATGTGTCTCGGTCATGTATACATAGTTCTTGAACCCGTAGGGTCCGCACGCTTAACGCTTGATGATGATTTGTATTATGAGTTTCGTGTTTTGATGAACCGACGATTGTTCGGAGTCCCGGATGAGATCATGGACATGACGAGGAGTCTCTAAATGGTCGAGACATAAAGATTCATATATTGGAAGGCTACATTAGGAAACCGGAATGGTTCGGGTCGTTTCGGATAAGTTTCGGAGTACCGAGGGTTACCGGAACCCC
>NC_041390.1:404861529-405027226 GCF_002162155.2 Triticum dicoccoides | reverse complement strand
TTAATGGGCCATCATGGGACTTAGTGGAGAAGAGAGAGGGCCGACCAGAGGTGGCGTGTGCACCCCCTTGCCAAGTCCGAATTGGACAAGGGGAGGGGGCGGTGCCCCCTCTTTCCTTCTCTTCTTTTCCTCCTTCCCTTCTTCTCCTACTTGGACTAGGAAAGGGGGTGGGGACGAATCCTACTTGGACCGCGAGTCCAAGTAGGACTCCCCCCATGGCGCGCCCCCCTCTAGGGTCGGCCACCTCTCCTCCCCTTTATATACGTGGGAGGGGGCACCCCAAAGGCACACCAAGTCTTCTCTTAGCCGTGTGCGGTGCCCCCTCCACAATTACACACCTCATTCATATCGCCGTAGTGCTTAGGCAAAGCCCTGCACCGATAACTTCATCATCACCCTCATCACGCCGTCGTGCTGACGGAACTCTCCCTCATCCTCAACTGGATCAAGAGATCGAGGGATGTCATCAAGCTGAACATGTGCTGAATGCGGAGGTGCCGTACGTTCGGTGCTTGGATCGGTTGGATCACGAAGACGTTTGACTACATCAACCGCGTTACTAAACGCTACCTCTTTCGGTCTATGAGGGTACGTAGACACACTCTCCCCTCTCGTTGCTATGCATCTCCTAGATAGATCTTGCGTGATCGTAGGAATTTTTTTGAAATACCGTGTTCCCCAATAAGAACTTCCTCTAGCTATCTATGCTTTTCTCGTCTCAAACTCTATTCATGCTACATCACAAAGTTTGATCAAGTCAGATTCAAACCACTCTGTGTGAGGAGCACTCGAATTCCTGATTCTTCATAGACTTAAACTTCCAAAACCTCTATGTGCATTTCGGTCTGACCGATCCATCCACTTCGGTCAGACCGAATTCACTGAGTTGATCTAGGTTTTCAATCTCGATGCAACCAATTAGAACTTCTCGATCACACCGAGTTGCAGTAACCACTTGCGATTCTGCATCTCGGTGCCACCGAGTTGTTCCACTCGGTCACACCGACAGGGTCAGGATATATATTCCGATGGGTTGAATTTTGGAAATTTCTCCAAAACCCTTCATCCCACGCGTGTCCTACTCTGTCGCCTCGGGTCTCTAGATCGTCTCCTCATCGCTAGCGACCTCCCGCCGCTGGTTTCCATCACCGGCAACGGATTTCAATGCCGTCGTTGCTGCTGTAGCGAACTCACCGCCGAACTAGGGTATGAGTTCGACCCCTTGTGAATTCTTTTTACCTCCGATTCTAAGAACAAGGTCAATGCCATGTTTCTTACCACGTTTGAGATCATCCTGTCCAGCAGAACATCCCATAGATTATATTTGATTCAAAAATTTAGGGTTAGGTTTCCGCCGAACTCATCTCGGACCGACCGAGTTGTAGAAATCGGTCTCACCGATTTGGCTTAGGCCATAGCACTTGCACTTTTCAGTCTAACCGAAAGTTGCAAATCGGTGTGACCGAGTTCAACTCTCTGTGAAACCCTAGCAATCTCGGAGTCACCGAACTATGTCTCGGTCTGATTGATTTCACTAGTTTAGACTCCAAAAGTTGCTTCGGTGTTACCGAGTTTAACAAATCGGTAGCTCTGAAATGCTTTATGTGGAAAACTAAAACTATGCTTTTGACTCATTTGTTTTGCAAAACCTCTGCACTTTGTGATTCTTATCCACTCTACCTCATCTATATCTATTCACAGGGTCTGCTGTCAGTTTGCTTTGCCAGTATGTGTGATAAGAGTGATAGCCAGAACAAGTCAGAAGAGCAAGTGCACATGAGTGAGGGCACCAGTCCCTCTAGCGGCTATGATGATGGTAGGAGAACTCGAAGCAATTTGCCCAAAGTAGCTACTAGGAAGAGAAAGAAGAGGAATTATGACTCAGAAGATGAGGACTATGTGGCTGCTGAGGAGGAAGTGAGCTCCAAGAAGAAAGTGCTGAAGAAGGAATATGGAACTGCTGCTGCAACAAAACCTAGTTTGCACAATAAGGCACCTACTAAGAGGATTCCCATGTCAAAAGCTAGAGCCTCCACTCTTGAGACCTCTAAGTCAACTGAAGAGGCTGCTGGTGAAGGCAAGAAGAGGAAAGAGAGGGTCAAGAAGACCACTGCCAAAGTTATTGGCAGATCATCTATGATGAGAGATCCAGCTAAAGATGAAGAAGAGGAAGAGGATGCTGCACCAGCATCAAAGACTCAAAAGCTGATGGGGGATGCCATCAAGTCTGGGGCTGCCCCTTCAAAGCCCAAAATTGCCCCCAAAGCTTCTGCTCAAGCTTCAAAGACCTCAAAGCCCAAGAGGAGCAAAAGAAATATTCCAGCTACTGAGAAGAACAAGGCCCCGGTGCATGAGATTGATGAAGAAGATGTTGAAGCCCAAGTTCTTAGGAAGCTTAAACCAAAACTTCCAGATCATGACGACAGCCATACAGTGGCAGAAGATATGAGCATCAGGAAGGATGCAAGTCTCAGACTTTGGAGACAAAGTGACCCTTATGCTGTGAGGAGAAAGACTGTTGTGGACTACATGTTCCATACCAAGGAACAGCGAGATTTCTATGAAACCATCTTGCTTGACAAGAAGCCCATAGTTTGTGATATGAAGTGGGCTGATTGGGAGTACATCGATGAGAATGAAGACCACTTTAAAGGAGTGCATGAGAATTTCAAGTCTTGTGGAGTAGATGACTTTGTGGGTCAGAAACTCACTAAGTGGAATGATGAACTTATTATGCAATTCTACTCCACAGCACATTTCTATCCAGATGGAAAAATAGTTTGGATGCCTGAGGGTACTAGGTACCAATCAATTGTTGATGAGTGGGCTAAATTGATCAATGCCCCTGAAGAGCATGAAGATGACTTGGATGTCTATGCCAAGAAGAAGAAAGACCACAACTCTATGGCCAACATGGAAGAGGAGATTCCAAACAAAGCTTTGGAAACTCATAAGCTTGGGTCTGTTCACTATTTGTTGTCTGGATTAGCTACTATCAACACCATTCTGAGGCATACATTATCGCACAAATCTAGAGATCACAAGATGATTAGAGGTCATTCAATCAACTTGCTACAAATATTTGATGTGCCCTAAAATTTTAAAGTCATGAGCCTGATTGTGGAAACAATCAAGAGGACAACTATAGATTAGAAGAGATCTTGTGGGTATACTCCACATATTCAGGTGCTCATCAACTCCAAGATGGGCACATGCACTTATCTTTCGGACAAGGAGCATCTACCCTTGAGACCAGATTTTGAGGATAACACTGTTGTCATGAATGAAGAAGATCCCACATCTGTGCAAGCACAAGAAAAGAGAGAGAAGGCAAAGGTTGAAAGGCTATAAAGATGCCAAGTGTTGAAGAGGCATCTCAAGTGTTACTAAATTCAAAACAAGACCAGCTTGCTTATCTGATTCAAGCAACTTTGAGGATTGAGAAGGGCTTGGCCACCCTGACTCAAAATCAGGAGAGCTTGGAAATGATCATTGAGACCAAGTTCTATGACCTTGATCTTAAAGTGACTGAGATGCAGACAACTGTTGAGTAGCTCCAAGAAGAAGCTGGGGAGAGGAAAGGGCAGGCTGCCACAAATGCCTTTCAGAGAGTGCCCAGAGGTCAAAGGTCTGCTGCAGTGCCCATGGCTGACAGTAGAGCTACCACATCAGCACCTGTAGCCACAGCTTCATTGCCACTTCCAGTTGCAACTCCACCAGCTCCAACAACTTCTACAGATGCTTTCATCCTTGGAGTCCTCTCAACACCACCTCTGGAAGATCAAGCCTAGAGAGACGCATAGCACTATGAATTTTCAAAACTTTTTGGTAACTTGTTGCCAAAGGGGGAGAAATGTATAGATCATAGGCTTCGAGAGAGAGTGTGTTTTTGCTTCTTTTGTCTCTCTTGATATTTGTTTGATACTCATGTGTGTGCTTGTGTGATACTTTATGTCTGTGTGCGAGATACTTGTATGATCATGTGTTTAATCATATTCTACTTTAATGCTTATGCTTGAATGATGTTATCTTTTATATCTATTGTATGATCATTCACTTTGCCTTGGTGATGGGTGCATATTTTTACTCTCTATCATTTTGAGTGCTCCATCAAGATATATGTGACATGGAAGAGTAACCCATGATCCTAATCGATTGTGCATTTGCATTCAAAATCAAATTTTAAATAATGCACAAATTTAGGGGGGGCTCTTACTTATCACATACTTCTCAAAGCGACGATGCATTTCAATCTTATTATCATTTGTCGAAGCTTTGATCTATATGTTGTCATCAATTACCAAAAAGGGGGAGATTGAAAGTGCCCATGGCTGACACTAGAGCTACCACATCAGCACCTGCAGCCACAGCTTCAGTGCCACCTTCAATTGCAACTCCACCGGCTCCAACAACTTCTACATATGCTTTCATCCTTGGAGTCCTCTCAACACCACCTCTGGAAGATCAAGCCTAGAGAGACGCATAGCACTATGCATTTTCAAACTTTTTGGTAACATGTTGCCAAATGGGGAGAAATGTATAGATCATAGGCTTTGAGAGAGTGTGTGTTTTTGCTTCTTTTGTCTCTCTTGATATTTGGTTGATACTCCAGTGTGTGCTTGTGTGATACTTTATGTCTGTGTGCGAGATACTTGTATGGTCATGTGTTTGATCATATTCTACTTTAATGCTTATGCTTGAATGATGTTATCTTTTATATCTCTTGTATGATCATTCACTTTGCCTTGGTGATGAGTGCATATTTTTACTCTCTATCATTTTGAGCGCTCCACCAAGATGTATGTGACATGGAAGAGTAACCCATGATCCTAATCGATTGTGCATTTGCATTCAAAAGCAAATTTTAAATAATGCACAAATTTGGGGGGAGCTCTTGTTTATCACATACTTCTCAAAGCGACGATGTATTTCAAATCTTATTATCATTTGTCGAAGCTTTGATCTATATGTTGTCATCAATTACCAAAAAGGGGGAGATTGAAAGTGCAACTATCCCTAGGTGGTTTTGGTAATTCCTAACAAAATACAGCTCATTGAACTAATGCTATTTCAAGATGATCATTTCAAAAAGTTCAATGATTGGCATGGCATGGACTAGAAATGTTGACCCCTCAAAATTCTAAGGACACATATTGGCTCAAGCTCAAGACTCTACATTTTCATTTTAGTGATCCAAGATCACATTGAGTCCATAGGAAAAGCTAATACTATTATAAGGGGATGAGTTGTTGTATAATGCCTTGCTTGCTCAAAATGGTCAATGATATGCTCCAAAAGCCCTCAACCACTTTCTCATATCCACATATGTCCCAAAATAAAAGTCAAACTCGGCCCCACCGAAATTATCTATCCGGCGCCACCGAGTTCATTTGACATAGCCACTGCTAGAAACCCTCATCACTTCGGTCTCACCGACAGGGATCTCGGTCTCACTGAGATAGGATTGCAAACTCTTTGTTTCCCTTCATAACATTTCGGTCTAACCGAGATGAGCGATCGGTCCCACCTAGTTTGCAATGCAAACTCTCTGTTTCCCTTTCGTAACATTTCGGTCTAACCGAAATGAGCAATTTGGTCCCACCGAGTTTGCCTGACCAACTCTATGTTTTCCTATTACAAAAATCGTTCTCATTGAGTTTATGTGATCGGTCTCACCGAGATTATGTTATGCCCTAACCCTAATGAAATCGGTCCCACTAAGTTGACATGTCGGTCCCACCGAAAATCCTAATGTTCACATTTTGAACTAAATCGGTCTAACCGAGTTTTATGATTCGGTCCCACCGAGTTTGGTAAATTGTGTGTAACGGTTAGATTTTGTGTGGAGGCTATATATACCCCTCCACCCACTCTTCATTCGTGGAGAGAGCCATCAGAACATGCCTACACTTCCAACATACATTTTCTGAGATAGAGAACCACCTACTCATGTGTTGAGACCAAGATATTCCATTCCAATCACAAGAATCTTGATCTCTAGCTTTCCCCAAGTTGCTTTCCACTCAAATCATCTTTCCACCAAATCCAAACCTATGAGAGAGAGTTGAGTGTTGGGGAGACTATCATTTCAAGGACAAGAGCAAGGAGTTCATCATCAACACACCATATATTACCTTTTGGAGAGTGGTGTCTCCTAGCTTGGTTAGGTGTCACTTGGGAGCCTCCTTCAAGATTGTGGAGTTGAACCAAGGAGTTTGTAAGGGCAAGGAGATCGCCTACTTCGTGAAGTTCTACCCAAGTGAGGCAAGTACTTCATGGGCGATGCCCATGGTGGGATAGACAAGGTTGCTTCTTCGTGGACCCTTCATGGGTGGAGCCCTACGTGGACTCACGCAACCGTTACCCTTCGTGGATTGAAGTCTCCATCAACGTGGATGTATGATAGCACCACCTATCGGAACCACGCCAAAAATCTCCGTGTCTACATTGTGTTTGCTCCCTCCAAACTCCTCCCTTTACCTTCATGTGCAATGTTTGTACATTCCGCTGCTATACTCTTAGACTTGCATGTGTAGGTTGATTGCTTGACTTGTGCTAAGTTGCTAAAATCTGCCAAGACTTAAAACTGGGAAAAGGCTAGATTTTTATTTGGTCAAGTAGTCTAATCACCCCCCCCCCCTTCTAGACATACTTCCGATTCTACAAGGTTCCCGCGCAAGCTTCCCGCCCGACTCGGTAAAATCCCCAAAATCCCAATGCTTATCGGCCTACTATAAAAACCCTCATGGCCGGCGAGTCCTGCGTCGCATTTTCCCCTCCCTCCTTGTAGCTTATCTCCTCTTCTTCTCCCACAATCGCCAATGGCACTGGTCCATCATCGTCGCTTAGACACTCCGCCGTCATCAGAGGACATCTCTAGCTGAGAGGCTACACCGCAGCAGCGGCATAGTCCCCGGTGTAGTGTAGTGCGCGTGGCGTCCCTGTTGGGTATGCGCGGAACACCCACCACACGCTCCGCCATCGGTGCCCGTCGGCAGCTGTTGCTGGTCGCTGTTGCCTCCACACCACCGTCAAAAGCCTGGGCCTTCGCTCGCTCCGCCGCTGCGGCCCGAAGGCGGGAGGTGGCCGTCGTGGCCACCACCCCACTGCCGGCCACCGTGGCCATCACCTGCTCCGCCATCGCAGCCCGAAGGTGGGAGGTGGTGGTCGTGGCCACCACCCCATCATTGGTCGCCATGGCCGCCACCCACCATCGACCGTCGGGGTCATCACCCACTCTGCCACCGCCGCCCGAAGGTGGGAGGAGGAGGTGTATGCCCGCACGTGCGTCAGCGACCTTGCGCGCTACACCGAATTCCTGCGGGAGGAGGAAGAGAGCCTCGTCGAGCATGCAAAGAGCCTTACCGCCGCCATGGCCACGGAACATGCCTCCGCAGAGGCGAGGAATCAGAAGATCTACGAGGAGAACCACCGCTTCAGAGGGGTCGTCTGGAGCGGCAGACGGCGTTCGAGGTGAGCGTCGCTAAAGCTGCAACAGCGGCAGGCACCATATTGCGGTTTCCCGGCTCGTCGGTAGGCTCCTCCTCCTCCTCTGCCTCCTACTGAGCGTGCTCGGTAGAGGAGAGGTAGCCAAAAGTAGTACAAAGCCCCTCTGCAGTAGTGGTAGTAGTAGTATTTGAGGGCTATTTTGTTCAGTTCATCTGACTATAGATGTGGTGGAACTATACAACGTACTTCAAATTAGCTAGTAAGTTGAACTAGCTATTTCAGTATGTGGTTGGCAAAAATTGGGGAAAAGTTTGGTCGGTTCAGCTCTCGAGTTGAACTGTTTGTATAAATTAAGAATGACTGCTTAATCTACGAATGAAATCTATGCTTAATTACTGAATTTTAGTTGCAAAAATTAGATACTGCTAGTGATTTTTAGCTTCATATTTTGACAAATCATAGTGTTACAAGGTGGACAAATGGCAATGTTACTAGATCAACAAATGTCAATCTTTCCAGTTTGACAAATGGTAACATACCCAATATGACAGATGCAAATCGCACCAAATTGTTTGTAAGTGGTTGCACACGCGTCATCCAAAAGAACCGTTTGCATTGAAGAGATGCACAAATCCTGCTCTCACTTTGCATCATGTCGTCCCGGGGTCGATAGGCAGGGCGCGGGAGGACGGCAGCTGGCGGCGCTGAGAGGTAACGTTTGACGGCGGCGTCCCATGCCGCTAAGGGGGGCGCGTGCACGGAGAGGAAGGCGGGCAGCCATGGAAGTCAAAGGGCTCGCTTCCCAGTGAGCCCGTGTAGCGTACAACTCGCACGCTTCCCGGTGAGCCTGCGCATTCAAGGACAGCTTGCATGTCTCTCGGTCAGCCTGCACACCAGACTGCGCTCGCACGCCTCCCGTTCAGTCAAGGTCAAGCAGTTGTCCACACGGCACCTCCTACAGCCATTATAACCAATACATGTGCGTGACATGAATGGTTAACAGAACACACACAATTTGAATTATACAAACGTTTGAGATATTAAAGTGGCAGTTATTTTTTCAAAATGCCTTTGTTGGTTGTCATTATTCGAGTGCGCCTTCTTTCAAAATGGACACGAAAAATACCACAGCATGTTGGGTGCCATTCCATGATAGAATGCCAAGTTTCATGAATTTTAGACGAGTTTTGGATTTACTAAAATTTAAAAATAAAGTATCTCAACATTTTGTCGACAATCAACGGGTGCCCTAGTGTTTGAACTTCATTCCCATTTCTTGCATGGGACCTAAGCATGCACCCAAGGACACAGATTTGATTTTCAACCAATTTATATGCACTGGAGCATGTGCATGTAGTTCAAATTTTAATTATGCACATAAATGCATTGAAAACTCAGTTAATGTATAAAAATGTCCAAACGAACCCCGAAAAATCAAAAAATTGACACAAAACTCCTATTGTTCTATGCTGACACGAGAAATTTTTTGAAAGCAATAAGAGGCAATGGATATATCCATCGTTTCGTCCCCAAAGGTGGGACGTTCCCTACCGAAACCATCATGCTTGTTGTGAGAAGCTCTGGTTTATGAGAAGCATATACCCAAACCTACTCCAAATGGGACAATTTTTTTACCATGGCATGTTGATGCCGCTCCATGATAGCACGCCAGGTTTCATGAATTTCAGACGACTTTTGGATTTACTAGAATTTAAAAACCAGGTATCTCAATGTTGTGCCAACGGTCAACAGTGCAATGGTGATTGAAATTCATTATCATTTCTTGCATGGGACCTAAGCATGCACCCAAGGAAACATATTTGATTTTTCAACCAATTTATATGCACTAGAGCATGTGCATGTAGTTCAAATTTGAATTGTGCACATAAATGCATTGAAAACTCAGTTAATGCATAAAAATGTCCAAATGAATCCCGAAAAATCACAAAAATTGACACAACACTCATGTTGTTCTATGTTGACATGAGAAAATTTTTGAAAGCAATAAGAGGCAATGAATATCGTTTCGTCCCCCGAAACCATCATGCTTGTGAAGCTCTGGTTTGTGAGAAGCATATACCCAAACCTGTCCCTAATGGGGCAAAAAATTTACCACGGCATGTTGATGCCACTTCATGATAGCATGCCAAGTTTCATGAACTTCAGACGAGTTTTGGATTTACTAGAATTTAAAAACCAGGCGTCTCAATGTTTTGCCGGCAATCAACAGTGCCCTAGTGTTTGAAATTCATTCCCATTTCTTGCATGGGACCTAAGCATGCACCCAAGGACACATATTTGATTTTTCAACCAATTTATATGCATTAGAGCATGTGCATGTAGTTCAAATTTGAATTATGCACATAAATGCATTGAAAACTCAATTAACGCATAAAAATGTCCAAACGAACCCCGAAAAATCATAAAAATTGACACAACACTCCTGTTGTTCTATGTTGACATGAGAAAAAGTTTGGAAGCAATAAGAGGCAATGCATATCATTTCGGACCCAAAGGTGGGACGTTCCCTACTGAAACCATCATGATTGTTGTGAGAAGCTTTGGTTTGTGAGAAGCATATACCCAAACCTACCCCAAATGGGACAAAAATTTTACCATGGCATGTTGATGCTCCTCCATGATAGCATGCCAAGTTTCATGGATTTCAGACGAGTTTTGGATTTACTAGAATTTAAAAACCAGGCATCTCAATGTTTTGTTGGCAATCAACGGTGCCCTGGTGTTTGAAATTCATTCCCATTTATTGCATGGGGCCTAAGCATGCACCCAAGGACACGTATTTGATTTTTCAACCAATTTATATTCACTGGAGCATGTGCATGTAGTTCAAATTTTAATTATGCACATAAATGCATTGAAAACTCAGTTAATGCATAAAAATGTCCAAACGAACCCCGAAAAATAACAAAAATTGACACAACACTCCTGTTGTTCTATGTTGACACGAGAAATTTTTTGAAAGCGATAAGAGGCAATGCATATCGTTTCGTCCCCAAAGGTGGGACGTTCCCTACCAAAACCATCATGCTTGTTGTGAGAAGCATATACCCAAACCTGCCCCAAATGGGACAACAATTTTACCACGGCATGTTGATGCCGCTCCATGATAGCATGCCAAGTTTCATGAATTTCATATGAGTTTTGGATTTACTAGAATTTAAAAACCAGGTATCTCAATGTTTGCGGCTGATTGACAGTGACGGGGTGTTTGACATTCATTCCCATTTCTCGCATGGGACCTAAGCAGGCAACCAAGGACACATATTTGAATTTTCAACTAATTTATATGCATTAGAGCATGTGCTTGTAGTTCAAATTTGAATTATGCACATGAATGCATAGAAAACTCGGTTAATGTATAAAAATGTCCAAGTGAACCCCGAAAAATCCCAAAAATTGACACAACACTCCTGTTGTTCTATGTTGACACTAGGAAAAAATTTGAAATCGAGAAGAGGCAACGGATATCATTTTGTCCAGAAAGGTGAAACGTTCCCTACCGAAACCATCACACTTGTTGTGAGAAGCTCTAGTTTATGAGAAGCTTATACCCAAACCTGCCCCAAATGGGACAATTTTTTTACCACGACATGTTGATGCCGCTCCATGGTAGCATGCAAAGTTTCATGGATTTCGGGTGAATTTTGGATTTACTAGAATTACAAAAACAAGTATGTCAACATTTGCCGGAGAGCCATGGTGCCGTGGTGTTCGAATTTCATCCCCATTTCTTGCATGGGAGATAAGCATAAACCCATGGAGACATATATGATTTTACAACCCATGTTCGTGCACCGGAGCATGTGCATGTAGTTTAATTTTGAATTGTGCACCTGAAATGGCTAGAAAACCCATTTAATGTATAAAATGTTCAAACGAACCCTGAATAATTCTAATTCTTTTACGACACACATATAGTTGCATGTTCACTCCTGATAAAAGTTCTAGAAATTCAAACACCGTCCATTGCCGCTGTGACCCCATTATGTAATTCAAATCAAGATGAAAAATCAAGTAGATCGCACACATTTTATTATCACCAACCGTGTGAGATGCAGCACAAAATATCCTGGAGCACCGTCGGTGTATAGTACGCCTATGACTGACGCGGGAAGGTGCATCGGCTACAGTCCACAGCCGGCATCTCAAGAACATTAACTCGCTCCCCAAATATCATTTCACTGTTTAATCATTACCGGTGAAAGAAGAGCACGTGGACCCGTGTCGTGAGGGCAACTTCGGTGGCCCACTCCGGTGAGAGCGCGGCTGCAGCCGCCTTGCGCGTGCTAACAAGGTGCATGAGCGCGGCCGCAATCTGCGACCGAGCGGCCAAGGCAGCCCAAACGGCCGTTGTTGCCTCTCAGGTGGCGGCAGCAACATCTGCCTCGGGGATAGCAACTGGGGAGAGCGGCAGGCAGCTGTCTGTTCCGCAGCGACAGCCTTAGCCCTGATGGAGGCCGCCCACGACCATGTCGAGGCCACCCACGCCCAGCTCCTGGTGGTCACCACACAAATCGAATGAAGCTTTTTTGACAACGGTCGGCAACCCACGACCGAAGAGCTGGCAATCGCCGAGAGCGTTCGAGAAGCCATCCGTTCCTCCGCCGCATACCTTGCGACGACGGAGCCCTTCCAAGCCCAGATCGCGTCCTCCCACGCCCAGCTCATGGCGGCCTTTTCCAAAGAGATGGCGGATGCGGATGGCGAGATGCTTGTCGGGTATGGTGTGATGGATGCCATGGAGCCCCTTCCCCAAGAGACCGTCGGGCGCGAGCTGGACATGGAGGCAATGGCGGAGATCGACGAGCACCAACCGTAGTAGACTCTTTGTTTTGTTTAATTAAGAGCGTCGGTCTTTAATTTGTTAGAGTAATGTTTAGGTCAGCTAGCTCTGTTTAATTGCTGAACTTGCTCGATTAAGAAGTGTGGGTGTGTTGTAGTCTCCTTTGTGTACCCAAATTATGCAATGACGTGGATGACCACTATAACCATGTAAATTCGAACCAAAATTTTTCTCGTTCAAACTCAACACACACGGGTTAAGCTATCTGAATCATTTGTGATGTTCACATATCGTACATAGTTCTGAATAAGGGACCGTGTATGATGACACTTTGCGCGCCAGTTTTTTCGCTGAAGCGATCCCAAATTTTCGGTTTCCGCGGAAATATCTACCTCCCCGCCCCCTCCCCCTTACCAAAAGCCACATTCCCCTGTTTTCTCCTTCCTTTCCAAGTTAAAACCTTCACTCCTTTCTTGCAGCGCCGCCTCCTCGTCGGAGACCCTCCTCCATGCTACTTGGCCTCATCTATCCAGGCAGGTAATCCACACCTGACCCCCATCCTCCTCCTTCTTCCACATCCCACATGCCCCGACCGCCGACGTGAGCACGACACCTTCCACCCAAATCACCGACCCCTCCACCAAATAAGCGCCACCCTAAGCCATGGTGCACGCAGTATAGCCATGATCTCAAGGAGCATTTGGCAGCGGAGAAGCAAATCACGACCGCACGCGGGGATGAGGTCGCGATGGCTACCATTCGTGCTGACCCCCAGATCTTGGAGGAGCACCTTGCCATTTGCTAGCTCCTGACTTTCCTTCACAAATTTTAGTGAATTGTGCTATCTAATTTTACCATGCAATCTGTTGCTCTAGTGTATATGTTCTATATGTCGTGCAGTGTGGTGCTCACTTATTAATTGTTTTGTTAATTAGTTGTTGCCTTCAGTTAACTGTTTGATTCAATTTTGCAAATGTGATGTTCAATTCTTCAAGCTGCAATTTTGTGTTGTCTTCCATGTGAGAAATAAATCAAATTTATATTTACAAAATACATGAGAAACGAATACAATTGCTATATTTCCAAGTTGTCAAGCATGCTTGGTTTGGTTATACACTGTGTAATGTGGTGCTCAGTTAACGTTTGGTCCATTTGTGTTGTGGTGTTTAGTTAATTGTTTGGTTCAATTCTGCAGTGCGATGTTCAATAGTTGTGGGTGCATTCTGTTATTGTATACCATGTGAGGAATAAATTGAATTTGGCTGTAGTAAATACATGAGAAACAAATACAATTGCTACAATTGGCTATAGTTAACTGTTTGGTTAACTATCTGATCTCCTATTAGGAGTATGTTATATTATGCAATGTGGTGCTCAGTTAATGTTTGGTTCATTTGTTGTGGTGTTTAGTTAACTGCTTGGTTCACTACAGTTTGCAATGTGCTTATTTTTCATCAACATATTTTACTGATAGCATGCAAACCCTTACTTAACCTGATGACTAACTACCTTATATGTGTTGCAGGGAAACAATGGAAAACACTGAGGTTTACAATCGAGGTTAGCACGTGCATGGTCCATTGTCTAATAGCACATTACTGTGCAATTGTAGGAACCATTCTAATATTTAGGTTTTTAACAATTTGGTCTTGCACATGTAGGTCCTACCTTATATCAATCAAATCAAGAAACTCAGAAAGATTGTTAGGATAAAAAATTAGCGACCAAAAACAACAAGATCTTTGTCTGCACAATGAAGAAAACATCAGTTCACTACAAGATGGTACTAACTATTATACCTTGCCTTTTTTTATTCCTTTGCCCCATTTCCAATATAGAGAAGATATTTATGCACATGCTTGTTTTCAGGCCTTTCCAAAGCAGTTCATCGATGATTACCTCTCAAACCACCTCTATGGTCAGGAGGCGAGGAAGGTTTTCATACAACACCCACAGTTCACTATTGAAGTGTTCCTGAAGAGGACGAAGAATGAACGGTCAATCATCCACAGGCACTGGCCTAAAGTTGCAAAGACCTTCAACATGAATGAAGGCTCAATATTTGCCTTCCGCTTCAACAGTTTTCCAAATGAGATGCATTTGTCTATATACCGTCTATGATGCTAATTTTGAAAGGTTCTACATGTTGCATGTGAAACTTGGTGTTGGTGCAGTTGTGTAATGGGGTAGCTGAGTGCTGAAGCTATATCATGTTGTACTCTGATGTATTTCAGTTATGAAATTCTACTTCCTTAATATGGAAATGAAATATATTATGTGCTTAATATGAATGTCTATTAGATTAATAAATGGGTTATTAATAATAGGGAAACTAGGCTGCTAATGGCGAATTAGCATGGTAATTGGGTTTTGCTATTGCAAAAGGTTATTGAAAAAATACCGTGGGCGATGACCTCAGGCAACGCACATAGTTTCTAGGAATAAACCGTGTTGGATCAATGAACAATCACACACGACTTTCTCTTGAAAACTGTTTGCGTTAGGCCATCTTGTGCAAATGTTTACCACATAAAAAATGTGTGTGATGGACAGCCTTTGCCACTTAGTTTCTTCTACGGATCGTGTGTGATACATTCAATAACACAAACGATTTAATGGGAAAAATTGTGTGTGGTGTACATGTGAACGGAGACGTTTTCCTTGGAGCAACTATGTGGGATGTACATACAAATGAAAAAGTTTAGCGGGGACTGATGATGTCTACTACACAACCTTCTTCTTCTAGACATTGTTGGGCCTCCAAGTGCAGAGGTTTGTAGGACAGTAGCAAATTTCCCTCAAGTGGATGACCTAAGGTTTATCAATCCGTAGGAGGCGTAGGATGAAGATGGTATCTCTCAAGCAACCCTGCAACCAAATAACAAAGAGTCTCTTGTGTCCCCAACACACCCAATACAATGGTAAATTGTATAGGTGCACTAGTTCGGCGAAGAGATGGTGATACAAGTGGTATATGGATGGTAGATAAAGGTTTTCGTAATCTGAAAATATAAAAACAGCAAGGTAACTAATGATAAAAGTGAGCATAAATGGTATTGCAATGCTAGTAAACAAGGCCTAGGGTTCATACTTTCGCTAGTGCAAGTCCTCTCAACAATAATAACATAATTGGATCGTATAACTATCCCTCAACATGCAACAAAGAGTCACTCCAAAGTCACTAATAGCGGAGAACAAACGAAGAGATTATGGTAGGGTACGAAACCACCTCAAAGTTATTCTTTCCAATCAATCCGTTGGGCTATTCCTATAAGTGTCACAAACAGCCCTAGAGTTCGTACTAGAATAACACCTTAAGACACAAATCAACCCAAACCCTAATGTCACCTAGATACTCCAATGTCACCTCAAGTATCCGTGGGTATGATTATACGATATGCATCACACAATCTCAGATTCATCTATTCAACCAACACATAGGACCTCAAAGAGTGCCCCAAAGCTTCTACCGGAGAATCACGACGAAAACGTGTGACAACCCCTATGCATAGGTTCATGGGCGGAACCCGCAAGTTGATCACCAAAACATACATCAAGTGAATCACGTGGTATCCCATTGTCACCACAGATACGCACGGCAAGACATACATCAAGTGTTCTCAAATCTTTAAAGACTCAATCCGATAAGATAACTTCAAAGTGAAAACTCAATCCATTACAAGAGAGTAGAGGGGGGAAGAAACATCATAGAATCCAACTATAATAGCAAATCTTGCGATACATCAAGATTGTACCACCTCAAGAACACGAGAGAGAGAGAGAGAGAGATCAAACACATAGCTACTGGTACATACCCTCAGCCCCGAGGGAGAACTACTCCCTCCTCGTCATGGAGAGCACCGGGATGATGAAGATGGCCACCGGAGAGGGATTGCCCCCTCCGGCAGGGTGCCGGAACAGGTCTAGATTGGTTTTCGGTGGCTACGGAGGCTTCTGGCAGCGGAACTCCTGATCTATTGTGCTCTCGGATGTTTTTAGGGTATATGGAGATATATAGGCAGAAGAAGTACATCACGGGGGACACGAGGGGCCCACAAGGGTGGAGGGCGCGCCCAGGGGGTGGGCGCGCCCCCGTACCTCGTGGCCTCCTCGAAGCTTCCCTTACGTGGACTCCAAGTCTCTTGGGCTTCTTCTGATCCAAAAATAAGTTCCGTGAAGTTTCAGGTCAATTGGACTCTGTTTGATTTTCCGTTTCTGCGATACTCTAAAACAAGGAAAAAACAGAAACTTGCACTGGCCTCTGGGTTAATAGGTTAGTCCCAAAAATGATATAGAAGTGTATGATAAAGCCCATAAACATCCAAAACAGTAGATAATATAGCATGGAGAAATCAAAAATTATAGATACGTTGGAGACGTATCAGCATCCCCAAGCTTAATTCATGCTCGTCCTCGAGTAGGTAAATGATAAAAATAGAATTTTTGATGCGGAGTGCTACTTGGCATGATTTCAATGTAATTCTTCTTAATTGTGGTATGAATATTCAGATCCGAAAGATTCAAGGTAAAAGTTCATATTGACATAAAAATAATAATACGTCAAGCATACTAACTAAGCAATAATGTCTTCTCAAAATAACATGGCCAAAGAAAGTTCATCCCTACAAAATCATATAGTTTAGTCATGCTCCATTTTCGTCACACAAGAATGCTCTCATCATGCACAACCCTGATGACAAGCTAAGCAATTGTTTCATACTTTAGTAATCTCAAACCTACAAACTTTCATGCAATATATGAGCGCGAGCCATGGACATAGCACTATGGGTGGAATAGAATATGATGATGGGGGTTATGTGGAGAAGACAAAAAAGGAGAAAGTCTCACATCAACGAGGCTAATCAATGGGCTATGGAGATGCCCATCGATTGATGTTAATGCAAGGAGTAGGGATTTCCATGCAACGGATGCACTAGAGCTATAAATGTATGAAAGCTCAACAAAAGAAACTAAGTGGGTGTGCATCCAACTTGCTTGCTCACGAAGACCTAGGGCACTTGAGGAGGCCCATTGTTGGAATATACAAGCCAATTTCTATAATGAAAAAGTCCCACTAGTATATGAAAGTGACAAAACAAGAGACTCTCTATCAAGAAGATTACGGTGCTACTTTGAAGCACAAGTGTGGAAAAAGGGATAGTAGCATTGCCCCTTATATATATATTGTCCTTTTTTGGCCCTTCCTTTTTTTCCTTTCTTTTTGGGACAATGCTCTATTAATGATGATCATCACACTTCTATTTATTTACAACTCAATAATTACAACTCGATACTAGAACAAAGTATGACTCTATATGAATGCCTCCGGCGGTGTATCGGGATATGCAATGAACCAAGAGTGACATGTATGAAAGAATTATGAACGGTGGCTTTGCCACAAATACTATGTCAACTACATGATCATGCTAAGCAATATGACAATGATGAATGTGTCATGATGAACGGAATGGTGGAAAGTTGCATGGCAATATATCTCGGAATGGCTATGGAAATGCCATAATAGGTGGCTGTTTTGAGGAAGATATAAGGAGGTTTATGTGTGAAAGAGCGTATCATATCACGGGGTTTGGATGCACCGGCGAAGTTTGCGCCAACTCTCAATGTGAGAAAGGGCAATGCACGGTACCGAAGAGGCTAGCAAGGATGGAAGGGTGAGAGTGCGTATAATCCATGGACTCAGCATTAGTCATAAAGAACTCACATACTTATTGCAAAAATCTACAAGTCATCAAAAACCTCGGTACTACGCGCATGCTCCTAGGGCGATAGATTGGTAGGAAAAGACCATCGCTCGTCCCCGACCGCCACTCACAAGGAAGACAATCAAATAACACCTCATGTTTCAAATTTGTTACACAACATTTACCATACATGCATGCTACAGGACTTGCAAACTTCAACACAAGCATTTCTCAATTTCACAACTACTCAACTAGCACAACTTTGATATTATTACCTCCATATCTCAAAACAATCATCAAGCATCGAACTTCTCTTAGTATTCAATACTCTATATGAAAGTTTTTACTATTCTTGGATGCCTAGCATATTAGGATTATTTAAGCAAATTACCATGCTATTTAAGACTCTCAAAATGATATAAGTGAAGCATGAGGGTTCATTAATTTCTACAAAATAAAACCACCACCGTGCTCTAAAAGATATAAGTGAAGCACTAGAGCAAATGACAAACTACTCCGAAAAATATAAGTGAAGATCAATGAGTAGTCGAATAATTATGCAACTATGTGAAGACTCTCTAACATTTGATAATTTCAAATCTTGGTATTTTATTCAAATAGCAAGCAAAACTAAATAAAACAAAATGACGCTCCAAGCAAAACACATATCATGTGGCGAATAAAAATATAGCTCCAAGTAAAGTTACTGATGAACGAAGACGAAGGAGGGGATGCCATCCGGGGCATCCCCAAGCTTAGGATTTTGGTTGTCCTTGAATATTACCTTGGGGTGCCTTGGGAATCCCAAAGCTTAGGCTCTTTCCACTCCTTATTCCATAGTCCATCGAATCTTTACCCAAAACTTGAAAACTTCACAACACAAAACTTAACAGAAAAACTTGTAAGCTCCGTTAGTACAAGAAAGCAAATAACCATGTTAAGGTACTGTAGTGACCTCATTCTAAATTCATATTGGTGTAATATCTACTGTATTCCAACTTCTCTATGGTTCATACCCTCCGATACTACTCATAGATTCATCAAAATAAGCAAACAACACATAGAAAACAGAATCTGTCAAAAACAGAACAGTCTGTAGTAATTTGGATCAAAGGTATACTTATGGAACTCATAAAATTCTCAAATAAATTGGTGGACCTGAGTAATTTATCTATTAATCATCTGCAAAAATAATTAACTAAATAGCACTCTCCAATTAAAAAATGGCAGCAATTCTCGTGAGCGCTAAAGTTTTTGTTTTTTACAGCATGATCACAAAGAGTTTCCCCAAGTCTTCTCAAAGGTTCTACTTGGCACAAACACTTATTAAAAGAATAAAATCACATCTAAACAGAGTCTAGATGAATTATTTATTACTAAACAGGAACAAAAAGCAAGGAACAAAAATAAAATTGGGTTGTCTCCCAACAAGCGCTATCGTTTAACGCCCCTAGCTAGGCATGATGATTTCAATGATGCTCACATAAAGGATAAGAATTGAAACATAAAGAGAGCATCATGAAGAATATTACTAGCACATTTAAGTCTAACCCACTTCCTATGCATAGGGATTTTGTGAGCAAATAACTTGTGGGAACAAGAATCAACTTGTATAGGAAGGTAAAACAAGCATAACTTCAAAATGTTAAACACATAGAGAGGAAACTTGATATTATTGCAATTCCTACAAGCATATATTCCTCCCTCATAATAATTTTCAGTAGCATCATGAATGAATTCAACAATATAACCAGCACCTAAAGCATTCTTTTCATGATCTACAAGCATAGAAATTTTACTACTCTCCACATAAGCAAAATTCTTCTCACGAATAATAGTGGGAGCAAACTCAACAAAATAATTATCATGTGATTGAAAATTAAGATCAAGATGACAAGTTTCATGGTTATCATTATTCTTTAAAGCATATGTGTCATCACAATAATCATCATAGATAGGAGGCATTCTTTCATCATAGTAAATTTGCTCATCAAAGCCTGGGGGACAAAAAATATCATCTTCATCAAACATAGCATCCCCAAGATTGTGGCTTTGCATATCATTAGCATCATGGATATTCAAGGAATTCATACTAACAACATTGCAATCATGCTCATCATTCAAATATTTAGTGCCAAACATTTTAATGCATTCTTCTTCTAACACTTTGGCATAATTTTCCTTTGAGAGAAGTGCATATTACACCCCTCAACTCTAGCCCTAGTCTAATATACACCCCCCCCCCAACTCCAATATCATCTACTTTACACCCCCCAACTCTCAAAACCAGGCGGAATTCAACCCTCCCCTCCCCGTTGACCAGTTTTAACCCAGTTGACCAGTTTTGACATGTTGACTGGGTGAACAGTAACAAAAAAATCAAAAAATATTTTGTTTTTTCCAATGAATGAACAGTAAATTCAAAAAAAAGTTGGAAATAAAATTCAACAAGCAGTTTCAATTTTTTACCTGGTGAATAGTAAATTCCAAAAATACTTTTTTTCCAAAAAAACCGAATTATTTTTGCGTGGACGATTTTTCAGCGCATGATGTCTGTGACAATTTTCAGCTTGTTTGGACATTTCAGTGGTCTCTCAACAAAAAAAATATATCAGCCCGAACTGTTAACTGTTTCATGCAAATATAATTCAGAAAAAAAATTCCCTTAATTTTTTTCCTGAAATTTACTGTTCGCCCGGACAAAAAATCAACATTTTAAAAAATCAAAATTATTTTTTAATTATTTATTTAGAACTTTTTAAAATTTTACTGTTTACCCGGTGAAAAAACGTAATTTTTAAAAAAATATATTTCTTTTGAATTTACTGTTCACCCAGTCAACATGTCAAAACCGGTCACCGGGGAGGGAAGGGTTGAATTCCGCATGGTTTTGAGAGTTGGGGGGTGTAAACTAGATGGTATTGGAGTTGGGGGTTGTATATTAGACTAGGGCTAGAGTTGAGGGGTGTAATATGCACTTCTCTCTTTTCCTTTCCATCATACTCACGAAAGATATTAAAAAGATGAAGCGTATGAGACAAACTTAATTCCATTTTTTGTAATTTTCTTTTATAAACTAAACTAGTGATAAAACAAGAAACTAAAAGACTTGATTGCAAGATCTAAAGATATACCTTCAAGCACTCACCTCCCCGGCAACGGCGCCAGAAAAGAGCTTGATGTCTACTACACAACCTTCTTCTTGTAGACGTTGTTGGGCCTCCAAGTGCAGAGGTTTGTAGGACAGTAGCAAATTTCCCTCTAGTGGATGACCTAAGGTTTATCAATCCGTGGGAGGCGTAGGATGAAGATGGTCTCTCTTAAGCAACCCTGCAACCAAATAACAAAGAGTCTCTTGTGTCCCCAACACACCCAATACAATGGTAAATTGTATAGGTGCACTAGTTCGGTGAAGAGATGGTGATACAAGTGGTATATGGATGGTAGATAAAGGTTTTTGTAATCTGGAAATATAAAAATAGCAAGGTAACTAATGATAAAAGTGAGCGTGAACGGTATTGCAATGCTAGTAAATAAGGCCTAGGGTTCATACTTTCGCTAGTGCAAGTCCTCTCAACAATAATAACATAATTGGATCATATAATTATCCCTCAACATGCAACAAAGAGTCACTCCAAAGTCACTAATAGCGGAGAACAAACGAAGAGATTATGGTAGGGTACGAAACCACCTCAAAGTTATTCTTTCCAATCAATCCGTTGGGCTATTCCTATAAGTGTCACAAACAGCCCTAGAGTTCGTACTAGAATAACACCTTAAGACACAAATCAACCAAAACCCTAATGTCACCTAGATACTCCAATGTCACCTCAAGTATCCGTGGGTATGATTATACGATATGCATCACACAATCTCAGATTCATCTATTCAACCAACACATAGGACCTCAAAGAGTGCCCCAAAGTTTCTATCGGAGAATCACGACGAATACGTGTGCCAACCCTTATGCACAGGTTCATGGGCGGAACCCGCAAGTTGATCACCAAAACATACATCAAGTGAATCACGTGGTATCCCATTGTCACCACAGATACGCACGGCAAGACATACATCAAGTGTGCTCAAATCTTTAAAGACTCAATCCGATAAGATAACTTCAAAGGGAAAGCTCAATCCATTACAAGAGAGTAGAGGGGGAACAAACATCATAGGATCCAACTATAATAGCATAGCTTGCGATACATCAAGATCGTACCACCTCAAGAACACGAGAGAGAGAGATCAAACACATAGCTACTGGTACATACCCTCAGCCCCGAGGGAGAACTACTCCCTCCTCGTCATGGAGAGCATCGGGATGATGAAGATGGTCACCGAAGAGGGAGTGCCCCCTCCGGCAGGGTGCCGGAACGGGTCTAGATTGGTTTTCGGTGGCTACGGAGGCTTCTGGCGACGGAACTCCCGATCTATTGTGCTCTCGGATGTTTTTAGGGTATATGGAGATATATAGGCGGAAGAAGTACGTCAGGGGGGCCACGAGGGGCCCACGAGGGTGGAGGGCGCGCCCAGGGGGGTAGGCGCGCCCCCTACCTCGTGGCCTCCTTGAAGCTTCCCTTACGTGGACTCCAAGTCTCCCGGGCTTCTTCTGATCCAAAAATAAGTTCCATGAAGTTTCAGGTCAATTGAACTCCGTTTGATTTTCCTTTTCTGCGATACTCTAAAACAAAGTAAAAATAGAAACTGGCGCTGGGCTCTGGGTTAATAGGTTAGTCCCAAAAATGATATAAAAGTGTATGATAAAGTCCATAAAAATCCAAAACAGTATATAATATAGCATGGAGCAATAAAAAATTATAGATACGTTGGAGACGTATCAACTGACTATGTGGGATGTACTTGCGACCGGAAACAAATTCGCATGTATAATTGTATTTTTTAGCTCTATTGTACGTATTTCTGTCTTTGAGCGCTCGCCGGTCGCACACAACCTCATTTTGCCGAGCGTGTGTGCTAGGAGGGCATATCCCCGACGGTTTCTGGGTCGTGTGGGAAGGACCCCCCCTATCGCCCACACTCACTAGGCAACGGTTCCAAATGTCATCGCGGAAAGGAGTTAAAAACCGTTTGTATAGCACCGACGTGTACTAGTGTTGTGTGCATGGGATTTTAATGAGGCTATGTTTCAAGCGAATCAATTTGGTGGAAACACACAAAGTTTTGCACAAATGGAGGAGTTTAGGGTCTGCTTGCCAGATTGCAGACTAGTGGATCTAGGGTACTCGGGATACCCATACACTTGGGATAATAAGAGACAAGGTGGTGATGACGTTCAGGTTAGGCTGGACCGAGCGACATGCAATGATGGATTTGCCGAGATGTTCCTGGACATAACTATTGAACATATAATAATGGAGGAGTCCGACCACGTGGCCCTCGTTATCCGAGCGATGGAGACAGCTCCACACAGTGCTAGGGCGGGCCCTCGCCCTTTCAAATGGGAGGAGGCGTGGGTGAAGCACACAGAGTAGGAGGCGATGGGTAGTGCTGCATGGCAAGCGGCGAGTAACGCCGAGAGGGGTTTAGCTGCGGTTTGGACCAAGAAAGAAAGGGTGCCAACAGACATGCAACTATGGGGCAAGAATGTTTTTGGGTCTATCAGAACACAAATCGACAAGCTAAAAACTCGTTGGAGGATGGGAAACGACGAGCTCTTATTACCAGATGCTCACTGGACGCCCGGGACTTGGAAGGGCAACTCTAGGATATTTATGAGAAGGAGGAGATCATGTATAAACAACGGTCTAGAGTGGATTGGTTGACCGTCGGGGACCAAAACACAAAATACTTTCAGAATCGGTGCTCGCATAGGAAGGGGAAGAATACTGTCAAGGCTTTGGTGCGTGAGGATGGATCAAGGTGCACTACAGATGAAGGAATGAGAGAGATGGTAGCCACATTTTATGAGAAACTTTTCATGTCCGAGGGATCGGCAGAGGCTCATCAGTTGTTGGAAAATATAGAGTCGGTTGTCACACATGTGATGAATGATAACATAACAGCTGCTATTACAGATGAAGAGATCGAGTGGGCGCTGTTCCAAATGGGACCGACTAAGGCACCAGGACCGGATGGGCTTCTGGTGACGTTCTATCAATGATACCGGTCGTTGGTACGAGAAGATGTGTGTTGAGCTGTGCGGGATTTTCTGGAGGACGTGACAGCACCAAACAGTTTCAATTCAACAGTCATCGTGATGATTCCCAAAGTGAACCCACCGGAGTTACTTTCACAATTTGGATCGATCAGTTTATGTAACATTTTATATAAAATTGATGCTAAGGTTCTTCCTAACAGGTTAAAACGTATCCTCCCAGTGTTGATCTATGAGGAACAAAGTGCATTCGTACCTCGAAGACTAATCACGGATAATGTGCTTGTGGCATATGAGAGCATTCATGCAATCAGGACAAGGAAGAGGAAGAAACCGTCGTGTGTGGTGAAGCTGGATATGATGAAGGCGTACGGTAGGGTAGAGTGGATTTTCCTAGAACAAATGTTATCAAGTTTTGGCTTTGCACAGGGTTGGATATCAATGGTGATGAGATGTGTCATTTCAGCAAACTTTGTGGTCAAGTTGAATGGCGGCTGCTCTAGGGGATTTCTAGCATCTAGGGGGCTGCGTCAAGGACACCCTCTTTCTCCCTATTTGTTCTTATTCTGTGTTGAGGGTTTTTCGACACTCTTGAAAAGGGCACAAGAGAACCAAACTATTAAAGGGGTCTCATTCGGGAGCACGGGCCCCCATGTGACACATCTTTTGTTTGCGGATGATAGCATTGTGTTCTTGGAAGGATCTCAAGACAATTTGGTAGCGTTGAGGGACATTTTACAGAGGTATGAGGTTGCTTCCGGGCAAAAAGTTAATCATCAAAACTATGCAATATTTTTTGGAAGGGATGCATTCAGGATTAAAAGGGGACACTCATGCAGGCCATTGGAATTGAAACAAAAGCACTTAGTGAGAGGTATCTAGGTATGCCAACAATGGTTGGGAGATCTAAGGATGGAACTTTTAAATATGTCAATGAGTGTTGAAAAGGGAAGGTCTCGGGATGGAAAGGACAAGGGTTATGAAAGGCGGCCAGAGAAGTGCTAGTTAAATCTATGCTACAAGCTACACCGACTTTCACCATGAGCTGTTTTCAACGCACAAAGAAAATGTGCGGGAACCTGACTTCGATTTTCGTCAAATTTCTGGTGGGGTGCAACAAACAGTGAGAGGAAGGTGCATTGGTTAGCATGGGAGAAAGTGTGTACTGGTAAGCATGAAGGGGGACTCGGGTTCAGAGACCCGGCTGCGTTCAACCATGCATTGCTAGCTAAACAGGAATGGAGAGTGCTACAGAACCCAGACTCATTATGTGCTAGAGTGTTGAAGGCAAGATATTTCAAGGATGGGACGATCTTGAAGACAACGTGCCCCTCGGGAGCCTCATATACTTTCCATAGTATACTATATGGACGTGATCTATTGAGATATGGCACTATATGGTGAATTGGAGATGGATCCAAGATCAACATCAACCATGATAATTAGATACCAAGACAGTGAAGTTTGAAGCCTCTTGGGCAAGTGTATGTGCAGGGCGTGACAAAGGTTGGAGATCTTTTGACACCAAATGGCAGGTCATGGAATATGAATAGAGTTGAGGCATGTTCTCACTAGAGGACGCCAAGGAAATCAAACAAATTGCCATTGGGGGCCCAGGCATGGAAGATTATATCGCTTGGAATTATACAAAAAAAATGGGGAATTCTCAGTCAGGTCAGCCTATCACCTAAAAATGTCATTGAATGGAGTGAAGACCGGACGGTCGGATCCTTCTTCCCTGGTTCACAAACACAAGGGGTGGTTCAGCTTGTGGGACACTTGTGCTCCAAATAAGGCAAAAATTCACATGTGGAGGCTCATTAGAAATGGACTAGCAGTCGGGGCGGAGCTCCTACGGCGACACATCAAGGCAGGGGTGTTTTGTGCGGCATGTGGTAGGGAGGAGACGTTGATCCACAGATTCTGGACATGCCCACATTCAGTCCTTTTCTAGAAGATTCCGCGCTCGGAGAAAGGAGTTGCGGTGGCATCCCCACCGGGTCACATTGACTCCTCGAGTGCCTTATCTACCTGGAAGCTAGGATGGTTTGTGGAGGCGAGAAACGACGATTGAACTGCAATGGTCCAGGCCTGCTATGGGCTATGGTTGGCTCGAAATGAAACAAGGGATGGGAAGAAAATTGCATCGCCATATGAAATAATGAGCTCTGTGTGCACGTACATGGCGGAATGGTTCTCTATACATAGGAAGGAGGCGTCAATTGCAATGAGGAAGGAAACATATAAGTGGACAGCTCCTGCGGAGGGATGGATCAAAGGTAATTCAGACGAGGCAGTGTCGAAGCATGGCCATAAGGGCATAAGAGGAGTGATCCTAAGGGGTCATGCGGGTGACTTCTGTGCGGCCGCCTGTCACGTCTACCCTCACGAAACAGAGTCGAAAACTATGGAGATATTAGCGTGTAAAAGAGCTGTCCAGCTGGTGCCGAGATCAATGTTTTCGGAAGTTGCACGTAGAGATGGATAACAAAGTTGTGGCAACGATGCTTCAGATACGTGAGAAGAACATTGCTGTTGTTGGGCCAAGAGTGGAGGAGATCAAAGAGATGTTTCATCTTTTTGAGGAGGTGAAAGTATCTTGGGTTGGACGATCTACGAGTTCTGCCGCTCATAAACTTGCTAGAGTAGGAGTTGGAGAGGAATTGTGTAAGGTGCCACAAGATTTTGTTCTTAATGTGGTATCTGATGAGATCACAGACTTGTTTTAGTTAAATAAAGTGGCATTTACCCTCAAATTGTTTTTACATGGGTGGTGCTAAAACTTGACATAAACGGTCATTTTGATACTAGAAGTTGTGGTATACATTGAAGTGGTGCAAAAACTTGACGCAAACGTGCAAATACAGTGCTTATCCCGTTTATATGTGGAATCCATGTTGACTAGGCACGTGGGCCCGTTGTCAACCACTGGACCAGAGAGAAGGGGCGTTTGGCCTGATTTTTATGAAATCCCCCTCGGAATATACATTTTTCACAAAAAGGCCCTGTCCATAGCATTCTACACCTCTATGACCAGTGGGCCTCGCCTGTAAAATTAAGAGGAAAAAGGTTGCAGGCCAAAGTTTCGAACCCACAATATCCAACTACCGAACAAACAAGTAAAACCACTACACCACTCAAGTTACAATGAAAAATTTGGATAACAAACCAATATGGACGTAATAGGAACGCGCGTGAAGCTTAAATGACTTGCTGATATTGCGGGCCATTTTGCATGAGTAATTTTTTATAAGATATTTGTCTGTTATACATTTTATACAAACAAACCATGATTAGTCAACACAGACATTAAAATACACACCCGTGTATTTTGTAAAATATTTAGTTAATATGGACATTTAAATGTATACTCCCTCCATTCCAAAATATAGTGCGCCCGCGCTTCCCGAGGTCCAACTTTGACCATAAATTTAACTAACGAGACCAATTGCGGCGGAAGAAAAAATTATATAATTGAAAACTTCTTTCGAATACGAATTCGCTGATATAATTTTTGCTCCCGCCGCAATCGGTCTTGATAGTTAAATTTACGGTCAAAGTTGAAGCACGTGGATAGAGGAAGCACTACATTGTGGAATGGATGGAGTATTAAATAAAATTGTTCATGTATTATAGTAAAAACATTGGTATATTACATAATTAAAACTACTATACATACAAACAAAATAAAATTTAAAACTTGTTCGTGTTATTTCAAAAACATTCGTATATCCAAAAATAATATTTATGAATTAGATAAAAGAAAGCAATACATTTTTCAAAATTGCAACTAAAAATATTATTTTAGTTATACAACCATTGCAAAAAAATATACTCACATTTATGTAGTTCAATGTTTGTATAATTAAAAATAGTCATAATTTTAATTTAAAGTGTTGATATGAATATTGAAATATTTAAAGTATTTAAATTTTATAATTGTTTTGAATATATCTCATGAGTTAAAATTATACACATTTAAATATTCATTGATATTAACTAAATGTTTGTATTCATCATTTTAAAATTTCAATATAATCCGTGAGAGTATACTTTTTTGTATACATTAATTTTATTAAATTATACATTTTAAATATCTGTTTTGACTAAATATTTTGTATATAATACACAGTTGTATATTTAAATGTTTTTACTTAAATAATATATATAACACACAAATATTTTAACATAATTTTTATTACTTGTGTTTTACAAATACTAGTAAAAAGGCTCGTGCGTTGCAATGGGAGAAAAAAATACCACACGCTCTTAATTTACAAAAATGGTCTATAATCTTAAAATTTGTAGCTACGGTCCAAACAAAGATGGTCTTGACCTACAAAAGCACAGTTTAATTCTACAGGTGTTTTATTTCAACACGGCTTGCATGCAGATTTAACCCGTACAAAAAACGGGCAAGTGATCATGCTTTTATTCATGTTATGTTCGGAATGTGGTGTTGTTACGGGCGAGTAAGAAAAACGACAAATACAAACGATGACACATTAACTCACTACGAAGACATGTGTGCATCAATGGTAGTTTTGAGTTTAAGAATCACCAACTTAGGGTAACTCTTGAACACTTTTTTCACATGCATATTTGTTAAATACATGAAGTGTTGTTAAAAAGGTAGTTAAAAAGATACCTGATTTTTTAATCATAAAAGAGATTTTTTTTGTCTCGAAAAGAACATTTTTATATGGTCTCGTGTGGACATAGGTACTTGCGCCCCTGTTTCATCACTATTTCTTGTCATACATGTCATATGTACTAGTCCCTGTTTCATCACCATTTATATCTTATCAAACTTGTCTTTTATTTTATTTTTTTTATGCATGCCTCCTTTTTACTTTTTTTGCATGCATGTCCTCTCTTTTTTCTTCTTATATATAGGAGAATAGCCAACATCTCATCTTTATCGGATCTTCTTTGCATTTTTCTCTTTTATTTATTTTATAGAAGACATCCCATCTTTATTAGGTCCTTCTTTTATTTCTTGTCATGCATGTCGTTATTTATTGGGTGACTCTAACAAATTTACCTTCAATTTCATGTCCAATCCTGATTTTGCTGAGGTATCCATCCCCAATCTGAATTAGTACCTGTATGAAAAAAAGACGGATAATGCATTCCTGATTAACATTGCAGCCGAAATATATTTTTTAATTGTGAATAGGTATAATAACATCATATTTGGATTCTACATATTTTTCCTAATGAAATTCTATATATAACATGTTAAATTTGGAGCTACGGTTTAAAAGATAACAGTATTTTAAAAAACATTTGATATGTACTGCGAGTTTAATGTTAGAAACATTAGGGGTTTCCTATAAAATAGCAAAATGGGCTAAGAATACATATTTCTTTTATTAGTGGGGGTTTTTAGGAAATCTTTTATTAGGAAGCTCCTAACTGGCGCTCTCAGCACCGGTTCCTGGTTCTGGCGCCCGAAGGCGATGTGATTGGGCCGGATCATCAAAAATTCAATGGAATAGAGCTTGTATGTTTGCGCGCAAAAACACCCAAAAAATGGTTCTCCTTGAGGATCGAACTCGCACCGTCCAGCAGCAAACAAGTAGGAATAACCAACCGGACTACGACGCGAATTCCACGGCGAACTTCTAAAGTAAATTTCTGGCCGCGCAATTTATTACACATGTAAATGCTTACTCTAGCGCTTTCATTTTTTTAATTATTTAAAAACATTTGGAAAAAGTTCATGAATTACAGAAAATTTCTTTGGTTTTGAGAAAAAATGAATTTCTAAAAAAGTTCATCGACTTTGGAAAAAAAGTTCACAATTTTGGAAAAAGTTCATCGATTTTGAAAAAGAGTTCGTCGATTTTGAAAAGAGTTCGTCGATTTTGAAAAGAGTTCATCAATTTTGAAAAAGTTCATTGGTTTTGAAAAAGAGTTTGTCGATTTTGAAAAGAGTTCATTGATTTTGAAAAGAGTTCATTGATTTCGAAAAGAGTTCATCAATTTGGAATTTTTTTACTGATTTTGAAAAAAGTTCATCGGTTTTGAAAAAAGTTCATTGGTTTTGAAAAAAAGTTCATCGATTTTGAAAAAATAGTCCATTGGTTTTGAAAAGAGTTCATCGATTTGAAAAAAAGTTCATCGATTTTGAAAATTTCATCGTATTGGAAAAAACTTCATCGATTTTGAAAAGAGTTCAAATCGATTTGGAAAATTAGTTCATCATTTTTTAAAAGAGTTCATTGATTAGGAAAAAAATGTTTGTCGATTTTGAGAAAAGAGTTCACCGATTTTGAAAAGAGTTCGTTGATTTTGAAGAAAAAAGTTTGTCGATTTTGAAAGAAGAGTTCATCGATTTTGAAAAAAATCATGATTTTGAAAAGGTTCATCCGATTTTGATAAAAGAAAAGTTCATGCATTTAACAAAGAAAAATAAAAAGGAAAAATGAACAAAATCGTTCCAACGATGGAGAAAAAGGAACAGGAAAAAGGAAAAAAGGAAATAATAGAAAAGGAGGAAGAAGATATAAGTGAGCAGATCTGGTTTGGGTGGTCGGTTGGTTACTGCAGAGTATGTAGAATGCAGAATTCGTGGGTTCGAATCCCACCCATGCACTTTTGTTTTTTGCGGAATAAAAATAAGAACGTAGGTGAGCCGAGCCCAAGTCGTTGTGGGGGGTATGCGCCCGTTAGGGAAAACAACTAAAACGGGCACAGCGGGCGCCGTTTAGGCTGGCACATCTTCCACAACTCATGTTCGTTCTGAGGCCTTGCCGTCGTGCTCCGCCTTGGTCCGCTCGCCTTGCACGGTGTGCCGCCGTCTGGCATTGTCAACGTGGTCAACAATCAAAAAGAATAAGGAGGTGACTATATGTGAAGAGGATGACAGTAGGTGCCCGCCAGGGTCGTGGCAGTATGCAAGCAAGTGCATCATTATTATAAGCCCAAAAAATGATTCATCCTAATGGTTGGACATCTAGGGCCCACACCATTGTCAACGTAGTCAATAAATGAGAGAATTACACGATGAGCGGCTAACACCAGGGACACATGAGGTCGCGCAGTTTTTTTTTTTGAGGAACAAGCAGTTGTTATTTACTAGTTTTAGAGACGAATCGGGGTAACAACGGGGATGTGCGGGGATTGTGGCCCGTTTAGCCAGGGTTTTATTTTATGTTTACCACATTATGAACCCAGCTGTGTTTTTTTCTTTCTGAAAATGGCTAGCCCAGTTCTACCCTTTTTAAAGAAATACCCAACGGAGGCCTACTTACTTTCTCATCCCCGCTGGGCTGCAAATCTTTCAAGACGAGAGCAATGTATTCGCTTGCCCAGAAAATGAAGTAGTAAGAAATGGGATGTAAATTTTAAAAACACAGCAAACCGACAATTAGTTTCAAATATCTTTTTTAAGATTTCGAGATTTTGAATTTAATTGTTTTTTCGAGGAAATTATGTTGGATTTTAAATTGATATAAATTTATTAATTTTAAGTTAGTGTGAATGTGATTCGAAATTTCGGAATTAAAATCAGTTCGGACCACACTGAAATATGAAAATTTCGTTGAAGTTTTAACCGTGGCCAGAATATGGGCTGTAATGGTAACAAAAAGAATATGGGCTTCAAAAAAATCCTTAAGAATTAGCCAATGGGCTGTACATTTATTAGCAATAATGGTAGATGGGTTGTATGTTGTTTCCCACACATTTGAGGCTGACTTGTGTACCTACTAGGTTGACGCGTACGCTTTCCTAAGAAAAGGCTGACGCGCACGCAAGGCCATGTCAACTTAGTTAACACATGAGAGCAGTGACTGTTGGATGTCCACCCAACGGCCGTGGTACTTCTTCAATCTCTGTTCTTCCTGCTCCAGCCGCTTAAACCAGCGCCAGCGGGACTGCCTGCTCCCTCCTCCCGTGACCGACTGTGCTGCCGCATAGGCCTCACCGCCCCAAGATACGTCTCCAACGTATCTACAATAATTGATTGTTCCATGCTATTATATTATCTCTTTTGGATGGTTTATATGCATTATATGCTATTTTTATTATTTTTAGGACTAACTTTTTACCGAGAGCCCAGTGTCACTTTCTGTTTTTTCCTTATTTTTGAGTTTCGCAGAAAAGGAATATCAAACCGAGTCCCAATGGAATAAAACTTTGTGATGGTTTTTCTTGGACCAAAAGACACCCGAAGGACTTGGAGTCCAAGCCAGAAGAGCCACAAGGCGGCAGCAAGGGTGGAGGGCGCGCCCTAGGGGGGGCCCTACCTTGTGGCCCCCTTGGGAGTCTCCTGGCCTACCTCTTCATCCTCTAAATTCACATATATTCCAAAATCCTCATGGGAAGCCACGAAAACACTTTTCCGCCGTCGCAACCTTCTGTACCAGTGAGATCCCATCTTGGGGCTTTTTCCGGCAATCTGCCAGAGGGGGGTTCGATCACGGAGGGCTTCTACATCAACCCTATTACCCTTCCGATGAAGTGTGAGTAGTTTACCTCAGACCTACGGGTCCATAGCTAGTATCTAGATGGCTCCTTGTCTCTCTTTGATTCTCAGTACCATGTTCTCCTCGATGTTCTTGGAGATCTATCCGATGTAATGTTCTTTTGCGGTGTGTTTGTCGAGAGCCAATGAATTATGGATTTATGATCAAATTATCTATGAATATTATTTGAATCTTCTCTGAATTCTTATATGCATGATTTTATATCTTTGTATTTCTCTTCGAATTATCGGTTTGGTTTGGCCAACTAGATTGGTTTTTCTTGCAATGGGGAGGTGCTTAGTTTTGGGTTCAATCTTGCGGTGTGCTCACCCAGTGGCAAAGTAGGGGTAGCAAGGCACGTATTTGTATTGTTGCCATCAAGGATAAGAAGATGGGGTTTTCATCATATTGCTTGAGTTTATCCCTCTACATCACGCCATTTTACTTAAGGCGTTACTCCGTTCTTTATAAACTTAATACAGATGCATGCTGGATAGCGGTCGATGTGTGGAGTAATAGTAGTAGATGCAGGCAGGAGTCGGTCTACTTGACACGAACGTGATGCCTATATGCATAACCATTGCCTTGCTGTAAGTGTATCTAGTGCCACCCCTAGTTGGTTTTGGAGTATTGACGACAAACCTAGTTGAGGGACTAATGTGTTTGTGAGAATTGCAGGATAACACAGGTAGAAGTCCCTCATTGATTCGGTTTTCCTACCAGAGATGACCCCTAAAAATGTATGAAGACATTGAAGTCAAAGGTGGTATATGAAGATATTCACATTGAAGACTATGACAAGAGAAGACACCACATGAAGCCTATGGAGCTCGAAGAATTAGATCTTCCGTAGTTCTTTTTCTTTTGTGTTGAGTCATAGGAATCACCGTACTGTTAAGTGGGGTCCAAGAGAACCAGTCAGAATGACTGAAGTGATGCCTAACCAAAAACACCTATGTCTTCGAGTGAAGACTACGAGAGCGAATCTTGTCCAGAGTCGGACAAGTCAGCTTTGCTTGTAGCCCAAGTAAACTTGCCGTGTGAGTTTGAAATCTGACCGTTGGAACACGTGTCAGTTCCTTAGTGACCCAGGGTCATTTCGGACAAATCAGGTCGGGTTGCCAAGTGGCTATAAATAGCCCACCCCCCACAACCATAAACGGTTGGCTGCTCAGATTGAGAGTACGGCTTTTGTCGTTTGAGAGAAACCCACCTCGAAGCCTTTGAGAGAGAATTCCTTGCGAGGATAAAGCCCTAACCACCCAGAGCCAAAGAGAATTGGGCATCACTTAAGTCTTCTTGTCTGTGTGATCTGAAGACTTATTACACTTGAGGACTGTGCATCCTCCAGCCGGTTAGGCGTCGCGTTCTGAGCATCCAAGAGACATTGTGGATTGCCGGTGAACAAAGTCTGTGAAGGTTTGGGAATCTACCTTAAAGACTTACCAGAGTGATTGGGCGAGGTCTGCGTGACCTTAGCTCAAGGGGAATACGGTGAGGACTGGGTGTCCTGAGCTGCGTGTTCAGGACTGGGTGTCCGGGACTGTGTGTCCTAAGGTTTGAATACCTAGCCGCCCCAACCAGACGTACAGTTGTCACAGCAACTGGAACTGGTCCAACAAATCATTGTCTCCAATGAGTCACTGGTTTCATCTTCCCTTCCCTTTACTTACTATTGCTCCTTGTGAAGTCATTGTATGTTTGCACTATCTTTTGTCTTCACTGAGTGACTGCATGTTCTGTATGGCTTCATAATATCTTCCTACCTGATCCTTACTACATTGTTGCTATTAAGTCATTGTGCTTTCACTTCATTGAATACTTGACTATGGCTTGTCTAGTGTAGTCTACCTTCCGCTGCATGGTAATAGGTTTATTTCTATCGTTTGTCTTCATAACTTCCACGTTTTGAAGACTTTCATAAAAATCTCCTATTCACCCCCCCCCCCTCTAGTCGGTATAATGCACTTTCAATTGGTATCAGAGCAAGGTGCTCCCTTGTTCTGTGTGATTCGGTTTAACCACATGGAGCTTTAGCTATGTCGACTACAGGGATAATTAAAGTCTCCGCTGCGTGCCCCGTCTTCGATGGAACTGAATATCCCTACTGGAAGAATAAGATGCGCATGCATCTTGAAGCCATTGACGTCAACCTATGGTATGTCGTCGAGAACGGCGTTCCCAAGGCTGGAGAAGGTGTCACTATTGCTGATGTCAAGAAATTCGTTCAACTGGACTCTACTGCCAAAAATATCATCTGTGGTCATCTGACCAAAGGACAGTATGGCTGTGTGAGTGCTTTGAAGACATCTAAGCTGGTCTGGGACTGGCTCTCCAAGGTCAATGAATCCATCTCAACCCAGAGAGATCAGAGAATCAGTGTCCATCACAACCTCTTCAACCGCTTCAAGCGAAATGACAATGAGAATGTCCAGCACACATTTGACCGACTCATTGACATCACAAATGAGCTTCAAGCCCTCGGTGCTACTGAGATCACCAAACATGAAGTCGTCAAGAAACTACTGAGATCACTTGATAATTCGTTTGACATCCTAGCCCTGATGATTCAAGAACGTCCTGATTTCAAGACACTCGATCCATCTGACATACTTGAGAGGCTCAATACACATGAGTTTCAGCTTTCTGAGAAAAGAGATATCTACGGTCCAAACTATGGGCGAACTCGTGCCTTGAAGGCAAAAGCTGTTTCCTCATGTGAAGAAGAATCTGACAGCAGTTCTGATGATCCTGAAGACATTGGAAGGGAACTTGCTATGCTTGTGAAGAAGTTCCAAAAATTCACCAAGAAGAAAGGCTTCAGAAAGTCTTCCCAATCAAGCTCAAGGAATGATGAAGCTTCTGCTCACAACTACAAGAAGAAAACATGTCACAAGTGCAAGAAACCTGGCCACTTCATCTCTGAGTGTCCACAGTGGGACAATGAGAACAAAAAGAAGAAGAAGAGCAAGGAATATGACTCTGACGACAAGAAGAAGAAGAAATACTCAAAGTCTTCATCCAAGTCTTCCTCAAAGTCTTCATCACACAAGAAGAGCTCATCTGGCAAGGCACATGCGTTTGTTGGCAAGGAAATGGATTCAAAGGAGGAGTCCGCTTCTGAGGAGGCGGAGGTGGAGTCTAAGGAGGAGTCCGATTCAGGCATCGCAAGTCTGGCTACAGCATACGTTGCCAAGTCCATCTTCAATACTGAAGACAATGACCTCGTCACCAACACCGATGCAAATGACAAGGACTACTCCGCTTCTACCTACTGCTTCATGGCACGGGGTGCCAAGGTAAACACACACACTACTCACTATCAAACATCTAGTGACGATGACTCTGATTGTGATTCAAAACCCAGCTACAAAACACTTGCTAAAATTGCAACTGAACAGCCGAAAGCTATGGAACATATTCAAAAACTGTTAGACAGAAGCGATGATCTGTTAGGTGCTGAAATGACTCGATCTGAATCCTTAATTGAAGACATAAAAAATCTTCACGTTAAGTATCAGGAACTTGAAAGTCGTCATGAAACTCTCTCAACAACTCATGAAAAGCTTTCCTATGATTATCTTCAAAGGAAGCAAGATCTTGAGAAATTGAGAGTGGTTCATGAAGATCTTCAAAAGGAAAACGAGTCACTTCACTCCAAACAGATCAGTCCCGCTCAGGAAGGATTTGAACCACCATGTCTTAAATGCATTGAGCGTGATAATGCTACTTCTGTTGCTGAATGTTCTACTGCTACTACTGTTGCAATATCTTCAACTGTTGATGTGGTAACTAACCCCTCTGCTGAGGATACCACTGCTATTGCTGATGAGAATGCTAGGTTGAAGACATTGCTTGAAACAGGGATGTACAAAAGTCTTAAAGGGCATCAGATACTATGTGATGTCCTCAAAAAGCAGATTCTGAACCAAAAACCGAGGAAAGAGGGTGTTGGGTTCGTAAGGAAAATGAATGCTGATGGCTCTTACTGGAAACCTGAGCAGTACCCCAAAACCATGTGGGTTGCTGCAAAGGAACCTTCAGCAGACCCATCCAATCTATCTGGCTTCACCTGTGCTAACCCCATTATCATTGATGAATCCTTTGATGCAAACTATATACTGTTTAAGAATCAGAATGGTGAAGTGTTTGCCAGGTACATTGGTACTAACTGCAGGAATGGACCGCCTATGAAGAAGATCTGGGTTCCGAAAAGGTGTCGGGAGAATCTTCCTGTGAATGTCATCATGACACCTCACGTGAAGAAGACAAACCTCAGACCAAAGGCTTCATACGGTCCAAAGGCTTCATACAGACAGAGGACTCACCTGAGTCGCACTAACACAAATGTTTTGCAGGGAAACCATACTCAAGCATATGAATATGAGAGCGGTTCATCAAACCGCCATGTTCATAAGACCAAGAACTATTCTGCTTATCTTATGAGTACTATTATCCGCCTGCAAGACTGTTTGCTAGGGCTCCAAAGCCAAAATTCTTAGATGCTGCACTTAGACTCATTGCTTCTCAGCCACCCTTGAAGATGTGGGTGGCTAAGAAAGCTTAACTCTCTTTTGCAGGGAAAGGTCTCCAGCAGAAAACCAAAATTGTCTGACGCCATTGCTGGGGACCTTAAACATCTTGTAGGGCGCAAGATCAAATGCCCGAATGGTCTTACTATGTACTTCGTTCCTGAATCGCTTGCTACTCTCCATATTAGTCCTAATCTGGATCTAAGCTTTCATAACCCACTAGTTCGTCAAATGTTTTTGCTTCACAATGCTCTTGGTGAAGCCTATCCCCCTAACTGCATTGTAGGGTACGACACCAGCATCTTCAGAATGGATTATTGATAGTGGGTGTACAAATCACATGACTGGCAAAAGAAGTCTTCTTATGGACTCAACCTTACGTCCATCCGACAAGAGCCACATCACATTTGCTGACACTGGTAAAAGTAAGATATTGGGTCTAGGTAGAGTTGCAATCTCAAGGGATCAACACATGGACAAAGTCATGCTTGTTGAATCCCTTGGCTTCAACTTAATGTCTGTCTCAATGCTTTGCGATTTGAACATGATCGTAATATTTGGAAAATATTGTTGCCTTGTACTAATGGAATCTAACAAGTCTCTAGTGTTTGAAGGGTATCGAAAAGATGATTTGTACGTGGTAGATTTCTCAGCAGGACCACAGCTTGCCATATGTCTTCTAGCAAAAGCTTCAGAATGCTGGCTCTGGCATCGGAGGCTTGGGCATGCTGGCATGAGGAACCTCCACACCCTTGCGAAGAAGAAGCATGTCATAGGCATCGAGGGCGTCAAGAGAAAGACCACTTATGCGGTGCCTGTGAAGCAGGGAAGATGACAAGGTCCAAACATCCTTCGAAGACAATCATGACCACTACTCGACCCTTCGAACTGCTTCACATGGATCTTTTCGGTCCCACTCATTACTCAACTCTTACTACTACTGCATGCCTCTATGGCTTCGTTATTGTTGATGATTACTCTAGATACACTTGGGTGCACATAATCCTCTACAAGACTGAAGTGCAGGATGTCTTCAGACGTTTCGCAAATCAAGCTATGAACAATTATGGCGCCAAGATAAAGCACATCAGAAGTGACAATGGCACTGAATTCAAGAACACTGGCCTTGATACATATCTTGATACCTTGGGCATCACACATGAATTCTCAGCCCCGTACACGCCACAGCAGAATGGCGTCATCGAACGCAAGAACAGAACACTCATTGAGATGGCCAGAACGATGCTAGATGAATACAAGACCCCAAGAAAATTCTGGCCTGAAGCCATAGATACTGCATGCCATACAATCAATCGTGTTTATCTTCACAAGCTTCTGAACAAGACATCTTATGAGCTCCTTACTGGCAAGAAGCCAAATGTCAGTTACTTCAGAGTATTTGGCGCAAGGTGCTGGATCAAGGACCCACATCACACCTCAAAGTTTGCACCAAAAGCACATGAGGGTTTTATGCTTGGATATGGAAAGGATTTGCACTCCTACAGAGTCTTCAATCTTTTTCATTACAAAGTGGTTGAAACAGTGGATGTGCGGTTCGATGAGGCCAATGGTTCATAAAGAGAGCAACTGCCAAATGTGCTAGATGAAGTTCCATCCAGTGAATCAATCAAGCTAATGGGAACTGGAGAAATTATACCTTTTGAAGCTCATCCTGAAGAAGAACTTATCATCTCAGCACCTAATCAACATGAAGACAATGCTCAGCCTGAAGACAGTCCTTCTAACAATGACAATGATCAGCAAGAGCAAAGTCTTCGCCCTGTACATCCTCGCATTGCCAATGAAGTGCAGATTGAAAGAATAATTGATAGCATCAATGCACCCGGTCCACTCACTCGTTCAAGGGCAACTCAGCTAGCAAATTTCTGTGGGCACTTCGCATTCATCTCAATAACAGAACCCAAGAAAGTTGACGAAGCCTTCATGGAACCTGAATGGATTCAAGCTATGCAAGAAGAGCTTCAACAGTTTGAGCTGAATAATGTATGGGAAATAGTTAAGCGTCCTGATCCACGGAAGCACAATATAATAGGCACCAAATGGATATACCGCAACAAGCAAGATGAGCATGGTCAAGTTGTCAGAAACAAAGCTCGTCTCGTTGCTCAAGGATATACTCAAGTGGAAGGCATTGACTTCGATGAAACATTTGCTCCTGTGGCTAGACTTGAAGCCATACGCATACTGCTGGCCTATGCAAATCATCACAACATACTTCTATATCAAATGGATGTGAAGAGTGCTTTTCTCAATGGCAAGGTTGAAGAAGAAGTGTATGTTGCACAACCGCCTGGCTTTGAAGATCCAAAACATCCTGACATGGTATACAAGCTCAACAAGGCACTGTATGGCCTCAAACAAGCCCCTCGGGCCTGGTATGACACACTCAAATACTTCCTGAAGAGCAAAGGCTTCATACCTGGTTCCCTAGACCCCACTTTCTTCACGAAGACATATGATGGTGAACTGTTTGTGTGCCAAATATATGTGGATGACATTATCTTCGGCTGCACCAATCAGAAGTACAGTGAAGAGTTTGGATATATGATGCAAGAGCAATATCAGATGTCCATGATGGGAGAGCTGAAGTTCTTCCTCGGTCTTCAAATACGACAACAACGCAACGGCATCTTCATATCTCAAGAGAAATATCTCAAAGATTGCCTGAAGAAGTTCGGTATGCAAGACTGCAAAGGCTTCACAACACCAATGCCAGCCAAACATCATCTGGGTCCCGACGACAATGGTAAAGAGTTCGATCAAAAGGTATACCGCTCCATGATTGGTTCTTTACTTTATCTATGTGCATCTAGGCCAGATATTATGCTTAGTGTTTGCATGTGTGCTCGATTTCAAGCGGCACCAAAGGAGTCGCATCACTTAGCTGTGAAGCGAATTCTTCAATATTTGGCTCACACCCCAACTCTAGGATTATGGTATCCAAAGGGCTCAGAGTTTGATCTGGTTGGATTCTCGGATGCTGATTATGCTGGTGACAAAGTTGATCGAAAGTCTACATCAGGCACATGTCACTTTCTGGGACGATCACTTGTATGTTGGTCTTCAAAGAAGCAGAACTGTGTATCTCTCTCCACTGCTGAATCTGAATACATTGCTGCTGGATCTTGCTGTGCTCAGCTTCTGTGGATGAAGCAAACACTCAAGGACTATGGCATTCATCTCAAGCAAGTGCCACTTTACTGCGACAACGAAAGCGCCATCAAGATCGCCAACAACCCAGTTCAGCACTCGAAGACAAAGCACATTGAAATTCGTCATCACTTTCTCAGAGATCATGTTGTGAAGGAAGATATTGATATCATACATGTCAACACTGAAGAGCAATTGGCAGATATCTTCACCAAGCCCTTGGATGAGAAGAGATTTTGCAAGTTACAGTGTGAGCTAAATATCCTGGAATCCTCAAATGTCCTGTGATCAGGCACACATCCTAACCCTTATGTATATTGATGACTTAGATGTGCAACACACGAAGTAAAGTATATCTTCAATCAATGAAGACATACATTCTAAGTGTGAATACATTAATGTGGAATTTGACTTCGGAGCGCCACAATAATTGTGTGCCGTGTCTGGGTCCAATACTTCCTATACGGTGGGTAACGCCACCACCAAATGTTCTATTTTGAAGTGTTTCACTCATGGCGTTATCTTGCAATGTCTTCACATTTGGTTTGGCTTCGATCTCAACATATCTTCATGATTATCTTCACTATGTTAATTATATATATATATATATATATATATATATATTAGTGTTATGTCCTCTACAACATTCACTTATAGCTATGTCTTCATTGTTGAATCTTTTGAACTAAGTGAATGTGATCGGACCCTAACCTCTCTATGCTTTCTATCTCAAATTCTATCTCTCCAAATCATATGCATTCTATTGAAACTGCCGAATGTCTTCTCTGCGTCCTTGTCAGTGGAATATACAAAGATAACCATTAAGTCTGTTTTCAATGCTCATTCCTCCACATGAAACCCGGAGAAGTAGGAACGACCACCCGACAATCAAGGCGTGCATGGGACGTGGAACAAACCCCAAAATTCCACATAATGGCCACGTGTTCCTCAAATGCGAATCGCCAGGGGCACCTATGTAATAGCGCAGTGCCGCCCATGTACCTATAAATACACACTTCACAGCGGTCATTATCTCTTCTTCCACTCTCGCACGAACCCTAGCGCCACCGCTAGCCCTCGACGACGCCGGCGACGAAGCGCTTCGCTGCCGCGACCTCTCTGACGCCGTCTTCAGCCGACCACGGACATCGACCTCTCCGCCGTCGACGTAGGTGTTCTCCATCGCCAAGTTAGGGCATGGAAGATCGAACTGCTCGGCCTCATCTTCCACTTCGTCTAGCAGTTCTTAGTGTGGTAAATAAAACTTCCTTTTTACAGCACCGTTGATCCTATGGATTTGTCACTTTCTACCACAAGCAGTTTCTATTCACACAAGTTAGATCTCTCTCATACTGCATCTCATAACATGCCTAGTATATTCACTTATGCTTCACAAAGTAGTTAGATTCCTCACTTGTACTGATCTGTGGATTCGTACAAATCTGGAACCCACTCCTTATCTATGAGTGAACGTCTTCGCAAAATGAGGTCAATGTCTTCTAAACTGATTTATCTTCAAAATCTTCTGAGAATGGATATGACCTCTTCCCCTTCCCTCGCACCTTAATGCTGTCACAGGTACATGTCCGTGGGAGAATCCTTTGGTTCTCATAGTCTGCATTCATTTGCAGAATTCTTACAGCATCACATTAATTCTCCCGAAGCCAGTTCCTGTTGGTCCAGCAAGCGAAAACCTTTGAAGCCTTTGAACGTGTTGAAGCCTTTCAAGTTAAAGTTTATGGCTTCAGAGAAAGCAGCAAGGAAGGGTGGCAGAAAGCGTCGTGGAGAAACATCCAGAGATCTGCCAGATGAACTCTCAGAACTGTACAAGACAGATCCTGAGGAGGATTACAATCAGCGCAAGACCCGAATCCAATGGATTCGAAGATATTGGGCAGAACAATGGTTCAAATATCGATTTGTAACCCAAGAATATGCTGAGAAAAATGCCATCAAGAGACCATGGGGAGACATCCAATACAAGAATCTTCTACCCAGGTCCAGAGATGAAGCCATTGCTCAAGGCTTCTATCCCTGCATGGTCCGTGGGCCACAGCCAGCTGATGCACACCCATCGTCACTACTATGGTGTCGTGACGACAATCTATTCAAGCACAACTTCCAGTTTGCCCAGAACTCAGCAAAGCAGAACAAGAAGACTTTGGGGCTAGACTTCAACCCTGGTCCCTCAGCACCAAGGGCAGATGGCACACGAGATGCAGAACCCAATGTCATCGGTCCTTTCTCCAACCTTGAAGGCCTCATCACCCGCATCTTAGTTCAAGGGACTGCAGTGAATGAGCCTGCAGCTGATGCTGAATCAGAAGAAGCTCCTGCAGCGCCGAAGACAAAGAAGATGAAGAAGCCTAAAGCTTCAAAGCCTGCCCCCTCACCAAAAATCTCAAGGGCGAAGCCACTGGCAACTGCACCGCCTGAAGATAGTGTGCAGTCCGAAGACTTATCTCGCGTCTCCAAGCCCCAGAAAGTCAAGATGCCTCTGCCTCACACCGGACAAGAGCTAACTGCTGCTGCCATTCTGCGCAATGACGACATTGATCTGTCAAGTGATGAAGATCTAGCAGATGACGCTCTTGAGCAACTCATCAAGAGCAAAGAAGAAGCAGAAATCTTCAATGATCTGCCTCTCTTTGATGTGACCATCATCCACAACTTCATTGACGAGTGGTTTGCCACGCCAAACATCAGCTTTGAAGATCTGCAGCTACCAATTAGCCTCAGTGTCGCCTTCCAAGGCGCCATTGCTTCAGAACTCGCTATTGCCAAGCGCATTGTTGAACTGAAGCAAAAGATTGACTATGAAAAGGCTCAGTTCAAGAAGCATATGGCCAAGCTCAGCGTGCAGGAAGTGAAGAACTTCAAGAGTATGATGCACGAGCTCAAGGAAGCCTTTGTAAAGAAACGTGCAGAAGCTCAGGGTTCGCATGAGCGCATGAAGACTCTGGCTGACAGATGTGTGCAAGCCTACAATGAGGCTGAGAAGCGCAAGGCCCTTGGGCGTCCTCGCATCGACCCCAGGATGGCCGCAAAGAAGAAGAAGAAGCCTGCTACGGCTGAACCTGACGCACCAAGGTAGGAAGCAGTTCCTATTGTCTTCACAACTAAAATGACTGGCTCGAAGCCAAAAAGCCGGTCAACAGCTTCAGAGCTCAAGAAGACAAGGACTGCTGAGGCTGAAGCCAGAAAGAGGAAACATTCTGAAGCCTCTCCAACTGCCCCCTCCAAGAAGAAGAGGAAAACCAAGAAAGATCGGGCAGCTCCCACAGAGCCCTTGATAGTTGAACCCATTTCTATGGTCTATCCTGAAGCTGAACGCCATGAACGCCAACTGACTATCCATGAGCCTGCTTCCACAGAGGCTCATGAAGCTGAAGACTTTCCAGCAGCTGATCCCATCGCTGCTGAAGACATTGGTCAACATGACAACGTAGAAGATGGTGCAGTCCTTCCTCAGAACAGCGAACTCATCAGCATTGGTCGTCCACTGACGCCAATTGCACAGGATGCTTCATGGGCAGATCACCCACAAGAGGAAGAAGACTATGAGGCCCAACCCACTCCAACTCCACAGGCGTCACCCGCGTTGCGCAGGCTTCGCAAAGGTCCAAGGCCTCAAGTCTCTGCTGAAGACAATCCGGCTGCATTAGCCGCGAAAGATGAAATCCCACAAGTTGCCACTCCACTGTCCCACCAAGAAGCAGTTCTAAAGGAGAACGTGCTTGAAAATCTTGCAGCTACCACAACCACCAATGAAGCTAATGTGGAGCCCTCCCCAACGGAAAAAGAAGACAGCGAAGCCACTGATCCCGTCACTTCTGTTCCTGAGTGTACTGTCGGTCCACAGTTCGACTATCATGTTGAGCACAGGCCTCAGGTACAGAAGCCAATCCCAAGATTGCCAAGGTTCCCAGGTCCTGCATCAGCACCTGGATCCTTCAATATCAATGGCTTCAGGGCAGACAACACATTCTTTGATAGCTCCAGGAACCCCTACTCAAGGGAAAGGATATCATCTGATCGGTTCTGGAGCTATCCTCAGCGAAGCTATTACTCATGCATTCTTTACAACCAAGGTCGCATCTTCCCACACAAGCGCCTTGACATTGAAGCCATAGCTGGTCTGCCTTGTCTGGAAGAAGCTTTGGATTGCTTCAAGGAAGTTGGACTCCTGCCATTCATTACTGACCAAGAGCATTGGAATGAAGAGTTGCTGCTCCAATTCTATGCCACACTTCACATCCGCGGGTACAGCAGAGATCCGAAGACTTGGGTCCTGGAGTGGATGACCGGAAATGTTCATCATGAAGCCAATGCATTTGACATCATTGAGCTCACTGGTTTGCCCACTCCTGCCGATCTCTATGAGCATGGCTGCCAGCTGCATAGTGAAGCTATTGAGAGCATCTTTAAGAGGCCGGAACCTGATATGAGTCAGATGCTCAGCATGATGAAGCCATTTCCCCAAGATGCTGCTTATCCAACAGAGTTCTTCGTTGAAGACCTTGAGTATCCGCCACGAACCATCTATCACATCATCAGGCGAACTCTTTGGCCCATCAAAGGGCACTCTCCAAATGCCAAGCTTGAGGGTGCAATGAAGACTTTGGTCTTCTATATTCTTCATGGAAAATGCTTCAATGCACAGGACTTATTCATCCGCCAACTTGCTGCATCAGGCTCTGATCTGTTTGGCTTGAAGTTCTACGCCCCATGGGTAATGCGGCTAATTAAACTTCACTCCGATATCTCATATCAGCCATCTGCTTGCAATCATAGGATTTTTCTGCCTGATGTGGATATCTCTACTGAAGCCATCTATCCTGAGCCTGCAAAGGAGCCTCTAAGTCTTCAGAATGCAGAGCATCAGAGTTTCTCATAGAACATTGAAGGAGTTGAAGCAGTCACTCGGGTGTATCCTTTGGCTGGCACTACACGTGCACCACACCCCGCGTCTATTGAAGCCATTGATAGTACAACTGCTCCAAGACCCAAGAAGCGCACTCGTGTTCTCAACGACCAAGAGCTTCTTGTGGATCTTCATCAGAAACAGGATAGGCATCATGACTGGCTGAAGCGTCAGATGAAAAGCCTCTTGGTGGAAGTTAATTGCATTCGCAATCTTGCCACCAAGAATGCTTTCGTTGCCCATGAAACCTGTCGCCGTACATGGAAAGGGCTAACGATGATGTGTTCTAAAGATGATCTCCAAGAGGATGGCTTCACTGAGCGATTCAAGTTTGACTCCACACCTCCTCGAAGAGCTGTGCTGCTAGGAACTCCATACCTTGAAGACTCTGAGTTCTCTTCATCTGCTGCAATAGTGACTGCCAGAGTTATCGAGGATGAAGATGATGCTACTTCACCACCACCTCCTTTAGCACGCGTCAACTCTGCTCCAAGCTCTTCAGTACCGCCAAACACCACCAACGACCCTGCTACTTCACCTACTCCGCCTGGGAACGAGTAGATGCTCTATGTCTTCAAACCTTTTTGGTCCTTACTGACAAAAGGGGGAGAAGCATATGAGGTTGATAGTCTTCAAGCGGGTCCATATGGGCGGGTGCTTTATATTTTGCTTCGTGCTTACAACTCTCGTTTTGCTACATTTGGTTCTTTGAGTTGTAACACTTAAACTCGATGGTCGTCTGCTACTTATCTGCCATTTTGTTTTGCGATGATAAATTCCGCATGTGCGATGATAAATTCCGCACTTAGATCATTCTGCAGACGTCCATTTTCCATTATGCATGTCATTATCTTCATATACTTTCACATGCATACTGGATTGTCATCATAAGTTGAAGTGGATCTCCACAAGTACAACCTGCCATGTGCATTTGCATTCCAAAAGCAAATTACCTATATGCACATCTTCAGGGGGAGCCCTTGCAACTTATGAAGACAATTCCTTATCCTTTACAATTTCACATATTATATTCCCCGTTGAAAACTTCAACTAATTTGTCATCAATCACCAAAAAGGGGGAGATTGTAAGTGCATCTAGTGCCACCCCTATTTGGTTTTGGAGTATTGACGACAAACCTAGTTGAGGGACTAATGTGTTTGTGAGAATTGCAGGATAACACAGGTAGAAGTCCCTCATTGATTCGGTTTTCCTACCAGATATGACCCCTAAAAATGTATGAAGACATTGAAGTCAAAGGTGGTATATGAAGATATTCACATTGAAGACTATGACAAGAGAAGACACCACATGAAGCCTATGGAGCTCGAAGACTTAGATCTTTCGTAGTTCTTTTTCTTTTGTGTTGAGTCATAGGAATCACCGTGCTGTTAAGTGGGGTCCAAGAGAACCATTCAGAATGACTGAAGTGATGCCTAACCAAAAACACCTATGTCTTCGAGTGAAGACTATGAGAGCGAATCTTGTCCAGAGTCGGACAAGTCAGCTTTGCTTGTAGCCCAAGTAAAGTTGCCGTATGAGTTTGAAATCTGACCATTGGAACACGTGTCAGTTCCTTAGTGACCCAGGGTCATTTCGGACAAATCAGGTCGGGTTGCCAAGTGGCTATAAATAGCCCACCCCCCACAACCATAAACGGTTGGCTGCTCAGATTGAGAGTACAGCTTTTGTCGTTTGAGAGCAACCCACCTCGAAGCCTTTGAGAGAGAATTCCTTGCGAGGATAAAGCCCTAACCACCCAGAGCCAGAGAGAATTGGGCATCACTTAAGTCTTCTTGTCTGTGTGATCTGAAGACTTATTACACTTGAGGACTGTGCATCCTCCAGCCGGTTAGGCGTCGCATTCTGAGCATCCAAGAGACATTGTGGATTGCCGGTGAACAAAGTCTGTGAAGGTTTGGGAATCTACCTTGAAGACTTACCAGAGTGATTGGGCGAGGTCTGTGTGACCTTAGCTCAAGGGGAATACGGTGAGGACTGGGTGTCCTGAGCTGCGTGTTCAGGACTGGGTGTCCGGGACTGTGTGTCCTAAGGTTTGAATACCTAGCCGCCCCAACCAGACGTACAGTTGTCACAGCAACTGAAACTGGTCCAACAAATCATTGTCTCCAATGAGTCACTGATTTCATCTTCCCTTCCCTTTACTTACTATTGCTCCTTGTGAAGTCATTGTATGTTTGCACTATCTTTTGTCTTCACTGAGTGACTGCATGTTCTGTATGGCTTCATAATATCTTCCTACCTGATCCTTACTACATTGCTGCTATTAAGTCATTGTGCTTTCACTTCATTGAATACTTGAATATGGCTTGTCTAGTGTAGTCTACCTTCCGCTGCATGGTAATAGGTTTATTTCTATCGTTTGTCTTCATAACTTCCATGTTTTGAAGACTTTCATAAAAATCGCCTATTCACCTCCCTCTAGTCGATATAACACACTTTCACTTGCATATCGTCATAACGTTGCGCTTTTCTATCAATTGCTCGACAGTAATTTGTTCACCCACCGTATTATTTTCCTTCATGATAGAAGCCTCTAGTGAAACCTATGGCCCCCAGGTCTATTTTACAGAAATTGTTGAACTCTCTTGCTTCACTTATATTATTTTTAGAGTCTCTCTAAACAACATGGTAATTTGCTTTGGTTATGAATTTAGTCCTAATATGATGGGCACCCAAGAGGGATATAATAAAAAACTTTCATATAAAGTGCATTGAATACTATGAGAAGTTTGATTCCTTATGGTTGTAGTGATATATAAAAATGGTAATATTAGAGTCATGCTAGTGAGTAATTGTGGATCGGTAGAAATACTTGTGTTAAAGTTTGTGATTCCCGTAGCATGGACGTATGGTGAACCATTATGTGATGAAGTCGGAGCATGATTTATTTATTGATTGTCTTCCATATGAGTGGCGGTCGGGGATGAGCGATGGTCTTATCCTACCAATCTATCCCTCTAGGAGCATGCGTCTATTACTTTGTTTCGATAACTAATAATTTTTTGCAATAAGTATGTGAGTTCTTTATGACTAATGTTGAGTCCATGGATTATACGCACTCTCACCCTTCCACCATTGCCAGCCTTTCTAGTACCGCGCAACTTTCACCGGTGCATTAAACCCACCATCACCTTCCTCAAAACAGCCACCATCCCTACCTATTATGGCATTTCCATAGCCATTCCAATATATATTGCCATGCAACTTCCATCGTTCCATTTATTATGACACGTCTCATCATTGTCATATTGCTTTGCATGATCATGTAGTTGGCATCGCATTTGTGGCAAAGCCACCTCTCATATTTTTTATACATGTCACTCTTGAGTCATTGCACATCCCAGTACACCACCGGAGGCATTCAGATAGAGTCATATTTTTGTTCTAGAATCGAGTTGTAAGTAAATATAAGTGTTATGATCATCATTATTAGAGCATTGTCCCATGTGAGGAAAGGATGAAGGATGTTGTGATTCCCTCACAAGTTGGGATGAGTCTTCGGACTTTACAAAAATAAAAGAGGCCAAAGAAGCCCACCAAAAAAAGAAAAAAAATTAGAGAAAAGAGAGAAGGGGCAATGTTACTATCCTTTTTCCACACTTGTGCTTCAAAGTAGCACCATGATCTTCATGATAGAGTCTCCTATTTTGTCACTTTCATATACTAGTGGGAATTTTTCATTATAGAACTTGGCTTGTATATTCCAATGATGGGCTTCCTCAAATTTCCCTAGGTCTTCGTGAGCAAGCGAGTTGGATGCACCACTTAGTTTCTTTTTGAGCTTTCATACACGTATAGCTCTAGTGCATCTGTTGCATGGCAATCTCTACTCACTCACATTGATATCTATTGAAGGGCATCTCCATAGCCCGTTGATACGCCTAGTTGATGTGAGACTATCTCCTTCTTTTTGTCTGCCCACAACCATCATATTCTATTCCACCTATAGTGCTATATCCATGGCTCACGCTCATGTATTGCGTGAAAGTTGAAAAAGTTTGAGAACATCAAAAGTAAGAAACAATTGCTTGGCTTGTCATCGGGGTTGTCCATGATTTAATACTTTGTGTGATGAAGATGGAGCATAGCCAAACTATATGATTTTGTAGGGATAACTTTCTTTGGCAAAGTTATTTTGAGAAGACATGATTGCTTTGTTAGTATGCTTGAAGTATTATTGTTTTTATGTCAATATTAAACTTTTGTTTTCAATCTTATGGATCTGAACATCCATGCCACAATAAAGAAAATTACATGGATAAATATGTTAGGTAGCATTCCACATCAAAACATTTGTACTTATCATTTACCTACTCGAGGACGAGTAGGAATTAAACTTTGGGATGCTTGAGACGTCTCCAACGTATCTACAATTTTTTTATTGTTCCATGCTATTATATTATCTGTTTTGGATGTTTTATATACATTAATATGCTATTTTATATTATTTTTGGGACTAACTTATTAACCCAGAGCCCAATGTTAGTTTTTTGTTTTTTCCTTGTTTTTGAGTTTCATAGAAAAGGAATATCAAACGGAGTCCAAATGGAATAAAACTCTGCAATGATTTTTCTTGGACTAGAAGACACCCGAAGGTCCTGGAGTCCAAGCCAGAAGAGCCACAAGGTGGCAGTAAGGGTGGAGGGCACGCCCTGTGGGGGCGCCCCCTACCTTGTGCCCCCCTCGGGAGTCTCCTGACCTACCTCTTCGTCCTATAAATTCACATATATTCCAAAACCCTCAGGGGGAAGCCACGGAAACACTTTTCTGCCACCGCAACCTTTTGTACCCGTGAGATCCCATCTTGGGGCCTTTTTCGGCAATCTGCCGGAAGGGGATTCGATCACGGAGGGCTTCTACACCAACCCTATTGCCCTTCTGATGAAGCGTGATTAGTTTACCTCAGACCTACGGGTCAGTAGCTAGTAGCTAGATTGCTTCTTCTCTCTCTTTGATTCTCAATACCATGTTCTCCTTGATGTTCTTGGAGATCTATTTAATGTAATCTTCTTTTGTGGTGTGTTTGTCGAGATCCGATGAATTGTGGATTTATGATCAGATTATCTATTAATATTATTTGAATCTTCTCTGAATTCTTATATGCATGATTTGATATCTTTGTATTTCTCTTCGAATTATCGGTTTGGTTTGGCCAACTAGATTCATTTTTCTTGTAATGGGAGAGGTGCTAAGTTTTGGGTTCAATCTTGCGGTGTCCTCACCAAGTGACAAATTAGGGGTAGCGAGGTACGTATTTGTATTGTTTCCATCAAGGATAAAAAGATGGGGTTTTCATCATATTGCTTGAGTTTATCCATCTACATCATGTCATCTTACTTAAGGCGTTACTCCGTTCCTTATGAACTTAATACTCTAGATGCATGCTGGATAGCGGTCGACGTGTGGAGCAATAGTAGTAGATGAAGGCAGGAGTCGGTCTACTTGACACGGACATGATGCCTACATGCATAACCATTGCCTTGGATATCGTCATAACTTTGCGCTTTTCTATATATTGCTCGACAGTAATTTCTTCACCCGCCGTATTAGTTTCCTTCATGAGAGAAGCCTCTAGTGAAACCTATGGCCCCCGGGTCTATTTTCCATCATATTTGTTTCCGATCTACTATTTTGCAATCTTTTATTTTTAGGTCTATAAACCAAAAAACCAAAAATATTTAGTTATCTTTTATTCAATTTTATCTATCTCTATCAGATCTCACATTTGCAATTGACCGTGAAGGGATTGACAACCCCTTTATCACATTGGGGGCAAGTGTTTGATTGTTTGTGCGGGTGCATAGATTGGGGACTTGCTTGTCCCTCCTACTAGATTGATACCTTGGTTCTCTAACTGAGGGAAATACTTATCTCTGCTTTGCTGCATCACTCTTTCCTCTTCAAGGGAAAAACCAAGGCAAGCTCAAGAAGTAGCACCCCACCCTACTCCCATCACTGTCCTGGCCAAGTGGCCATCCCTCTACTCACCGACACATGTTGCTATTCTCTGGCGACGATAGACGAACCAGTAAACCCTCGTACTCCCCTCCGCGTGGGAAACAACTGTCGAGTCTTCCCTGGCTCCGTGTCATTCCCTTCCTAGGCCTCGCCGTCGTCCACCGCCCTGGTGCTCTCGGCATAGTGTGGTAAACGTGGTCAACGAACGACATCCATCGAAAGAGGATTGTACGTGGAGAGGCTGAAAGTTGGGTTAACGGCCGCACACAAGGAAGTGCCTCCTTATTACGCGCAAAATAATGATTCCTCCACCTCACATCAGGGACCCACCGGAAGGGCCTCTATATTTCACAGAAAAAACGTTCCTCCCGCTGATAGCTCAGACCCACCAGCTATATCTTCGTATGCAAGGAAGTGTCTCTTTATTACGAACAAAAAAATGAATACTCCCCCTGCTAGCTGGGACCCACCATATTTGGAGCCTAACTTGTGGGGCTATTAAGTTAATGCGGACGAAGGCCTTTGTCAACTTAGTCAATATAAACGATTCTAGCTGCAGTGACCGTACGATGTCCATCCAACGGCCATCGTGCTTCTTCAACCTCTGGTCTTCTTGCTCCAGCTGCCCAAACCAGTGCCGGCCGTGCTGCCTGCTCCTGTCTCCCGTGGCCAGCTGTGTTGCCGCACAGGCCTCACCACCCCACCCTACTCCCATCGCTGGCCTGGCCATCCCTCTACTTCCCAGACCTCCTCTTATTCTCTGACGACGGCAGCCTCACACTACAGTCGAACCAGTAAACCCTCATACTCCCCTCCGCATGGGAAACAACTGTCGAGTCTTCCCAGGCTTTGGGTCATTCCCTTCCTAGGCCTCGCCATCGTCCACTGCCTTGGTGCTCTCAGCGCGGCATGGTCAACGTGGTCAAGGAACGACTTCCATCGGAAGAGGACTGTATGTGGAGATGCTGACAGCTAGGTCCACGGTCGCAGAAAGGAAGTGCCTCCTTATTACGCACAAAATAATGATGCCTCCACCTGACAGCGCGGACCCACCGGAAGGGCCTTTGTATTTTGCGAAAAAATGTTTCCCTGATAGCTGGGACCCACCAGCTATATCTCTGGATGCAAGGAAGTGCCTCCATATTAGACGCGATAAAAATGATTCTTCCCCCTGACAGTTGGGACCCACCAGTTATATCTTTGCACGCAAGGAAGTGCGTCCTTATCCTCCTGACAGCTAGGACCCACCCGATCAAAGCAAACGTAGCCTTGTCTGTCTGGTCGCGAACGTGTACATACATACTGGTCGATCGGTCTCTCTGCAACGATGAACCGTGGCCGAGCAAGCAGCGGGATGTGTACATGTATGTACAACCAGATGCCAAAAAATATGACCACATACGTACATACGGGTGCAGTCTCAAACGCCTACTCGCGCATACGTATGGCCAGGGCTCATGTACATGGAGAGGCAACAGACAGCAACAACAGCGTCCTGTTCATCGGAAGCCAACCGACTGGTCGGAACGGAGCAACAATGTCGTGTTCATCGGGAGGCAACATAATGCGTCGTGTTCATCGGGACCCAATCAGCTTGGAAGGAACAACTAAAACGGGGTCTGGCGTACCACAGTACGGAGGAAACGGCCTTCTGTTCGACCGGCTATGATCGAAACGAGATCATGTTCATCAGGAGGGGTGTGGCATACTGCAAAACGGAGGAAACAGACTTGTGTTCGAGATCTTACGGTCGAAAGAGGTCCTGTTGATCGGGAGGGGTGTGGCGTACTGCAAAACGAAGGAAATGGACTTGTGTTGGAGCGCCTACGGTTGAAACAGGGTCATGTTCATCGGGAGGGGTGTGGTGTACCGCAAAATGGGACTCCACGGGTTACTATTCATCCACCGTCTAGTGCCTTGCTCCAGCCTCCACGGGCTACTATTAATCCACCGTCGACTTCCTCCAACCTCCACCTACTACTTTTCATCCACCGTCGACTTACTCCAGCCTCCACCAGCTACTGCTTATCCACGGGGTCATGTTCATCCAGCCTCCACCGACTATTGTTCAACCAGCCCTCCACAGGGTCCTGTTCATCTAGCCTCCACCGGCTACTGTTCAACCAGCCCTCCACGGGGTCCTGTTCATCCACCCCCAACCGGCTCGGGTGTGTGGCGGCCTGCTCGATCAGGGTCCTATTCCTCTAGCGGCAATGGCCTCTACTACCATGGGGTCCTGTTCATCCAACCCCCACCAGGAACTGTTCATCCAACCCCCAACAACGGTCACTTTTCATCAAGAGGCAGCAGGTTCGATCGGCTTCAGTTAGCAGCAGTAGCGAAGGAATCACTCGGGTTCAGTTAACAGCCAAGGGCTCGATCACTCATGTTCAGTAACACAGCTAGTGCAATTGCTCGGGTTCAGTAAGCGAATGCCTCGCTCGGGTTCAGTTAGAGCCCAACGCCTCGCATGCACGCAAGTACGTGTACGAGAGAAACGCACAAACCTCTGTGCATCGCTCGGCCCCGACCACCCACCGTAACCGGGAACTCACCGAAATTTTCCTCACCCTCGCTTCTACCATGATTTTTTCCGTCATGGATGACCCAAAGAATGTCATGCAGGTGCATCCCCGACCCGCCCAGGATGAAAAGGCCATTTTCTATCATGATTTTTGTCATAGAAGTAGGATCCCACCACATCTATGATGATACATGGTTTTGTCACAATTATCGTCATAGAAGTGTCATAAGCATGACAGAAAAAGTTTTCGTTCGGGCCAAATTGTCACGGATGTGTCTTTTTTTGTAGTGATAGTTTATATTTAGCACCCATGTCTGAGAAAGAAAAGTTGATTGAAAATGGTGGAAACTATGAGGATTGGATCCACACTCTAAGAAATGTTCTCAAGAGTGCTAAGAAAGCATATGTGCTGGATCAATCACTTGGTGACTACCCGACGCCTAAAGCACCTCAAGATGTCATCAATGTGTTTATATCTTGCAAGAATGATTTCAGTGTCATCAAAAGTATTATGCTATCATGCATGGATCAAGTGTTATAGAAACGTTACCAAGAACTTAGTCCCATCGAGATTGTCGAGGCACTAGAATTTCTGTTTCACAAAGACCCAGTTGAAGCTCATGAGATGACTGGAGCAATGGATGAATGCAAGATAGTTGAGCAAAGTGACAGGATTACAGACTATTATGATAGTGTAATTGCAATGGGAGTTAGTATCCCCAAGACACTAGAGAATGATTTGATCTTCTCCTTGCTTTATGAAGCAATGCTCAAAAACCATGAGATTGGATTGTAGAACCAACAAAAGTTGATGGTGAACAAGATAGGAAGTTTCAAAAAGAAACGCAACACCAAGAGAAACAAGGGTAGAGAATCTTGTGGGACTATATGTTACTACTGCAAAGAGAAAGGACATTGGAAGAGAAATTGCTTGAAGTATCCGACAGATAAGAAGAATGCATCTTCTAGTAAAGGTATAAAAGTTAAATAAGTTAATGTTATTGGCATTCTACTTGCTGAAAATTCCAAGTCATGGGTGTTTGATACCGGGTTTGTTGCTAACATTTGCAACATGATGCAAGGGCTGAGGAACGATCTCAAGCTTAGAAGAAATGAAGTCGTGATGCGTGTTGAGAATGGTGATGGAATCGCTGCTCAAGACGTTAGTGTCATGTCTTTGAATTTACCTTTAGGATTGGTTTTAAAACTAAGTAATTGTTATTTTGTTCCGAAGTTATGTAAAAACATTATCTCTGGATCATGTTTGATAAACGACGGGTATTCTTATAAGCCAAAGAAAAATGGTTGTTCAATATATTATAAGGGTGTGTTTTATGGATTTGCACCCAACTGGTGGACTATTCATATTAGATCTTGAACGTGAAAAGGTTGTCTATAACATTGATGCTAAACGTCTTAAGAAGACTGATAATACCACATACATGTGGCACAGTCTTCTTGGTCATATTGGAAAGAAACGTATGCAAAAGCTTCAGAAAGATGGAATGCTGGCTTCATTTTATTTAGAATCATTTGATACATGTGAAGCTTGTCTGATGGGTAAAATGACTAAAATGTCATTTACTGGTCATCCAGAACAGGCGCTTGTATTAATGGATATAATACATAGTGATGTATGTGGGCCAATGAGTATTCCGGCACACGGTGGATACTTATACTTCGTAACCTTCACTGATGGTTTAAATAGATATGGATTTACTTGATGAAACATAAGTCTAAAACATTTGAAAGTTCAAAGAATTTCATAACAAAGTAGAGAATCATCATGGCAAAAATATTAAATTTCTATGATTAGATCGTGGAGGAGAATATATGAGTCATGAGTTTAGCAAACATCTAAGTGATTGTGGAATTATCTCACAACTTACTCCTCTAGGAACTTCATAGAGAAATGGAGCATCTGAAAGGCATAACCAAACTTTGTTGGACATGGTAAGTTCAATGATGTCGTTTACCGATTTGCCTTTATCATTTCGGGTATATGCACTTGAAATAGTAACATATACACTAAATAGAGCACCGTCTAAGTCCGCAGAGACGACACCATATGAGTTACGAAATGGGATGAAACCCAATTTGTCGCATCTCAAGATTTGGTGTTGCGAGACTTATGTAAAACGCTTACAGCCAAATAAGCTCGACTGCAAAGCACACAAATGCTACTTTGTAGGTTATCCCAAAGAAACAGTTGGGTATTCCTTCTAGTAAAAGTTTGAAGATAAAGTGCTTGTCGCTAAAAATGGACACTTTCTCAAGAAGGAGTTTCTTTCTAAAGAAGTAAGTGGGAGGATAGTACAACTCGATGAGATTATTGAATGTCCAGAAGTAAGGACTAATGAAACAAAATCTGTTCAAGAGGTTGTCCACGCAACTAAACCAGAAGTTACTATACCAGTCCTAGAAACTCTAGTTAAGACTATAACTGAACCACGTAGGTCAGGAAGAGTTATCGAACCTCCTAAGTGGTTTCACAATGAAATATTCATCTTAGAGGAAGATGAACTTGCACATTACAAGGAAGAGATGGCAGGGCCCAGCTCAAAAGAATGGCTCAAAGCCATGCAATTCAAAATGGAGTCCATGTACGAGAATCAAGTTTGGAACTTGGTTGATCCTCCAGAGGGTGTAAAACCCATATAATGTAAATGGATCTTCAAAAGAAAAACATATGTGGATGGTAATCCCACCATCTACAAAGCAAGGTAATGAGGACATCAATACCATTGTTACACCCACAACCCCTGCTGCTATACATACTAGACCAATTACTAGATCTCGCGCACGCCAATTGAATTACCAGGTAGTTTTGTTTCTTGGTAACGATCCTAATGTTCATGAGAATATGATGCTTCCTAAATTGGATACATTTGTTTTGCTTACAAATGAAGGTCCTAGCTTTGACAAGGAAGATGAACCTTGGAGCAAGTTCAAGCATGGAGATGATGGCATGCGCAAGGAGAACAAAAACGGAGTTGCAAGTGACGATTTCAGGACTTTGAAGCCACCATAATGAGTGCATGAAGCCTTGGACGAAATATACAAGAAGTCACTACATAAATTTCGTCCAGAGACTATTCTACGTGCTGCATCACCTTATTATTGGGCCATGCCCATGTAATTTCGAAATACTTTATTATAGGCTGTTTTTAGAGTCCGTATGTGTGGGGAAACAAGAGTTAGAGTTGGTTTCGGAGCCCTCCTCCAAGGGCCATGAAATCCCCCTTCCTCCATGTATACTGTCGGCGTTCTGGGAATGGGGTCCCCACACTTGCCGACCTGCGGCCCGCAGCGTAGATCCACCAGCGGCCCTGTACGACCCATCTTCACCAGCAAACATTCAAGACCCTCGCGAGGGGCCAAGCCTCGCGAGGCAGACGACGCAAGTCCTCCTCAGGGGCAGACTCACCAGGCTGGCTCGCGAGGGGCGGAGAGATGAAGGCGAGGGGCACCTCACGAGGTTTCTGTGACGCAATCCATGATGCCTGGAGCCAGGCGGGCACCAGCGGGCGCAGTTTCCTCTTTTCCTCTTTGGTGCTAAAGGGGCAAGCACAGACGAGGAGTCCTGAGGCATCAGGCAAAGGTTTCCATATCGGTGCAATAAGACCAAGACCAGAAGGACGGCAGGACGGAGGTCACGGTGGAGCCCAAGACGGCGTCACCACTAGAGCCTTTGGCAGGCGAAGACTACTTTTGTCAGGATAGCTTGTACTAGTTGTCTCCCTTCGAATTTGGCCGTTGTGGGATCCCTTCCCGCTCAATATTTGGGAAGAGGGCCAAAGCCTCTATAAATAGGACTAGCCACCACCATAGGGAGGCATCTGATTCGGACCTAGATCGGATCCATATCACCCTAGCCACTCAAGTTCACTAAGCACAAGAACACCTCTCCTCGCAAGGTTGTTCTTCCCTTGTAATTGTTCATCATCAGCCCAAGAGGCAATCCACCACACCACACTGGAGTAGAGTATAACACCACAAGGGTGGCCTGAACCAATATAAACCTTGTGTCTCATGTTGTTTGGGTTCGTCAAGCTAGGCCGTGAGATTGTAGAGTGTGCGAGCTAGAGAGGGGGAGACATCTTTGTGCGCACCCTCGTGTTCGAACCTCAAGGGTTTTGCTGGAACCCAAAATCCTACATTTGGCGCACCAGGTAGGGGTGCGCCAGAGCTTCTCTCCCCTCGGTTGACCCGCCGACGTCCCGTGGGTCCGATGTCCGGCGACCCGAGGACCAATGCCGGCCGTTGGGCAGCTTGGCCAACCCAGGCAGCATCGTCCGCCCAAGAAGTCCTCAACCTAGCGCCCCAGGCGATGCGCGCACCGCCAAGCGCTGCAGGGCGCGGGCAGTGCAGTCAAACACCGTCCACCCTCACTCCATGACAAGTGCGGGCGGCCGCGAGGGCCTTAATCCACGCTGCAGCCACAACGCCGCACAGCCAACGGGAACAAGCAAACATGAGGGCTGCACTCACGGTGGCTCGGGAGCTGCTGCGATGCCGACTAATGGAGAGCGGGCGGGACGCATTGCTGGAGCGCGTCGCCGAGCTACTGGACGCCGCGGCCTCGGGAGCACCACCCTTTTGCTCCTTGGTCATGCCTCAGGCCACGACTGGATCGCATGGCAGGCCTCGCCGCACCTACACACCCCCGGGTGCGCCAGGAGGATTCATCGACACCGACACAACCAGAAGCGTTGGGCGCCCACTCATGCCCGTGCCACCTCTGATGGGTGCGGGCATGAGCATTGCCACCCGTGGCCTCGGCGGAATGCCGCCCTACCATCCTTAGGGCGGCACAACGTGGAGCGTGGGGCACTTTGGCGAGGTCTTCGGGGCGGTTGCCTCGGAGGCCTACGTGCCCCGCATGATAGACCAGGAGTATGCGCTGGAAGACGACCCTGGCTCGTTCCTTCAGCCGGGCTGGGAGGATGAGGCGCTGGAAGGTGAGGCCTTCCAAGAGCCCACCGAGCGCGCCGTGAGCCTCACCAACTATGCTGGCAACGACAGCTACAGGGTACCACTAATCTCTTAGGAGCAAGCTTATGCTAACCATGGGTCGTAGGAGGATCAGGTCACAACGGCGGACGGCGGCCCCAGCTCAACGGCCTCCCTCCCACCAGGAGGAGCGCACTGGAGGCTGCAGGGAGAGGCCGGGAGCCAGGTCCCTCCCCACATTGCACGAAGCAAGGTGCCCCCCGAGGTAGGCCCTCTATCGGGGAGGTGCTCATGAGCCTTCCTCGGTAGAGGACCCATGGTCGCCGAGGGCGCCGCTGGCGTCCCATTTGCCCCTGACTTCGTCCTGGTTTTTGGTCGAACCAACGGTGGTCGAGGGCCCCGCCTTGTCTGGTGATATGAAGTAAGGATCACGCCTGTGAAGATCTACACTCGCGACACTCTCACGTAATAATGCGTGGGGCTGCACACGCCCCAGAGTCTCGGGAGCGCCGCCCTTGGTCCTAGGGGGCTCCCTCCCACGCCTAGTGGCAGCACTTAGCCCCGCCCTGGTGAAAAGACAAGAAGACTAGACTAGGTATCGGACGCGGCCATTTGCTCTTAACCTCTTTTCTGTAGCCCTGTTTCTGGCTTTGAATTTAAGTTGAAGTTGAATTTTCATTGCTATGCGCGGGGGTGACTTTTCTTGTTCGTTCGTTCTCTTGCCATCTGGTTCCTTGCCCGACTCGGAGTTTGCACCTGCTGCCTCCCCCCTCGCGAGCCCCTCGAGAGCGGGGGCTGGGCGCGGCACGCGCGCGCTGTGCACACACCCTTCCATGGTAAACTTCAGTAGTAAACTTGCGGCACGACCCGCGGGCCCATAAAAACACATCTTTAGCTTGGCCTAAGGAATAGAGGCAGTAATCTGTTTACATGAGGGGCTCTTCCTCCCAAAATGCTCTCACAACTTTCAGGGTCGTGCCCAAGTTTTCACTTACAGGCTCAGCAATGAGGGAGCACGGGCTCAATCAGACATATCGCTCACCGCGTCCTCCGGGACGCCCTTAGACGCGTCGCTGGCATCATCGTCACCATTGCTGGCGCCACCATCCTCATCCCCAGCATCACTGTCCCCATTGCCGGCATCGCCCACACCATCGTCGACCACGTCGCCTTCATGCGCAGCGACCACCACCGCGTCATCCTCGGAGGTGAAGTCTTTGACTAGAGCGTCCACATTATCCTCTACCCAGTGCGCCATGTCGTCTCGGATGGCCTCGGGCACGGGGGCAATGGCGGCGTCGAAGTCAAAGTTGGGGTAGGTGTTCTGGAGGTGGCTGAAGACACGGGAGAACGTGCGCTTGAGAAAGCCGCGGCTCCTCTCCTCAACAAGCACGCGAGCCCTCTAGGATCGATTCTCCAGGCGCGTCACCACGTCGGTGAAGAAAAGGAGGTGACTGGCGTAGTCATCCGAATGGGGATGAGGTGCATTTTTGTCACAGACGGCGCCCAGCGCCGCGTTGGCTCTGACCCTAAGGTTTTGGAGCATGGGAGCGTGCTCACGCTCCAGCGTCCATCGCCGGAGTGCTTCCTCCCTGCCCCGCTGCATGGAGGATTCGGCGCCTGCAACCCGCTACTGAAGGGAAAAAGCTCGGCGAGTGCGGAAGCCAGCTCGGCTTGCACTGAAGACAGGGCAGCTACGGCGGATTTCTCGTGATGTTCAACCTCATCCAACCCTGACCTGAGGGCATTGGTCCTACCCATAGCCTCGGCTTCCACAAGCTTCAACTTCAGGTCGTACCTACCCACAAGGTCCGCGCGAGCCTTGGCCGCCCGGTGATCGACTTCCTCCTGGGCCTTGGCCTCGCGCGTGCCGGCAACATCCTCAACTTGGGCAACCTGGCGCTCCCTCATCTCCAACCGCTCGAGCTCAAGGCTGCGCTCCGTGTCTTCCAGCGCCAGTGCTTCCTCGCGCCTCAGGATCTCTTCCTCCTCGGCAGGCATCTCCTTCATCGACACTAGGGCAGCCTTGCGCGCCTCCACTTGCCGCTCCAGGGAGGAACTCCAAGCTTGGAGCTCCCACGCGCGTTTCTCCGTGATCTCACGACGTCGATCAGCTTCCCACGCTTCCTCCAAGGCTCGGGCGCAAGCTTCGTGCGAGGTTGCAAGAGACGCCTCGGCCTTCGCGCTATCAAGCTCACGTTGGCGGTGCCCGAGGTTGATAGCCACCTTCAGTTTATGCCACTCTTCCACCAGCCAAAGACCCTCGGCCTCGAGGCGTGGGTCTACATCCGCAAGCTCCCCACCAAGCCGGTTCATCGCGCCCATCGCCTCCCAGAATAGCTCGTGGCAGACGATGCTCCTTTCATGCGCAGCTTTCAGTGCGCGGCCAACTCCGTCCTCCACAGCAAGGGCCGTCGATGGGACCCGAAGCGGCTCGCCCCCTTCTTGCAGGGGGCTGGGGGCTGGCGCCCCTCCGGACGCCGACTGGGCTTCGGTAGGAGCCCAGTTAGGATGAGGCTCGCTGCTCAAAGAAGGAACCAAGACCGAAGCCATCCAATCGCCATGTATAACCAGAGGAGGAGACCTTGGAACGCTCATCACACCCCCAACGAGGCCACGAAGAAGAGACGGCAGGAGCGCGGGCTCAAGGCGCCAAGCCAGCGCATCTGCCTCTCCAGCCGACCCCGCGACGGGGGCAACATATTGGCCCGGGATGCTCAAGGCCAGCGGAAGATCTGATGCAGGAGTTTGCTTCCCGAGGGGCTTCGCGGCCTTAGCAGACGAGATCCTGAAGAACCACCATCGAGAAGGGAAGCAACACTCAAGGAATTACAAAGATAAGGTACTTACTCATCTATGGCGATGTACTTCCTCTGTTTCAACGGCCGGAAAGCGCCGCTGCCGCAGCTTGGGGACCCCTTCCTCTTGCGGAGCGCATCGAAGTCTACACGGAGCCGGCCGAAGCGTTGGGCGTGGAGACCAGCACAGGGTGCGGTTGGTGAAGCGCCTGAGGGAATGACCTCAGGAGCACCAAGCTGGGGAGAACCATCAAGTAACGCCTCGTGACGGCCTCCAAAGGCCTCGGGAGCAGTGGGTTGCGTCGCCCCCTCAACTGCTTCCTCAGCGTGAGAGTTGTGGGCTCCCGAAGTTGATGCCTCAGGAACTGTGGGCGGCTCCAACGCTGCGCCACCCGCGCCTCCAGTTTCCGGTGATGCTTGCCCTCCTGCGTCCACTCTTGGGGCAAGTCCGGCACCGACAGCAAAGATGGGAACCACGGTGACGGGGTTCTCATGGGACCTCTCAAGGCCAACCGGTCGTAGCCCCCATTCATTAAATGGGGGCATCTGCCCCATGAACTCCACCCTGTTCGGGCAACAGTACAAGAGACAGCCCACCGGTGGCATATCGGCTAGCGAGGGGTTGCCCGCCAATATCTCGAGCACTGTTCTTCGTGCCTCAAGCGGAAGCTCTGACTCCTGGAGCATCATGCGATCTGGGCCGATAGATAAGGCCCACATCGGTTGGGAATGTCGCTGAAGTGGGGCGACGCAGCATCGGAGGAACTCCTTCATCACCATGGGCGCGGTCAAGCCAAGGTCTTTCAACCTCCTCATCCGGAGCCAGACGAAGGCAAGGCGGGGGCTCATAAGCTTCTCGTGAGCCCAGCCAGAGCTGGGAACGGCGGGTGCAGACAGAGGCGAGAGCAAAGGGCTGAGCACTCCGACATCCACATACACCCACCGCGTCCGGAACCCGCTCGTAGACGGCGGGAGCTCAAAGTCAATCCACGAGCCGGCTGTCGCCGCCACGGCCTGGAAGCTCAGGCACCCCAAGCATTGTCGGGGGTCGATCAGGTGCAGCGAGAAGAAATGGTGCATGAGGGACACAGAGGGGGTGATGCCCACCATGGCCTCGCAGGCGAAGGCGAAGACGGCAAGAAGAGTGACAGATTGGGGATCTAAGTGTAGCAGATGCATCTGGTAATGGGAAAGCACGGCGTTGAAGAAGGCGGAGAAGGGGGGACTAGACCGGCCCACAGGGCGTTGACGAAGAACTGGACCTCGGTGGCTGATCTATCGACAGAAGCTCGGGACACCGGCCAGGCCGCCGTCCTACCCCATTCGTTGAAGTTGGTGGCGAGCGCAAGGCGGACCTTGTCCATGGTTTCCTCATTGAGCACCCGTGATCGGCCAACAGTGGGCTCGACTGCAGGAGGCGGGTTGGCTGAGGATAGGGGCTTCTTCCCTTTCTCTGTCCGGTTCGGCACCATAACGATGGTGAGGACTGAATTCAGGTTGGATTGGGAAAGGAAGCTGAGGTTCGAGGAAGCGAAGGAGTCGGGGGGTGCATTGCCACCAAGGGGGAAATAACTGTGTGGGACGCCGTGGCTGCCTAGCCAGGCGGATATCAAGGCTGTGTGGGGAAGCGGGGCCGTCCATGTCCAATCGATCGCCACGTGTCAGGTAGGGCCGCAGGCTATTGGGGACCGCGGTGCTGCGCGCTTGCCCTTTGGCTTCGCCTTGAAGACAAGCCCGAGTGCGCCTTAGGCCCGAGGGCTACTATCGGCATTCTAGGAATGGGGGTCCCCAGACTTTCCTGCCCGTGACCCGCAGCGTGGCTCCACTAGCGGCCCTGTACGGCCCATCTTCACCAGCAAACATTCAAGACCCTCGCGAGGGGCCAAGCCTCGCGAGGCGGATGGCGCAAGACCTCCTCAGGGGCGGCCTCACCAGGCTGGCTCGCGAGGGGCGGAGAGATCAAGGCGAGGGGCACCTCACGAGGTTTCTCTGACGCAAGCCATGACGCCTCGAGCCAGGCGGGCGCCAGCGCACGCAGTGTCCTCGTTTCCTCTTTGGTGCTAAAGGGGCAAGTGCAGACGAGGAGTCCCGAGGCATCAGGCAAAGGTTTCCATATCGGTGCAACAAGACCAAAACCAGCAGGACGGAGGTCACCGTGGAGCCCAAGACAGCGTCACCAGCAGAGCCTTTGGCAGGCGAAGACTACTTTTGTCAGGATAGCTTGTACTAGTTGTCTCCCTTCGAATTTGACCGTTGTGGGATCCCTTCCCGCTCAATATTTGGAAAGAGGACCAGGGCCTCTATAAATAGGACTAGCCACCACCATAGGGAGGCATCTGATTCGGACCTAGATCGGATCCATATCACCCCAGCCACTCAAGTTCACTAAGCACAAGAACACCTCTCCTCGCGAGGTTGTTCTTCCCTTGTAATTGTTCATCCTTAGCCCAAGAGGCAATCCACAACACCACACCGGAGTAGGGTATTACACCACAACGGTGGCCCGAACCAGTATAAACCTTGTGTCTCATGTTCTTTGGGTTCGTCGAGCCAGGCCGTGAGATCGTAGAGTGTGTGAGCTAGAGAGGGGGAGTGATCTTTGTGCGCACCCCAGTGTTCGAACCTCAAGGGTTTTGCCGGAACCCGAAATCCGACATATACAACCCTTAGGGCATCGTTTAGACTTTGGGTTTTGTTTAGATTAAAAATTTTCCATAGCTGCAACTTCGCGTACTTCATTTGTGTTCAACGACTAGACCAAACCCCACTTGATCAATAAAGCTTTCCTCTTTTATTCGCAATATCCATATTGCAATTTTAGTTTCTTGCTTGTTCTTTGTTTTCTTGTAGGAAATATACCCTCGTGGTCAGGTTGATTGTGCTCCGGCGTGGTCAATAACCTCTCGGAGTTGGTTTAGCAATTGCTAAGGCGCGACGTCCTCGCACGTTCGTAGTCGGATCGTCAAAGTCTACTCCACTATAAGCGATAGCCACCATCGCATCGAAAGACGGGACACCTTTGCCTTTATCAAGTGGTATTAGTTTTCAGGTTGCTCGGTGAGATTTTACAGCTTTTCGTAGTTTAGACCGAGTCTGCTCTTCATACCTACAGTCCACGAAAAGCCACAAAAAATTAGGGTTAGTTCATCATATCCGAACCAATCTGAGCCTTTGCATAGTCTTTTCAGTTTTTTGCTTTGTTGATTTTGCAGTTGCATCTCGTGTCAAGTTGCTGGTCCTTGCGTCTAGTCTTTTAGAGTTTCGAGTTTTGGTCATAAGTAGTCATGCCTCCGCCGCACCATCATCATCGCCCCTACCATCTACCACCACCGCTTATCCACCACCGATCCGTTTCCATATACCACCACCAATCCGTATCCATATACCACCACTGCTGCCATATCTTACCATCATATATCCACCACCAATCCGAGTTCTTTTCATATTAGGTTTGTTTTCAAGATCCTTCTATTTTCTGATTCATGTTTCCTTGCCTGAGTAGGTTTCAGAAAAAATGAGTTTGGAGACCCCCGGGCAGTTTTTAGGCCAAAATTTCGGCAGGCGAATTTTTTCCCTATCCTGTTTTTAGGCTTTTACGAGTCTTTTCAGACACTCGCCATCATAGTGATTTTTCGTCGCACTTCTTCGTCATTGCTGCCCTGATTTTTGAAAAAGAAATTGTCAAAAAAATTCCGTGCATATCCTGTTAGTTTGACTTGGGAAGAGTTTTGAGACACTCGCCATTATAGTGATTTTTGGCAAAAACAAGAGGAGCGCAAAAAAAGAGTGCAAAAAAACAAAAATAATAATTCAGAATGTGCTTTTCCCTTGTTTCCATGCAATGCCGTGATTTTGTTAGTGTTCTAGGCTCGCATCTCTAGCACGGTCTAGCCTAGGACCAGCATAGTACCATCGTTGCACGTTTATTCAACTTTCCATCTCTGAATTGATTATTGTTGACCCTTTTTGCTACCATATTATAAGCCTTCCCAACTCCACATGCATCTACGTCGTGCGTTTGACTCTCCCTGGTAATCACTCTATCCATGCTTTGAGAGTTTTGACTACAACGGTTGCCAATCACCACCTGCTGCTAGGTAAGAACTGGTAAGAATTTGGGATTTGCTTAACGGATTTATGACACACTACCACTTTCTAGTAGTTTGTAGGATCATATTCTTGTGTGTTTCTATTGCTGCTAACCATGGTAGGACGACAAGCTGATGAGATTGACTGGGAGAACATGACAAACAAGGAGTTGCATGATAATTTTCAGCAAATGATGAGTGGCCAAGTGGGAGATGTGCTAAACAGATTTGAAGAGGCTATGGAGATGATAGATGGCATGGAGAAGTCGTTTGAGACAAAGCTGGATAATAAGTTTAATGAATTGCTCTCGTGTCTTCCACAACCACCACTAGCTGCACCTGTCGCGTATCTGCAACGACAACAACAATGCCCCTGCCGAATCGGTTCGGACGAGCGAAGCATGTTCCTATTGAGGATGGCCAAACTTATGGTGCTACTATACCTACTGTTGATGCTTCTTTGGCTCCTGCTACTCCTACTGCTGGTGCCGAGGAGGATGACGACTATGAGGATGAGGTTGATCAAAATTAGAACTACATGCAACCACCAGCACCTGGTCGTCCACATGCATATAATCGCAATGGTAGGGCTGCACTACCAGCTCAGGTGTGAGATCATGACCATCTTCCTAAACTAAAATTGAATATTCCACCATATGAGGGTAGATATGTTCCTGATATATATCTTACTTGGGAGTTAGAAACTTAACAACGTTTTACATGTTTACAATATCCCGATGAGAGACGTGTTGCTGCTGCTGTTTGTGCTTTCACTAGTTTTGCATGCGTATGGTGGTCTGAACATTGTAGATTATATCCTATTCTAGCTACTTGGGATGCTTTAACAAATTATATGCGTACTCGCTGGGTTCCACCATATTATCAACGTGAATTCCTTCAAAAATTGCAGCGTTCAAGACAAGGATTTTTTTTTGTAAAAGAATATTATCAAGAATTACAAACTGGCATGATTCGATGTGGTATTGCCGAGGATAATGAAGCTATGCTTGCATGTTTTATGGGTGGATTAAATAAAGAGATTTAGACCATTCTAGAGTATATGGAGTATAATAATATCACTCGTTTATTCCATCTTGCTTGCAAAGCTGAACGTGAAGTGCATGATCGACAAGCATTGGCACAAACTAATTTTTCTGCAAGTCGATCTTCATCATGGACACCACATACATCCTCTACTCCCACACGTCCTACTGCAGCACCACTGACTTCAGCCGCCACCTCCAACCGTGATACAAGAAAGCTGGCACAACCACCACTATTTGCTAAGAGCACACCTTCGGGGCCTGCACAGAGCTCTTCTTCGTCCATGGCATCAACAGGGAAGACACATGATATTATTTGTGGTTGCTGCAAGGGTGGAGGTCATTATGCGAGAGAATGCCCATCTAAACGTGTGATTATTGCTACTGAGGATGGTGGTTATGAGTTTGCTAGTGACTATGATGGGGAGACCTCGGCTATTATTACAAGTGAAGAACACGGTGGAGATGATTCTGAATAAGAGATGCAATACATGGCTGATGAAGACACTGACAGGTATGAAAGTTTAGTTTCTCAATGTGTTTTGAGTGTGCAGGTCACACAAGCTGAGCAAAATCAGAGGCATAATTTGTTCCATACAAAGGTATTTGTGAAGGAACATTCTATTTGCATCATCATCGATGGAGGGAGATGCAACAATTTGGCTAGCATGGAGATGGTGGAGAAGCTCTCTCTCACCACAAGACCACATCCGCATCCTTACTACATCCAATGGTTCAACGGCAGCGGCAAGGTTAAGGTAACACGTACTGTTCGTGTGCATTTTAGTATCGCTACATATGCTAATTGTGTTGATTGTGATGTGGTACACATGCAAGCATGTTCCTTATTACTTGGTAGACCATGGCAATTCGATAAAAATTCTGCACACCATGGTAGAAACAATCACTATACTCTTGTTCATAAGGATAAACATATTACTTTGCTTCCTATGACTCCTGATTCCATTTTGAAAGATGATATTAATCGAGCTAGTAAAGAAAAAAAGGAGCAAAATAAGAGTGAAAATCATATAGTGGCAAAAGAATTTGAGCAACAAATGAAACCTAATAATAAACCATCTAGTGTTGCTTCTGAAATTAACTTGAAAAGTGGATGTTTACTTGCCACCAAATATGATGATCTAGATTGCAGCAAATCTGTTTGCTATGCTTTTGTGTGCAAAGAGGCATTATTTTCATTCGAGGATGTGCCTTCTGTCGGTGTCAAAACCGGCGGATCTCGGGTAGGGGGTCCTGAACTGTGCGTCTAGGATCGATGGTAACAGGAGACGGCGGACACAATGTTTTACCCAGGTTCGGGCCCTCTCTATGGAGGTAATACCCTACGTCCTGCTTGATTGATCTTGATGAATATGAGTATTACAAGAGTTGATCTACCACGAGATCGTAATGGCTAAACCCTAAGAGTCTAACCTGGCTATGGTTATGAGGATTCGGCCTATCTACGGACCTAGCCCTCTGGTTTATATAGACACGGGAGGGATCTAGGGTTACACAATATAGGTTACAAAGAAAGGAATCTTCATAGTTGGTCGCCAAGCTTGCCTTCCACGCCAAGAAGAGTCCTATCCAGACACGGGTAGAGTCTTCGGTCTTTGTATCCTTATGGCCCATCAGTCCGGCCCATATCCAATAGGTCGGACACCCGTGGACCCCTTAGTCCAGGACTCCCTCAGTAGCCCCTGAACCAGGCTTCAATGACGATGTGTCCGGTGCGCCGGTTGTCTTCGGCATTGCAAGGCGGGTTCTACTTTACGAATACTCCAGGATAGTCTTCGGATAAAATGAAGGTGTCCAGATCTGCAACACAATTACCACACACAACTGTAAGGAATATAATATTTCATGAGTCCCATCTGCCGACAACTTTTTGCAAGATGACATCACATCTGTTTGGTCACTATATCGAACTGTTTCTGTCCGCCGTTCCGCGCTTCGAGATGCGGTTTCCATTGGCACATCTTGTCAAAGTAGAGATCGTGTCCCCTTATTGCGGGATTTTCATCAATGTTGGCGTGGGTAGCCCAACCGTGCCATTTGCACAGCCCTTGGGGAATAGGCTAGTTTTAGGGCGAGTGGGGAGGCATTCGATATTCACTGCCTTTATAAGGGGATAAGGATTCCCCCTTCTTCTCCCACGCCTTCTCTCTTCCTCTGCCCTTCCACTCTTGAGCTCCAGCGCCCAAATTCCCATATTCTTCCCACTTGAACAAGCACTCAACCATGTCTGGATCCGGAGGTCAAGGCAAGTGGATGGTCTCCTCCGTCAAGGAGAAGGACATTACTGAGCTTCGGGCGGCCGGGTACCTGGCGAAGGATATCACCCACCGTCTTCCAGCCCAGGGGCAAGTCGTCCCCACACCGGAGCCCAATGAGTGGGTGGTATTCATCCCCCATTTCTTCCACGGGCTAGGGTTTCCACTCCACCCTTTCGTCCGCGGGCTAATGTACTATTACGGGATAGACTTCCATGATCTATCCCCGAACTATTTCCTCAACATCTCGGCGTTCATCGTCATGTGTGAGGCCTTCCTCTGCATTCATCCCCACTTCAGGCTGTGGCTCAAGGTCTTCAACGTGAAGCCGAAGTGGTGGATGGCCAACACGCAGAGTGCGGAGGCGCCATGGTGAGCAAGCTGACCAATGTCTCCTGGCAAAAAGGCACTTTCGTGGAGACTGTAAAGGAATGGAAGAAACAGTGGTTCTACATCACAGAACCCCGCGGCGCCACCTGGGCCACAGCTGCCGAATTCAACTCCGGCGCTCCCATGCGACTCACCTCCTGGGGCGAGAAGAGCCCGAACTAGTATTCGCCAGATGAGTTGATAGCGCTGCAGACACGCGTTCAAAGCATGGTGGACAAAGATGTCAAACTTGTCGATATAATCCAGGTGATGCTAGTTCGCCGGATTCTCCCGTGCCAAAGCCGTAGCCTCCCTCTATGGGAGTTCAATCCGAAGAAGCACCATACCCTGAAGAGGCTCTTCGAAACCACTCACGAAGACGCTTGGAAGTTGCTCTTCAAGGGCAACGAGACACCGCCGGCCACAGATTCGGACCGCGGGCACGACATTAACCACCTCGCCAACGAGGTCTGCCGTACAATGCCATCGTTGGGTATCCGGCCCTGGCTAAGTTCATGGTGGTGACCCACCACGGCTACAACGTCCTCAAGATGCCAGGAAGCGGCAGAATCATCACAGTCCCCTGCGAAGAAAGAGACGCGGTGTGCTCCCTTGAGCGTGCCTTCCAAGCTGCAGCAATCGACGACCCCGACAGCAAGGGCAAGTACCCTCCTGAGGCCATCCCCCAGAAGAAGAAGCAGCTACTCCGTGCTGGGCCTCAGGAGAACGGCGCCGCAAGTGGTGCCATGTCAGGATCAGCGCCTGCACCTTGGGCACCTCCCTCTGTTGCATAGGAAGGCACGCCCGGCGCCCTCCTCGGGACGGGTTCGGGGGCTCTCTTCTGGAGGGCCGCAGACCTTGCCAACATTACGAGGGAGGCGCTCAGGCACAATTTGGAGGCGTGCTTCGTGGCACGTTTCCCTCAGGAGGACACAGGGCGAGGAGCGCCCAGCGCTCAGGAGTTCATTACCAAGACCACTCAGGAACTGCAGGATGCGAGGGCCATGCGCGGTGATCGACGCTCACCTGGCGCAGCTCCCCATCCAGGCGAGGATGTCGGGCTGCGCGTCTGCATTGACGTCCCAGGGCTCAACAGGGCCGCGTCTGAGGAACTGTTTTGGCCTTCACGCATGGGACGCTGCGAAAGCCCACTACACAGCTACGTTCGCATGCCATTTAGCCTGCCGAGCGTGGCATCCGCCTACCAACACAACTTGCGGCGCGTCCCGGTGGCTCAGGAGGCCAGGCACCGTGCAGTCCTGGCGGAGATGGCGATGATCCTCAAGGAACCACCTGGACCCCCAGAGCCTCCCGAGGTTTGGGGCCCTGGTGGCTCATGAGGAGCAACCCCTTCGCCGCGTACCTACAGCTGCCCCAACATTCCTTCATCAACAGAATCAGGTAACATTTTCCAAGTTTATTTAGCTGGGAGCGCCCTCAGGGCTGCATCATTCCCAGGCCGCATGGGTCCATCCCTGTGGCGTGTATCCCTTTTTATATATTTAGCTTACCTTGTTGGGGCGCCCCTCGGGCTGCATCATCCCCAAGCCACTCGGGCCTGACCCAGTGGCATGTATCTCCCCTTGAGAGAGTCCTGGACTAAGGGGTCCTCGGGCGTCCGGCCTGTTATCCATGGGCCGGACTGATGGGCTGTGGAGACATGAAGGCCGAAGAATGCATCGTGTCCGGATTGGACTCTACTTGGCGTGGAAGGCAAGCTTGGCGACCGAAGATTCCTTCTTATGTAACCGACTCCATGTAAACCCTAGATCCCATCGGTGTCTATATAAACCGAAGGGGATAGTCCGGAAAGGACACCGCATATACTCATTACCATACCCATATAGGCTAGACTTCTAGGGTTTAGCCATTACGATCTCGTGGTAGATCAACTCTTGTAATACTCATATTCATCAAGATCAATCAAGCAGGAAGTAGGGTATTACCTCCATAGAGAGGGCCCGAACCTGGGTAAACATCGTGTCCCCTGTCTCCTATTACCATCGATCCTAGACGCATAGTTCGGGACCCCCTACCCGAGATCCGCCGGTTTTGACACCGACATTGGTGCTTTCATTGAGAGTTCCACTGTGCCGTCGACAAAAGGTTCGATGGCCCTTTCAACCATCAATAATGACGCTATCCAAGGAGGAACCTTCCTCCCCGGACAGATCTTCGTATTCGGCGGCTTTGTACTGCGGGCCAACTTGCTTGGCCATCTGGAGTAGATCGACAACTATGCCCCTGGCCATCAGGTCAGATTCAGAAGCTTGAATTATGTCGCGGACATCCATGGAGATTTGATCTTCAACGGATTCGAGATCGCGGCAACCGCTTCCCATCGCCTCGATGAACATGGCTTAAACCTATCATCGGGCCGCATCCAGGAGATAGCTCCTGTAGCAGCTCTGGCCTTAAATCCGGAGCAGATCAAGTCACCCAAAGATGGGAAGCTCGACCCCATCACAGGGGCCACCGATTCCACGGCGCTGGAGCCGCATGCAGATTGAACTTCATATGGTATCCGCACCAACGGTACCTCGGACTCGCCTCCGATGTCGAACTCCGAACCCCGCGAGCCCACGTATACCGAAATCGATCGGTTATCGATCTTCAAGTTCGGCGCGACAGATGTCTTCCAACACTCGCCCATGGGTGACATACTAAACTCGCTAAAAAACCTATCCCTGCCAGACGACCCGTCGCCGAACTATGTTCAATTCGAACTTTTGGCGGATGATGGATAATTTTGTTTCCCACCCGCCACCCACTTCGTAGCCACTATTGAAGAACTAACCAACACGCCCGACCCCTGCTCCGAAGACATCGACGGTGTGGACGATGATGAGGAGCAAGGCCAGAGCTTACCACCCGATCGACATGGGATGACCACCTCCTGGTATGATGTGTGTATGATAGACACACCTTACGACGCTCGCGATGATGAAAAGGAGAATCCGGCCGAGAATAAACCGCCTGGTACACAACCCGGACACAGGCACCCTAGGTCACATCGCCCAAGAGAAAACACTTCCAGCACCAGAGAAGACGATACTTCGGACAACAAAAACCCCGTTGAGGTAGAATCCGAGCAGGAGGAACAGGAATGCGGGCAAGACAGCTCTGATGAGCACACCACATATGGGGACTCGGAGGACATCAATTATCTCCCACTCTCCGAGGAAGAGGAGATCCTCGACAACGAGGATTTTATCATGCCCAAGGAACCTCTCGAGCAAGAGCGCTTGAAACACCAGCTTATAGCCACTGCAAGGAGCCTAAGAAAGAAGCAGCTGCAGCTTCAAGCAAGCCAAGACTTGCTCAATGATAGATGGACCGAGGTCTTGGCCTCCGAAGAATACGGCATTAACAGCCCAGACAAAAGCCACCCCAAGAGTAGGTGGCTCCCTTAATACGATGGCAGGGCAATGGAGCCCATACCACCACCGAACAATGTGGCGGGCCGGCCACAGTTCGGTCCAGACAAAGCAGCAGCCCAAGCAGAGCACCATACCAACCCATCTGGCTTTCATAACAAAATAGCTTGGGGGAACACTCGCCTATTCGGACACTACAGAGCTGACCACGCGTGGTCTGAGCACCGTAAACGGAGCCTGCCGGAGGTGCTTCATAGTGTGGCCCAACATAGAGGAGCCGCACACCCCCTCTGCTTCACTAACGAAGTAATGGAACACGAATTTCCAGACGGGTTTAAACCCATTAACATCGAATCATACGATGGGACAACAGACCCTGCGGTATGGATCGAGGATTATCTCCTCCATATCCACATGGCCCGCGGAGACGACCTCCACACCATTAAATACCTACCCCTCAAGCTTAAAGGGCTAGCTCGGTACTAGCTAAACAGTTTGCCAGAAAATTCTATTGGCAACTGGGAAGGTTTGGAAGACGCCTTTCGAGACAACTTCCAGGGAACATATGTTCGGCCATTATGCGCCGATGACTTAAGACTCATTGTCCAGGAGCCCGCGAGTTAGCTAGGGAGCTCTGGACCAGGTTCTTAGTCAAAAAGAACCAAATTGACGACTGTTCGGATGCAGAAGCCCTCGCGGCCTTCAAACATAGCGTCCGGGATGAATGGCTCGCGCGTCACCTCGGCCAGGAAGGACCCAAATCCATGACAACCCTTACCGCTCTAATGAACCGCTTCTGCGCGGGAGAAGACAACTGGCTTGCTCGTAAAAGCAACGACGCTAGCGGCCCGGGCACTTCCAAAATCCGAGATGGCAATGGCAAGCCACGACGAACCGAACACAACAGTCGCAGTAAAACACGTGACACAACGGTGAACGCCGGATTTCACAATCCGAAGCCCGGTCAACGGAAGAAGCCACTAAAGGCAAACCAGGATGGACCATCCACCCTTGACAGGATATTGGACCGACCTTGTCAGATTCACGGTCACCCCGATAAGCCAGCTAATCATACCAACCGTAACTGCTAGGTCTTCAAGCAGGCAAGCAAGCTTAACGCTGATCACAAGGGGAGGAGACCACCAGGCGATAAGACGACGGATCGGCTCGCCAGCAGAACGCCAGAAACAGTTTCCCCCCTACGCTCGATCACTCCGGAAACGCGAATAGCAGTTCGTCTTCCGCCGCCCACGTACTGTACTGGCAAAATTTGCACCACGCGCGCATCACTACGCACTCAAGATACCATGGGCATCGGCGGAAGCACAATACGGACAACTCTGCAAGCATTCTCGTAACGTTTTTTATCTGTTCACCTTATTTTTCTGTATCATCCCTAAAGAACAGGTGACCAGCTGGACAACATCTACAATGGACTCTATCGGAGTTCAGATCCGTATGCTCACCTAAGGGGCTACTTCCGTTAAGGATTCCCCTCCCCGAGGACGGGCGACGCAGACGTGCGACAAGAGGTCCAAAATAACTTTTTATGGACCACACTCTCTATTTTGAGCCTGTACTATGCACTCTTTCCTTTGATCCCGACCCGAGCATGTCAAATAGCCGGGTTTGCGGTCTTTTATATATATATATATATATATATATATATATATATATATATATATATATATATATATCAAAACGTACCGTGGTCAGAACTATCGCTGCTGTTGACGCACGCGAGGAGATCCGTGCTAAGCAGCTGACCAGAAAAGTTGGCGCGATTTCTTCGGTTTTCTATGCGACTCCCTCCTGTTTTTCATCTGCCGAGGCCACAGCTTTTCTGCTGTTCACACAGACGCGAGCGGACCTGCCTGACCTGGAGCAGCACTGGGTCTATCACGTGCGGCCGTGGGGGACCAAGTGGAACTTCTCGCTGAAACAGAATCTCATCCCGGAACGGATTCCACCACCGACCTGAATCCAAATCGGCACACAGACGTCTCTCTCCACCCCCACCACGCCGACCCTCCTCCTCCTCATAGCACCGGCGCCACTGCCTCGTGCTCTTCCACCACCTCGACTGAACTATAGCGCCGGCCGCTCCCTCGTCCCCTACCCCAGACCGGGCCATCCTCATGGAGATGGAGCAAGACGGACCGGATCGAGTCTCCTTGTCGCCTCCACCACCGGGAGCGACGGGAACCTCCACCGAGATCTGCACGGGGAGGCCGAGGTCCTCGGCCGGTAGGAGCACTTTCCAGTGCGCTCTTTCTCCTTGTCTACCACCTCCGTCGAGAGCCGCGTGACGGCCACCTCCGAACACGCGGCTGCAGCCCATCCATGGTGTCCGTCTAGAGCCTTACGATGGCCACTGTCAAGCCGGGAGCACGGGATCCACACCTCCGACGGGCAACGAGCAGTGCCAACCCTTCTCGTAGTCTGATGAGCCACCGTGGGTTCACCGGCCACAGTCCTGTGGCTCCCGGTTGATCGAGGGATGAGCCAGCTAGCCCGAGGCGAACTGGACGATGCGTGCACACCAAGCGACCACGGCACCAGCTGGTCGCTTAGGCCAACTAGGCACTGCCGTTTCACCATGTGTCCGCCGCGGCTGTTGATGGCCTCCCGCCTCAATCTGCCGGTCGGCTGGATACGACGACCCTGCGATGCACACATTGGGAGGACGTGAGCGGGCCGTGGTGGGGAGCAGGAGCAGCTGTGGTGTGAAAGGATTGCCGCTGCCAACGCAAATCACACCAAAATCCCTCACGCTATGCTTGGATGTATGCATTGGGAGCCTTGGCATTGCATTGGGTTGAATATCAATATCACACTATATTGGTATTGAGATTGAATGCCAATATTTTTGTTTGGATGCTTAGATATTCGGAACACAGACTTGATATTGAGGTCGAATGCCAAATGTTGTTTGGGTTGTCAATGTGAGGCATTGAGTTGTACGAGACTTTGCCAAGAGATCGAGCAAAGAGGAGGCTGGACGCTAGACAGGGGAGAAGGGAGATGGTCGGAGCTCTACGAAAAGAGGAAGGAAACAGTCTTCACGGCCTCCACTGTGCTTAGAACATAATTAATATAAAACTAAAACAAAAGACAAGCGCCGCCCGTGCGCTGCTGTCGTTGTCGTGCCCATCGCCGTCTCACGCGTCGCCATTGTCGTCTTCGTCGCCAGTGAGTTCGATGTAGGGTGGCGGCGTCCGTTCGCTGTCCGTTGGTTAGGGTTCCACTCCCATAACCGACCATCCCTTCCGTGAAAACAATCTTCCCATCTAGCTTTGGTCTCACTCTTCCTTGTCTTTTTGTGAGTTTTTCTCTCGCCTGTGCACATACATACACGCGGCTACTTATTCCTGCTTGTTGTAGCTGCCATGGCTCGGATACACGCCGCTGATACCCCGTGCGCCCTCATCGTTCGTTACACGAGCTCATCCTCAGAGCTGGCGTTGACTGCCATAGTGAGATGCGAAGTCATCGGAGTAGCTGCGTCCGTGAGCCACCAGTGTCACTGCGTCAGCGACTTGGGCATGTGACCCCGATAACCTACAGTTTGCACACTGCCTGCATCAAGGCCATGAGCTAGACCCTTCTCCCTTATTTATTTTTGTCTGCCTTTTTTCGATTTTGCTGCTGCACGTGACAACCATCCCTTGCTCTCTTTTCATTTGAGGTGTTGCTACATATCAGCATTTTTTTTATCCCTTTAGTGACCAGTCGGTGGTTTTTTGGCTTATCGGCTTGCTGTTTGTTGGGTGAGGCTACGGATTAATTTTCACAGTACATACTTCCTCGTTGGAATTTTGGAAGAACTTTTTTAGCTCTGAGCTGTGAGCTTGCTGTGGATCCTAAGCCGTTGTCATCCCGCATCCAAACAGTCTCCAGCTGATTGAATTAGCTGTCGTGGAGACTAAAGTGCCTGAATTCATAGTGACTTATTGCATTGGCTGGATACGGACTATACCAAGGCTGGAGTTGATTAGCTCCATTTAACCGGTCTGCCAAAGTCCATAGAAAATCTTAAACCCTAACCCTGCATTTGAAACGCTTGGTAAAAATCAGAACGGTAGCTACATATTAGCTTCTATGGTTCTAAAATTAGTACGAAGCAGACCCAGAGGAACCGCATTTTTTATGGAGTGGAGAACCTTTAGCGTGGGATTCAAAGCAATCAAATGAAAAAAACGAAATAGGAAACGGGCTCTGTCACGGTGTGTTGAAACTTGGTACAACTCAACTGGAGATAAAAACAAAAAACCTGCAACCATTAGATGGGCTCGCATGTGACAGGCTGTGTAGGGACAAGCCCCGGGCCTCGTGATTGACAGGTTTGGGCCAGAACTTTTACAGAACGTGGCAGGCTGTGTACAGTAACATGTATGTGAGGAAAATCAAATAAGCAGAGAGAAAAGAGACCGATGAGAATGAAAAGTTCCAATCTTGATGCACCATGTACGGTTCCGATAGTTATTACCATATATATATATCAAAACGTACCGTGGTCAGAACTATCGCTGCTGTTTGACGCACGCGAGGAGATCCGTGCTAAGCAGCTGACCAGAAAAGTTGGTATATTATATAGGTCCTGATGGGAATGTTTCCGAACTAGTAAGAAAAAGGCCCAACCCAGGTCGACCTTCCCCGATCCTAATCCCCCACCTGCCGCTCCTCTCGACCCAACCGGCGACGTGCTCGCCGCTCCACCCCCAACCGGCGCCGCTGCCACTACCTTGCCCTCAACCGGAGATGCGGCCACCGCCCTGCCCCCAACCAGAGATGTTGTCGCCACCACCGTCACCTGCGCTCACCACCGCCATCGTGGCCCTGACCACCAACCGCGCCTCCGCCGTGTCCTCCCCCTGCTTCAACTGCAGCAGCAGCCTCCCTTCCCCTTGCTTCCACGACGGCGGCAGCTCTTCGTCCCCGACCGGTGCAGCGGCTGCCTCCATCCCACCCCGTGAGATCCGCAACAAATGCCCCCATCCACCCCGCGGGATCCGCCACTGCCGGAGCCGCCCTCCGCCCTGCCATGAGTTGCAGCCCCCGCTTCGGCGCGTCGCTGCCGGCAACAGTTCCGGCGATGAAGGGCTTCGCCTTCTCATCGACCTCTGCACGGGGACCTCTGCCGACGGGTACGTGGGATGCAGCAGTTCAATATAGCCCCTCCACGCCGTTCAACTCCTGTAGCCAGCTCGCTAAAGTCAGCTCCCTTCCCTCTACCGCCCAGTCGTCCCACCCTTGGTGTTAGCTCAGGCTGCTACCTCGACGTCACGCGTAGATGCAAGCTGGCCATGGGGTGGCCACCCCTTGTGCGTGACCTGCACAGGCATCTATCGTGGACCTTCTTCGGCGCATGTCATCGACCTTCCCCGGCATCTCTCACGCCATGCGCGGCTCCCTATCCATGTGCCATATCCCGCAGGTGTTGTGCTCTCTGTCTTTTTGCTAGTTCGTTTTCTAGTTCATTTTCCTAAATCTCACATATAAATGCTGGTGTTATGCTCTCTGTCTTTTTGCTGGCTTGTTTGTTCAAGTATATACAGAAGATTTGGAAATTTGTATGTGAAAATTAACTCTTTGTTCAACTCGTTCGTTCTCTCCTAAATCTCAAGTATGTACAGGTGCTGGTGTGCCAGAATAAGATTAAGAAGTTTGTACTATAAAAATCAGTAATTCATTCTTTGTTTAAGATTGTGTACAGAAGATTCAGAAATTTCCCCAATTGATAGTGTGCCCTCAACCTGTTTGTTTTATGCTTATGAGAACTTACTTTAATTTTTCTGTTCTTTTTGCATATAGTGAACATACAAAAGGTCAATGTAAATTGCTTATGTTCCCGTGTGTTTTGCCCTTTGCTACGTGAGTCTGTAGCTATTTCCTCACTTTGGCGTTAATGCTTGTAAGGAAACTTTTGTAACTAAGCATTCACTTTGATTTTCCTTTGCTTTGCACTGTGACGTACATAGTTTGATGTGCTTTTTTCTCCTGAGCTTATAAGTAGGATGTCCACTATATTCAAAAACTTACTAGTGCTTGTTGTCAGGTCTGTCCCTCCTTCCCCGGCTTGATGTCCTAAGCAGTGGTGGACGCAGCTACCTGAGGGAGCGAAGCCCGGCCTCCCAGCACCCGCAGTCGCACTGGACCCTACAAAAAGTAAATAAATCGCAAGTTCAGAATAAAAAAACCGAGAAGTTCAAAAACAACCTTTACTGCCTTATGTTGTTTGCCAACAATCTTCAGTTTCTTCAGTAGCTCGTGCACATTTTGCCTAAGCTAGTATGTTCAGAATCTTAAATTGATAGTTGACCTACAGGGATAACCATGTTGATGGTGATTGAAGGATTCCTATAATATTATTATAGAGACTGAAGGCCAACTTTTATGCATGATGTGGGAGGATCCCAGGAATTGTTCTTGACCAATCGATGGATTTCGAGAGATGCATTCATTTCTCACAAGTTTCCAGGGGTTCAAGCTCATTTATATAAGGAATGCTGAAGGTTCAACAGCAGCACACTGTTTACTGTTAAGAGCGCCTACAAATTAGCATACTCTCTCAAATCTCAAAGTGGAACACGTGCTTCTTGTTCGTCTAACGAGCTGTATGACCGAAGTATTTGGGACATTATTTGGAAGTCCAAAGTTCCTGGAAGAGTTAGTATTCGGTAGGAGGGTCGCTACAGGCACATTGGCTACCAAGAAGAATAGGTGGAAGCGCTCACTGGAGACCAAAGTGTTTGTAGTATTTGCAGTTGTGTGGAGGAAAATGAATTTCATTCGGTGGTGGCATGCACAAAAAGCAAAGCCTTAAGGAATGAAATGAGAAGACTATGGGAGCTCCCAGGTGAAAATATATTCCAGGAGTCGGGAGAGGATTGGCTGCAGAATCTGTTATCTACTTGCAGCACTGAAACCTGGGCAAAAATTCTACTTCTTTTTTTCTTGAACTTAAAATTCTACTTCTTCTCTGGCGCTGTTGGCACCTGAGAAATGACTGCATTTTTAAGTTGGGGAAAGAGACAGTAGGCCAATCGGCAGCGCTTCTGGAGCAACATGTTGCTGAACTGGGTATTGGTGGCCATGGTTCGCTAGCAGGTTCAGGGGAAGAGGTTGTGCAACATGTTGTTGAACTGGGTATATGGTGAGCATTGGTTTGTCTTAGCTTTTTCAGTTATGTATTGGGAATTACCTAAAGCTCATCCGCATGATACATTGGGTTGTACATGAGAGCCGCTGATTTTATCGAACTACTGTTTTCAATATTTCTTCTTAGTGACCACATATTGTGTTTCTTTTTGTAATAGTGTGTATTCCAAATATTAAAAAAGTAGAGCAGTTTGATGTTTATAAAAATTCACATTTCCCAAGTTATTAAAGAATAAATCCCAACAAGTTGAAATTGAAAAATGGGAGTAGTTTGATGTTATTAAAAAGTAATAAAAAATATTTGCACAAATGAAAACAAAAGAAGTCCGAATTAAAATAACCGAGAAGTTTGAAATTTGTAAAAGCTATTAGCTACATGTTCAAAAGAGAAAACAAAAAATGGTGTCATTTTTGGCATTTTTATAACTGCTAATAAACATCGATGAATTTTTTTAAAAATGTCTACATGAAAAAAGTTGATTCTATTCATAAGCTTTCCAACGGTATATCATATGCTATATTTCGATAAACAATTCAAAAGTGTGGTGTACATCATCCGAAACAAGTTTTACCGTATTAAAAAGTATCTAATAATCCATGGCGAATTTGAGAAAAATGATCAAAAAGAAAAAAGGTGTGTCTTTTCAGCATGTTTCTGAAGGTATATCATGGGTCTCCCCGCTTTTGGAAAACGGTTTTTCCTCGTTTCTAAAAAATAACTAGAAGTTAAAATTTAAAAAACAGAGTGGTTCGATGTTTATTACTACATTAGGATTTTCCCCATTACTAAATAATAAACGAAGGCCAAACTAAAAAAATAGAGCAGCTCAAAATGTATAGAGAAAATGCATTTTCCTCGTTTGTACAAAGAAAAGCTAGATGTTAAATAGCAAAGAAGTTCAATTTTTTTTCCAATACCAAGAAAGTCAAATTAAGAAAACTCAGTAGTTCAAAAAGTTCATAAAAATAGATTTTCTTTGTTTTCAAAAAAGACCTAGAAGTTCAACTGGAAAAAGCATAATAGTTTGATATTTATTTAAAAATTTGGAATTTTCTAATTACTAATGAATAAAACCAATAAGTTCAATTGAAAATAACAAAGAAGTTCGATGTTTCTAGCAAAACTCCAATTTTCACATTTCTAAATAATACACAAAGTTCAAATAAAAAGGTTAGAGAGGTTTGATGTCTATAAAAAACTCAGACTTTTTCGTTACTAAAGCAAAATAGAGAGAAGTTCAAATGGATAATAGTCAGAAGTTCATGCACTGCATGGTGTGTGTTTCGTATAAGAAAAAATAAAAATAAAAAGGTGAAGTCCAAAATTTTGTTGCTAGAAGTTTAAGTGCTCGGCCCGAGAAAGTTCAAAAATTCTTGTGAGAGAGGTTGAACAAAAATACGTGACATAATTTCAAGGTGAAAACAACGAGTTCAACTATTGCAAGGAATGCATTTCAGGAGAGAATAAAAGTATAGAAAACTAAAATCTTAAAAGGTTTGTTGAAAGAAGTTCAAGTGCTCTGTCTGAGGAAGTTCAAAAATTCTTGCGAGAGGTTCACCTTGTATTTTCATGTTCAAAAACACAAAAAAGAAATTGTTTTTGCGTTTTAAAATAACTCTCTCAATCCACAAAGAAGTTCAGTTATTATTTGAGAGCAATTTGATTTCAAAAAGAAATAAATTCATATTATAAAAATGGAAAAAGTTCATGTACTACATGGTATATGTTTAATATGAGAAAAATAAATTAAAATGCAAGGTCCAATTTTGTTGTTGTTATAAGTTCAAGTCCTCCGTCGGAGAATGTTAAAAAATTATTGTGAGAGAGGTTTGTGCAAAAGGAATATCATTTGTGCAACATTGATGAATGGATGAGAAAATTACAAACGAAAATACGTCACATAAGTTCAACGTGAAAACAGCAGGAAGTTCACCTGCTACACTGAATGAATTTCAGATGAAAAACTTTTAAAATCGTCGCGTGTATGAAAAAACGATCAACACGGGAAAGTTGCATGTTTACATCAGCTTTCCACTGGTATATTAATTGCTCAATTTCGGTGAGTGGATGGAGAACTACGAGCAAAACAAGCACATGAAAAAATAAAGTGAAGTTCAAGTAGACATGCCGAGAAGTTCAGGTTCTTCATGCGGTGCATTTTCGAAGAATCTATTTCGCGATAAAGGCAGAACGAATGATCTCACCATTTTCAAAATTACTTGAGAACGACTACGAATCAGAGAAAACCATCAACATTAAAAAGTTTCGCATTTTCATTAGCTTTTCAACGGTATATTATTTGCCCCATTCCGATAAAGTTTGTAGAAATTACGGTGAAAATACGTTTTTAGCCATTTTCAAAATTGACTTGAAATAGTAAGGAATTAGGAGAAACAATATATACCAAAAAGTTTCGCATTTCCTCAATCTTTCTAACGCCATATCATTTGATGCATTTGGACGTACGGTTAAAAAGATAGATCGAAAATACGAACTCGGTGGAACTTGTACCGTTTTCTAAATTACTGTTAAACCGTTCAAAATTAGAAAACACTTTCTACATGAAAAAGTAGCGCATTTTCGTAAGATTTCCAACGCAATATCGTTTGCCTCAATTGGATTAGCCGTTTAGAAATGACATTGAAAATACGAACTGGGTTGTTTGGTTTGTGAAATTTTACGATTTTCGAAATTACTCTTTAACCATAGGGAATTAGAGAAAACTTTCAACATGTGGAAGGAGTGGTTTTGCAGCAGCTTTCCAATGCCATATTATTTGCCTCATTTCGATAAACGGTTTAGAAATACGATCGAAAATACGATTCATGTTTTTTGTATGAAGAAAAAACGATTTTCAAAACTGCTCTTAAACCGCTTACATTTTGCCAACAATTTAACTTGAGTCATGATACTGGTGTCCATAGCTTTCCAACAGTATATTGCAAGCCCCATTTGGGCAATGTTGGCGGAAGTTCAACCTAGCACTAGGAAAAGTCCAGATCAAACAACTCAGGCAGTAAAAATGCAAAAAACGCAATTTCATCACGACCCGAGAGCAAAATCCGCCAACGAGCGAGATTCCTATTTAAAACCGATATTTAGTTGCTAAAAACGTTTCTAGATTACACTAACATCATATAAAACACGACTAACCAGAATAATTCGCGGGGAAAGCCACGGTTGCGAAGATAGCCCAAAGGTCGGGTTCGTACAGAGGGAAGTTCAGGTGCGTTACTCACGCAGTTCAGATTGTGATCAGAATATTATTCTGATCCCGTGATCAGAATAGTGTTTATGTGTGTGTGTGTGTGTGTGTGTGTGTGTGTGTATCAATGGCACATCGCTCCATTCTCAGTAAGTCTCATCCGAACCGATCTTTCGTACTCTTTCAACAATAAGTACGGCCTTAACGGCTACTCTGCAGATACACCTCGGCATACCCTGCCAGGGGCTCGGCATGGGAACGAATGAGTTGTCAGTAAAAGTCCGAACAGCTCTATAGCGTACTTCGGTGTCGCAAGTTTGGCCTTATATGCATCAGCTCCGAATCATTGTCTTGGGTCAATAGTTGGGTTGCCCGGCTCCTGTGTTTCTTACCCTATGTTCCGCTCTATCGGCTAGGGTAGTAAAGGGAGAACTATTGCGATTGTGCCATGGCCTAGACCGGATGAGCACCTCAGTAGAAAAAGCTGAAAAATGACTGTCATGATGCGGCGAGAGCTGGTCAACCACTTGATGACTTATTGGAATCTTTAGCTATAACACCCTCGATGCGGCTATATCTCCTACGTGTCGAAGCACGACTTAGAGGCATAACCGCATTGAAAGCAATATCGCAAGTACGGTAATCTTCACAACAACCCATGTAAATAGATAATAGGGGAAAGGTACATAGTTGTATTACACTCGCCGTGTCACACAAGTACATAAATAACATTACAATCATCCAATACACTCATGGTCCGACTATGGTACCAAAATAAAAGATCAACCCCAACATGCGACACGGTCCCGATCGCCCCAACTGGGCACCACTACTGATCATCAGGGAAAGACACATAGTAACGGCGTGAGTCTTCGTCAAACTCCCACTTGAGCTCAAGCACATCATCTGGAACGGAATCATCGGTCCCTGCATCTGGTTTGGAAGTAATCTGTGAGCCACGGGGACTCAGCAATCTCACACCCTCGCGATCAAGACTATTTAAGCTTATAGGAAGGGTAAAAGGGTACGAGGTGGAGCTACAACAAGCGACTAGCATATATGGTGGCTAACATACGCAAATGAGAGCGAGAAGAGAAGGCAAAAGCACGGTCGAACAACTATGACCAAGAAGTGATCCTAGATCAACCTATGCCAAACATAACTCCAACACCGTGTTCACTTCCCGGACTCCGCCGAGAAGAGACCATCACGGTTACACACGCGGTTGGTGCATTTTAAATAAAGTCAACTTCATGTTTTCTACAACCGGACATTAACAAATTCCCATCCGCCCATAACCGCGGGCACGGCTTTCGAAAGTTCAAATCCCTGCAGGGGAGTCCCAACTTAGCCCATCACAAGCTCTCACGGTCAACGAAGGATAAACCTTCTCCCGAGACATTCCGATCAGACTCGGCATCCCGGTTCTACAAGACATCCTCGACGAGGGTAAAACTAAACTAGCAACACCGCCCGAATGTGCCGACAAATCCCGATAGGAGCTGCACATATCTCGTTATCAGGGCACACCGGATTGTCCAAGGTACGGGTAGGCCAGCCCAGAGTTGCCTCTGGTGGCCACCGGCAGCTGTCAGGTTGGACTAACACTCAGAGGAGAACTGGCCCGGGGGTTTAAATAAAGATGACCCTTGAGTCCGCGGAACCCAAGGGAAAAAGAGGCTAGGAGGCGAATGGTAAAACCAAAGTTGGGCATTGCTGGAAGAGTTTTATTCAAGGCGAACTGTCAAGGGGTTCCCATTATCACCCAACCGCGTAAGGAACGCAAAATCCGGGAACATAACACCGATATGACGGAAACTAGGGCGGCAAGAGTGGAACAAATCACTAGGCAAAAGGTCGAGCCTTCCACCTTTACCAAGTATATAGGTGCATTAATTAAACAAGACATATTGTGATATCCCAACAAATAATCATGTTCCAACAAGGAACAACATCTCCATGTTCCAATAAGGAACAAACTTCAACTTCACCTACAACTAACAACGCTATAAGAGGGGCTGAGCAAAGCGGTAACATAGCCAAACAATGGTTTGCTAGGACAAGGTGGGTTAGAGGCTTGGCTTAACAATATAGGAGGCATGATAAGCAAATGGTAGGTATCGTAGCATAGGCATAGCAAAAGAGCGATCAACTAGCAAGCAAAGATAGAAGTGATTTCAAGGGTATGGTCATCTTGCCTGAGATCCCGCAAGGAAGAAGAACAAGTCCATGAAGAAGACAAACGGACGTAGACGAACGGCTCCTCACAAACACGACGTTATCGGAACCAACCCGAAGAAGCAACACCGGAAAGAAGCACACAACATAGTAAACAACCACGACATAAGCATGGCATGATGCACAATCAAGTATGATGCATGTCCGGTTTAATGAAGCAAGGCATGGCAAGAAATTAAGTGGAGTTCAACATGCAACTCCGTTGCATATTGACGAAACACCACATGCAAGTTATTTAGTTCGATCTCGTTTATGTACCCAACAATATTAAATGTTGTTAAACATGGCAAGAGGGGAAGCATGATGAAATTATCTAATCTAGGCAAGTTTAAATGAGGCCGGAACAACAAAACAACAAGTCCGGAAACTCCTCATATGCATATATTAGGTTTGGTACTGTTCTGCCCTAAATATAATTTTAGAGTTGTTAAACATGCTAGATGAGTGCATCATGTTAAAATAGGCATTTTTCTACCCCATTTATATATAAAATTTATTACAAACCGAGTTACGGTTATTTAGTTATGAATTAAAGCATTTTAGCATGTTCATAGAGAAAAATTTAAACAAACATCATTTTAAACATTTTAAACATAGATGAAAGTTGCATATTATTAAACTAGATGAAAAACTAAGCAAGTTTCATATACAAAGTTTTTACAAGTGATGCTTAGTTTGTGAGATATTAAATGAAAGAACATGAGGATCTTTTCTATAAAACAACAAACTCTGGAATAAAAGATTAAAAACGCAGTGCAGGAAAAAAATACTATGGGCCGAAACTGGTAGGCCCGATAACATCATGCGAGCTGGAACTGAAGCTCACCAGGCCTCATGGGCCGGCTGGACGCGAGCTAGGCCGGGACTGGAGGCAAGGATTTGGTCCACTGGCTCGGGCGTTCGTGGTCAACGTGACAGGGAGGAGCGGGCGCGCTACTCTGCACGACAGGAAGCTGTCGGCGTTCTGGGAACGGGGGTCCCCAGACTTGCCTGCCTGCGGCCTGCGGCGTGGCTCAAAAGGGGGCCCAGCGCGGCTCATCTTCACCAACACAAACCCAAGACCCTCGCGAGGGGCCAAGCCTCGCGGGGCGGATGACGCGGAGCTTCCTCAGGCGCGGCCTCGTCAGGTTGGCTCACGAGGAGGCAGAGAAATCAAGGCGGGGTACCTCACGAGGTGCCCGTGACGCAAGCCATGACGACCGGGGGCGCCAGGCGGGTGCCAGCCCGCAGTGTCCTCCCTTCCTCTTTGGTGCAAAGGGGGCAAGCGCAGCCGCGGAGTACCGAGGCATCAGGCAAAGGTTGTCGTTTCGGTGCAACGAGACCAAGACCAGGAGGACTACGAGACGGAGGTCATCGTGGAGCCCAAGACGGCGTCATCACCAGAGCTTTGCGCAGGCGAAGACTACTTTTGTCAGGATAGCTGATACTAGCTGTCCCCCTTCAAATTAGCCCACCATTGTTGGCTCCATTCCCGCTCGATATTTGGGAAGAGGACCAGGGCCTCTATAAATAGGACCAACCACCCATAGAGCGGAGGGGGGAAGAAGAAAAAAAGAGCTGAGCTGGGGGGTTGGAAGGATAGAGAAGATCAGAAAGAGAGAGAGAGAGAAAGGTGACTGAGCTCCTCCCAGCAGTTCATCGCCCCAGCCAAGAATAGACCCTCGCGAGGCTGTTCTTTCTTGTATTGTTCATCACCATCAGCCCAAGAGGCAATCCACCACACCACACACTGGAGTAGGGTATTACACCACAACGGTGGCCCGAACCAGTATAAACCCTGCGTCTCTTGTGTTGTTCTTTCCTTAGTTTAGATCCTAGCAAGGCGGAGGAGTGCAGGTAGGTAGGAGGCGAAATCTCCGCGCGCACCCCAGTGTTCGAACCTCAAGGGTCTACCGGAACCCGAAATCCGACATTTTGCACGCCAGGTAGGGGTGCGCCGGGATTCGTCTTCCACCACCCCGTTCTCCTCCGACCATCACGCCCATGTATGACACTCGTCCGGCCCGCACTGAGCGCCGGGCCGCGCTCGCTTCCCGCGTCGCCCAGACGGCCCCTGTCGGCGGGCCTCCTCGCCGTTCCCCGTCACCTGCCGTCAATGCCGCCACCGTCCCGGCGGGGGACGAGCAGCAAGCATCGTCCCAGCATCCGTCCGTGCGGCAAGACGGCCGCACCGCAACTCCCTCGCTCACCCCAGCTGGTTCTTCGTCCCGTGCGCTCCATGCGCCCATGGAGGCTTGGGCTGCACTCATCGCGGCGAACGAGCCCCTGCGCTACCGTCCCGTCGACGACGTCTATGAAGAATGGCTCGACCGCGTCGCCGAGCTCGTCCGCGCCGCAGGGGGCTCTCCTGCGCCGTCCGTTCCGCTGCACCGCACCCCGCCTCGCGCGGGCAATGAAGCTCCGGCGGCGCCCCGGCCGCCTCCTCCTCAGGAAGGCGCCATGGCTCCAAGGCGTGTGGCCCCTGGGCGGAACCCGCTCCGTCAGGCGCCAGTGCAGCAAGAGCAGAGCTGTCAAGAAGTCCCTCGCCCGCAGGAAGCTGCCCGGGCGCTCCCTACTCCAGCACGTCGCGACCATGCTCCTTCTCCCGCGCGTCAAGACCCCGCGCTGCTCCCAGCTGCAGCGCGTGGGGACATGCAAGACCAAGTCCCCCGTCATCCAAGGCTTCCCGTGGCCACAGCAGGCTGCCGCGCCTTCACCGCCGAGCTACACAACGTCGCGTGGCCCGGCAAGTTCAAGCCAGACTTGCCTCCTCGCTACGACGGCATGGCTGACCCTGCGGAGTTCCTTCAGCTCTACGAGTTGGGCATCGAAAGTGCCAACGGAGACGAGAAGGTCATGGTGAACTGGTTCCCCATGGCACTCAAGGATGGGGCCCGCACCTGGCTCCTGAACCTGGCTCCAGGCACAATCTCCTCCTAGGACGAGATGCGCACCCGCTTCATCGCCAACTTCCAAGGCACTCGCGACCGGCCACCCGCCATGAGCGGCATGCGCCGCATCAAGCAACAGCCCGGGGAGACCCTGCAGAAGTACATCCAGCGCTTCAACAACGCGCGCCTCAAGATTCCCAAGGTGAATGAGGAGGCCACCATCTCGGCCTTCTCCGACAGCGTGCGCGACGTCAAGATGAAGGAGGAGCTGGCGATGCATGAAGACCTGTGCACTTCCTTGGAACTGCTCAACCTGGCAACCAAGTGCGCCAGGGCCGAGGAAGGGCGTCTCTCCCTCCTTGAGCTGCCTGCCGCAGACCCAGAAGAGAAGAAGCCCAAGGCCAAGGATGTGAAGCGCAAGGGGGCTGCCATGCTCGCGGCAGAACCAGGCACCAAGCGGGGCAGAGATCAGCCCGAACCTTCCAAGGGCAGCCTGTACTGTGTGTACCACGACCTCCACACCCACAACACCAACGAATGTCAAGAGCTCCGAGTCGTGTGAGAAGGAAGGATCGGCCGTCGCCCTGACCACAGTGACCGGGGCTACGGCCGAGGAGGAGGAAGGAACGCAGGACGCTGGGAAGACCGTGGCCCGCGCCAAGGGTGGCGCGGTCAACCTCGCAAGGATCGCTGGCAAGACCCGCCTCGCGAGGGAGGCTGGAGGGATCAGCCTCGCGAGGGAGACTGGAGGGATCAGCCTCGCGAGGATCGCCCGCAAGGCAACGCAGGCCTCCCACCGCTGCCGTCGCAGCCAAGGAGAAACGAGGACCGCCACCAGGACGAGGGGGCTGGGGGCTTCCAGGAGCCGCGCGCGATCGCCTGCATCCTGGGCGGGGCACAAGCCCCAGCCTCTCAGCGCATCTTCAAGGAGTTCGCCCGCGAAGTGAACGCAGTCCTCCCCAGGCTCGAAGCCACGCGCCCTCTCAGGTGGTCGGCGTGTGCCATCACGTTCAGCTCAGTAGATCAGCTCAAGTGTGCGGCTACAGCCGGAGTCCTCCCGATGCTTTGTTCCCCAATCATCGGCAACATGGTGGTCACCAAGACCCTCATCGATGGCGGGGCAGGGCTCAACGTCCTGTCCGTGGAAACATTCAACAACCTCCAAGTGCTCTACAACCAGCTTCAGCCAACCAAGCCTTTCTCCGGTATCACCGACGGCTCCACGGTCCCGATTGGGCAGGTCCGCCTCCCTGTCACCTTCGGGGCACGCGACAACTACCGCACCGAGCTCATCGACTTCGACGTCGCTCATATTCGCCTACCGTACAATGCCATCCTTGGGTACCCAGCGCTGGCCAAGTTCATGGCCGTAACTCACCACGGCTACAACGTCCTCAAGATGCCAGGAAGCGGCGGAGTCATCACGGTGCCCTGTGAAGAGAAGGATGCGGTGTGTTCCCTGGAACGAGCCTTTTAGGCCGCGTCACTGGAAGACCCGGATCATGGAAGCAGGAGGCCTCCCGAGACCGCCCCTAAGAAGAAGAAGACATCGTCCGGCCCGACCACTCAGGAGGTAGGCCCCTCTGGTCCCGCGCCTGCCTAGGGGGAACCTCCTTCCATCGCATAGGAAAGCGCGCCCGGCGCCCTCCTCAGACAGGGCTCGGGGGCTCTCCCCTGGAGGGCCACCGACCTAGCTAGGGTCACGAGGGAGGCGCTTGGGCGCCACATGGAGGCGTGTTTCGAAGCACGTTTCCCTCAAGAAGGAGCAAGGCAAGGAGACCCAGACCCCCAAGAGTTCGTCAGCAAGGCCATTCAGGAGCTACAGGAGTCAAGAGTCATGAAAGGCGGCCGCCACCTACCAGCAGTGGCTCCCCATCCAGGCGAGGATGGTGGGCTACGTGTCTACATCGACATACTAGGGCTCAACCGAGTCACCTCTCTGGAGCGCCTCTGGCCCTCGCGAGTGGGGCGCTGCGGAGGCCCACCCCACAGCTACGTTCGCATGCCTTACGACTTGCCGAACGCGGCTGACACGTACCAGCGCGTCATGAGGGGCATCACGGGGGCACGAGAGGCAGGGCGTTCCGCAGCCCTGGCAGGGATGGAGATGGCCCGTGAGGAGCCGCTAGCACCTCCGGAGCCTCCCGAGGTCCCTGGGCCTGGGGGCTCGTGAGGATCGGCTCCCACAGCCCACCGAGCCTGCTACATCAATGCTCCTTCGTCCTCAACATCATCAGGTGACATCTTTCGAGTTTTATTTCTAGCTGGGAGCGCCCCCAGGGCTGCATTATTCCCAGGCCGCGTGGGTCCGTCCCTGCGGCGTGTATCCCTTTTTTATCCCATGTTGTTAGATTACCTTGTTGGGGCGCCCCTCGGGCTGAATGACCCCCCCAAGTAGCTCGGGCCTGACCCAGTGATGTCCGCATTCCCAGCATCTATTTGAACGAATCCACTCCTTCGCGGCTAATGTTTTTTACCTAGTTGCCTGCTCAACTAACGCCAACTAACGGAGCTGCTCCCAAACGGCACGACGCTTGCGCATGGGTCCGTCCCTGCAACACCGACAAACCTGGATGGCTGAGCTCTGGCCGCGACAGCCCCGCATAGCGTCACCTCGTCAAGCCTTCAGTGCCTCACTACCCATCGGAAGCAACCAACGGCTGACTGTCAATTGTCATGGCAACCCCTTGTTCTTTCTATGATGGACCTACAGGACCTCCTGAAGGAGCTGCGTTAGGCGAGGCCCTTGCGGTGTCTCCTTCGCTCTCGTCCGCGCGAACCGCTTGCTGAAAGTGCAACTATCCCTAGGTGGTTTTGGTAATTCATAACAACATATAGCTCATTGAGCTAATGCTATTCCAAGATGATTATTTCAGGAAAGCTCAATGATTGGCATGGCATGGATGTGAAAGTGGAACCCTCAAAATGCTAAGGACAAAGGACTGGCTCAAGCTCAAAAGCTCAAGACTCTTCATTTTATATTTTAGTGATCCAAGATCACATTGAGTCTTTAGGAAAAGCCAATACTATTAAGGAGGGATGAGGTGTTGCTTAATGAGCCTCTTGCTTCATGTGCTTAGTGATATGCTCCAAAACCCTCAACTACTTTCCCATATCCACATATGACCTAAACCCTAAGCCAAACTCGGTCCTACCGATTCTTCCTATCCGGCGCCACCGAGTTTCACTTGTCATAAGCCACTGCCAAACCCTAGCAATTCGGTTCTACCGATAAGGATCTCGGTCTCACCGAGATGGGGTTGCAAACTCTCTGTTTCCCTTTCGTAACTTTTCGGTCTCACCGAAAGAGCGAATCGGTCCCACCGAGATTGCAATGTAAACTCAGTGTTTCTCCTTTGTTAATTTTCGGTCTCACCGAGTTCCACTCGGTCTCACCGAAAGAGCAAATCGGTCCCACCGAGTTTGCCTGACCAACTCTCTGGTTAGCTAATTACCAAATTCGCTCTCACCGAGTTTGTGTAATCGGTCTCACCGAGATTACGTTATGCCCAAACCCTAACCATATCGGTCCTACCGAGTTGCATGTCAGTCCCACCGAAAATCACTAACGGTCACTAGGTTTACATTTTTGGTCCGACCGAGTTTATTGATTCGGTCCCACCGAGATTGGAAAACTGTGTAACGGTTGGATTTTGTGTGGAGGCTATATATACCCCTCCACCTCCTCCTCATTCGATGAGAGAGCCATCAGAACACACACACCATTCCAACTCATATGTTCTGAGAGAGAACCACCTAGTCATGTGTTGAGACCAAGATATTCCATTCCTACCATATGAATCTTGATCTCTAGCCTTCCCAAGTTGCTTTCCACTCAAATCTTCTTTCCACCAAATCCAAATCCTATGAGAGAGAGTTGAGGGTTGGGGAGACTATCATTTGAAGCACAAGAGCAAGGAGTTCATTACCTACACACCATTTGTTACTTCTTGGAGAGTGGTGTCTCCTAGATTGGCTAGGTGTCACTTGGGAGCCTCCGACAAGATTGTGGAGTTGAACCAAGGAGTTTGTAAGGGAAAGGAGATTGCCTACTTCGTGAAGATCTACCGCTAGTGAGGCAAGTCCTGTGTGGGCGATGGCCATGGTGGGATAGACAAGGTTGCTTCTTCGTGGACCCTTCGTGGGTGGAGCCCTGTGTGGACTCGCGCAACCGTTACCCTTGGGTGGAGCCCTGTGTGGACTCGCGCAACCATTACCCTTGGGTGGAGCCCTGTGTGGACTCGCGCAACCGTTACCCTTCGTGGGTTGAAGTCTCCATCAACGTGGATGTAGGATAGCACCACCTATCCGAACCACGGGAAAAACATCCGTGTCTCCAATTGCGTTTGAATTCTCCAAACCCTTCCCTTTACATTCTTGCAAGTTGCATGCCTTACTTTCCGCTGCCAATATACTCTTTGCATGCTTGCTTGAATTGTGTGATGATTGCTTGACTTGTCCTAAAATAGCTAAAATCTGCCAAGAACTAAAATTGGGAAAAGGTTAAGTTTTTATTTGATCAAGTAGTCTAATCACCCCCCTCTAGACATACTTTCGATCCTACAAGTGGTATCAGAGCTTTGGTCTCCATTTGCTTGATCTCCATAGCTTTTGGTGGTCATAGCCTTGGTTTCACAACCTAGGAGAGTATGGCATCTAGCGAGGGAAATTATCACCTTAGAGGTCCTTACTTTGATGGTACTAATTTTGCTAGTTGGAAGCATAAAATGAAAATGCATATTCTTGGACATAACCCCGCCATTTGGGCTATTGTGTGTGTTGGTTTGCAAGGTGACTTCTTTGATGGGAGAGAACCAAACCGTGAAGCTACCGCGGATGAGTTGAAGATGTTGCAATACAATGCTCAAGCTTGTGATATTCTCTTCAACGGATTGTGCCACGAAGAATTCAACAAAATCAGCCGTCTTGAGAATGCAAAGGAAATTTGGGACACTTTGATTGATATGCACGAAGGTACCGACTCCGTCAAGGAATCCAAGTTGGATGTGCTTCAAAGCCAACTTGACAAGTTCAAGATGAAGGATGGTGAAGGTGTCGCTGAAATGTTCTCTAGGCTTGCTCTCATCACAAATGAGATTGCCGGCTTAGGAAGTGAAGAGATGACCGATAGATTCATCATCAAGAAGATTCTAAGAGCCTTGGATGGAAAATATGATACCGTGTGCACATTGATCCAAATGATGCCAAATTACAAAGATCTCAAGCCAACGGAGGTGATTGGAAGAATTGTTGCTCATGAGATGTCACTTAAGGATAAAGAGGAACTTCACAACAAATCAAGTGGTGCCTATAAAGCCTCATGTGAAGCCCCTACATCATCAAGTGAGAAACAAGACTTCAATGAAGAATTGAGCTTAATGGTGAAGAACTTCAACAAGTTCTACAAGAGTAGAAGCAAAGATAGAAGCTTCAAGTCAAGGTCCTACAATGACAAAAGATCTTCTAGTCGAGAGCGAAACTGCTACAATTGTGGAAGACCCGGACACTATTCCAATGAGTGTACGGCTCCCTACAAGAGAAGAGAAGATTCTCCAAGAAGAAGAAGCAAAGAATCACCACCAAGAGAGAGAAGGAGTAGAGATGATCGTTATGAACGAAGATACTCACGGAGAAGCAAGGATTCGGAAAGGAAGGAAAAATCATCAAGGAGCTACACAAGAAGAAGACATCAAGCTCATGTTGGTGAATGGGTATCCGGCTCCAACTCCGACAGCCACTCCGAGAGAAGTTATCACTCCGACTCCGAAGATATCAAGATGAAGGTGTTGCCGGTCTAGCACTTGTGTCAACCAACTCCTACAGCATATTTGACTCACCAAATGAAGGAATTGGAAGATGCTTCATGGCCAAAGGTCCTAAGGTAACACACCCCGAGTATGTTGATTTCAATAGTGATGAAGATGACTTGTTAGGTGATGATTTGCTTGTTGACAACTCTAGTGATGAATACTATGATGAAAGACCAATTAATCATGCTAATCAAGATAAAACGAATGACAATGATAAGGAGAAGATTGAGGCTCTAACTAAAGAACTAAAAACTATTAGGTTAGCTCATGACACTATCTTCGAAGATCATCGAGAACTTTTAAGAGCTCATGAGAAATTACGCTTTGAAAAGCTCAATCTTGAGCAAGAGCATGAGTTCTTAAAGGCAATCAATGATGATCTCCGCAAGAAAAGTTCTTCTTACATTGCCAAGCGTTTACTCTTATCTACTTACATGCCTCAAGTCAAGTCTAGTAACAAGAAAGATTCTTCCTCTAGTAGTAACAATGATCATGCTAAATCCAATATTGTTGCTTTTAGCAGTTCTCTTGATTCCACTAATGATTCTCTTAGCCAAGTTACACTTGAGCAAGAAAATAGTTTATTGAAGGGAATTGTAGAGAAAGGAGTGTACAAAAGCCTTGCCGGGAGTAAGCAATTCGAGGAAATTGTGCGCAAGCAAGGAATGCACCGGAAGAATCAAGGTGTTGGTTTTGAACGAAAGTTCAATGCCAATGGAGTTGAGTGGGAAGAAGATCAATACCCCAAGACAAAGTTTGTCCCTCAACAAGAGAAGTATGATGATTCTTTCAAGGGGACACAAGCTCAAGATGATCTTCCACCACAAGACTACAAGCAAAAAGGCAAGGACAAGCTTCAAGAGGAAATTGATGCATTTGAAGAAGCTCCTAAGACCTTAGTCAAGTGGATTCCCAAGACTACTTCAAGTTCCACTTCATCAAGTACGACTACAACTCCAAGGATTCCCATCAAGATGATGTGGATCCAAAAGAAGAAGAACTAGAGAGTTCTTGAGGGTGACTCCGCCAACATACTTCACTCTTATCATTTTGGCAAGAACAAGTGCAATCAACTTCCACATCGTGCACTAGTTCAAGGAGTCACAAACCCTCTTGTTGGTAAGACAAGGGACAAGGTAACATAAAAGTTTTCATGGACATCATCTTTTGTGTGCATCACTCTATGTCTATGGATATCCTTGTTTGTTCCTTGTGGGACTAACCCATGTAGGTATTGAAAGTGCAATTCACTCAAACGGATAGCTCCAAGTGATCTACATCAACATTGAGCATCCACATCTTCAACATCTACATGAAGTCATCATCGACAAAACCCAAGGTTAGTTCATCCCTCTTAGGGGGGGGGTATCACATCTAGGGGGAGCTTTACTCTAAGACTTGAGCTAAAGCAACTCTAAAGATGTGAACACAACAATGCTTTATGTAAAAGTGGTAATCCCACTTGAGCTTAAATGATGAGTATGACCTATGATCAAGTGCTCTCACTTGACTCCTAAGTCAATATACTCATATATAGATGACCTAGTCATCGCAAATTGCTTGATAGATGCTAGAATTGGTTGTGCATGCCTTGTCACATATTTCATTTGCCATCTTATTGTGTGAGCATGCTGGTTGCATATTTTACTCATTCGAGGACATCCACTTGTTGTTTTGATTGTTCGGCTTTATTTCTTTTTGCCAAGTGGATGGACAAGAATGCCTAAGAACCTCCTCTAGCTATCTATGCTTTTCTCGTCTCAAACTCTATTCATGCTGCATCACAAAATTTGATCAAGTCAGATTCGAACCACTCTGTGTGAGGAGCGCTCGGAGTCCCCGATTCGTCATAGACTTAAACTTCCAAAACCTCTTTATGATTCTCGGTCTGACCGATACTCCACTTTCGGTCCTACCGAGATCATTAAGTTGATCTAGGTTTTTGATCTCGGTGCAACCGATTTGAACATTTCGGTCACACCGAGTTTCAGTAACTGCACGCAGTTATGCATCTCGGTGCCACCGAGTTGTTCCACTCGGTCACACCGACAGGGTCGGGCTATATATAGTCATGGGCAAAATTTTGGAAATTTCTCCGAACCCCTTCGCCCGCGCGATAGCCTGCTCTGCCAACGTGGTCTCCGGATCGTCTTCTCGCCGCCAGCCGCCTCCAGTCGCTGGTCTCCGTCGCCGTCAACGGGAATTCTGCCCCGCCGTTGCCGCCATAGCAAGTCCCCTCCGAACTAGGGTATGGACTTGATCTTTGTGCTATTCTCCAATCTGATTCCTAGCACATTGTGTTCTTCATGATTCTTGCCACGATTGAAACACTCCTATCCAGTCAAAACGCTCATAGATTAGGTTTGATTCGAAAATTCTAGGTTTAGGTTTCCGCCGAAACCATCTCGGACCCACCAAGTTGAAAAACTCGGTCCCACCAATTTGGCTTATGCCATTGCACAAGTGAGACTCGGTCTGACCGAGAATTACTTATCGGTGTGACCGATTTTGGAACTCTGTGAAACCCTAGCAGTCTCGGTGCCACCGAACTGTGACTCGGTCCAACCGAGTTCACTAGTTTAGGTTCCAAAACTGCTTTGGTATCACCGAGTTTGAAAATCGGTAGATCCGAGATGATTTCAGTGGGAAACTAAAACTAAGTTTTTGGATCATTCCTTTTGCAAAAATCTCCGCATTTTGTGATGCTCATCCTTTCTACCTCATCTATAATCTGTTCACAGGGTCAGCAGTCAGAGCTTACAGCATGTCAGACCAGAGTGATAGCCAGAATCTGTCAGAACAACAAGTGGTGATGAGTGAGGGCACTAGTCCCTCCAGCTCTTCTGATGAAGGCAGCATGAGCACTCCTAGCAACTTGCCAAAAGCTACCACGAGACAGAGAAAGAAGAGGACTTCTGATTCCGAAGATGAAGACTATGTGGCAGAGGAAGATGCCACTTCCAAGAGAGTTGAGCCAGCTCAAGGCACTAAGCCAGGCCTGAAAATCAAAAGGCCAGCAGGCAGGCAGCCAATGTCAAAGGCCAGAATGTCAACTGAGAAGCCCATAGAGCCAGTTGCAGCTGAGAGCAAGAAAAGAAAGGAAAGGGTGAAGAAGACTGTGGCTAGAGTGCTTGGCAAAGCTTCCATCATGGAAGAGGAGGAAGAAGAAGAAGTAGCTGCACCAACACCCAAGGCACCCAAGCTAATGGGAGATGCCATAAAATCAGGGGGAGCTGCTTCCAAGGCCAAGCCAGCTCCAAAGCCAAAGCCAAAGAGGAACACAAGAAGCATCCCTGCAGCTGAGAAGAACAAGGCCCCAGTGCCTGAGACTGCTGCTGAAGAAGAAGAGGAAGAGAATGTCCTAAGGAAGCTCAAGCCCAAGATCCCAGACCACAACGATGCTCATCCTGTGGCTGAGGACATGAAGCTCAGGAGAGATACAGGACTAAGGAAATGGAGAGAAGCAGACCCATATGCTTCAAGGAGAAGGACTGCCGTGGACTACAGGTTTCACACCAAGGAGCAGCAGGATTTTTATGAGACAGTGCTGCTAGATAAGAAGCCCATTGTCTGTGATATGCGATGGGTTGATTGGACATACATCAAGGACAATGAGGAGCACTATCCTGGAGTGCAAGACAGCTTCATAGCTTGTGGAGTAGCTGACTTTGTTGGGCAGAAGCTCACAAAGTGGAACGAGGAACTCATCATGCAGTTCTACTCCACAGCTCACTTTTATCCAGATGGGAGGATCACATGGATGTCTGAGGGTATGAGGTACCAATCACTGTTGAGGAATGGGCAACGTTGATTAATGCCCCAGAGGAGCATGATGGTGACATGGACATCTATGCCAAGAAGAAGATGGACCACAACTCAATGTCAAATATGTACAAGGAGATCCCAAATGAAGCACTTGATACTTTCAAGTTTGGCTCAGTACATTACCTTCTGTCAGGGCTCCCGACTATCAATTGGATCCCGAGGCACACCTTATTGCCTAAGTCAGGTGATCACAAGATGATCAGAGGCCATGCTATCAACTTGCTACATGTGTTTGATGTGCCCCAGAAGTTCAAGGTGATGAGCCTCATAGTGGAAACAATCAAGAGGACTGCAGCAGACCAAAAGAGGAGCTGCGGATATGCCCCTCAGATTCAGGAGCTCATCAACTCCAAGATGGGCACGGGCATATATTTATTGGACAAGGAACATTTGCCCATCCGTCCAGATTTTGAGAACAATGAAGTTGTGATGACTGAGAACGAGCCATCGTCTGCACAAGCTTACGCAAAGAAGGAGAAGGCGAGGAAGGAGAAAGCTGCCAAGATGCCAACTCAAGAGGAGGCATCTGAGTATTTCCTGAAGACTAAACAAGAGCAGCTTGGTTACTTGATTGCATCCACGCTGAGGATTGAGCAAAGTCTGGCCACCCTCACTCAGAATCAGCAGAGCCTAGAGAGAATCATGGAGCAGAAGTTCTATGACCTGGATGTCAAAGTAACGGAAGTTCAGTCTGCAGTGGAGCAGCTCCAGGAGGACATGCAGGAGAGGAGAGGCAGGACTACTACTCATGCCTTTGCCAGAGTGCCAAGAGGTCCGAGGTCGTCTGCCGTGCCAGTTGCTGACACAAGAGCCACCACCTCAGCACCAGCCACAGCCTCAGTTCCACCAGCCCCAGCGTCTACTTCAGCATCTACCGAAGCCTTCATCCTTGGAGTGATCCGGACTCCACCACCACCTGAAGATCAAGCCTGAGCGTCGATCTAGTGCTATGCATTTTCTAGGAACTTTTTGGTAACTTGTTGCCAAAGGGGGAGAAGATGTATAGATCATAGGCTTCAAGAGAGAGAGAGTGTTGCTTTTCTCTCTTGCTTTATTTGGTGTTTTTTTTTTCAAACTTGTTTGCTTTTGAGTGCTTGAGATACTATGCTTGTGAGACATTGATGATCATGTGTTTGATCATAAGCTACACTTAATGTTTGCTTAATGCTATTATCCTATCTATCTTATGTGATCATTCACTATTCTTGGTGATGAGTGCATGTATTTCATTCTTATCATTTTAAGCGCTCCACCAAGATGTATGTGACATGGAAGAGTAACCCATGACTCTAACTCCTTGTGCATTTGCATTCCAAAGCAAATTTTAAATATGCACAAATTTAGGGGGAGCTCTTACTTATCACATACTTCTCAAAGCGACGATATATTTCATGCTTATTACCATTTGTCGAAGCTTTGATCTATATGTTGTCATCAATTACCAAAAAGGGGGAGATTGAAAGTGCAACTATCCCTAGGTGGTTTTGGTAATTCATAACAACATATAGCTCATTGAGCTAATGCTATTCCAAGATGATTATTTCAGGAAAGCTCAATGATTGGCATGGCATGGATGTGAAAGTGGAACCCTCAAAATGCTAAGGACAAAGGATTGGCTCAAGCTCAAAAGCTCAAGACTCTTCATTTTATATTTTAGTGATCCAAGATCACATTGAGTCTTTAGGAAAAGCCAATACTATTAAGGAGGGATGAGGTGTTGCTTAATGAGCCTCTTGCTTCATGTGCTTAGTGATATGCTCCAAAACCCTCAACTACTTTCCCATATCCACATATGACCTAAACCCTAAGCCAAACTCGGTCCTACCGATTCTTCCTATCCGGCGCCACCGAGTTTCACTTGTCATAAGCCACTGCCAAATCCTAGCAATTCGGTTCTACCGATAAGGATCTCGGTCTCACCGAGATGGGGTTGCAAACTCTCTGTTTCCCTTCCATAACTTTTCGGTCTCACCGAAAGAGCGAATCAGTCCCACCGAGATTGCAATTTAAACTCAGTGTTTCCCCTTTGTAACTTTTCGGTCTCACCGAGTTCCACTCGGTCTCACCGAAAGAGCAAATCGGTCCCACCGAGTTTGCCTGACCAACTCTCTGGTTAGCTAATTACCAAATTCAGTCTCACCGAGTTTGTGTAATCGGTCTCACCGAGATTACATTATGCCCAAACCCTAACCATATCGGTCCTACCGAGTTGCATGTCAGTCCCACCGAAAATCACTAATGGTCACTAGGTTTACATTTTCGGTCCGACCGAGTTTATTGATTCGGTCCCACCGAGATTGGAAAACTGTGTAACAGTTGGATTTTGTGTGGAGGCTATATATACCCCTCCACCTCCTCCTCATTCGATGAGAGAGCCATCATAACACACACACCATTCCAACTCATATGTTCTGAGAGAGAACCACCTACTCATGTGTTGAGACCAAGATATTCCATTCCTACCATATGAATCTTGATCTCTAGCCTTCCCAAGTTGCTTTCCACTCAAATCTTCTTTCCACCAAATCCAAATCCTATGAGAGAGAGTTGAGTGTTGGGGAGACTATCATTTGAAGCACAAGAGCAAGGAGTTCATTACCTACACACCATTTGTTACTTCTTGGAGAGTGGTGTCTCCTAGATTGGCTAGGTGTCACTTGGGAGCCTCCGACAAGATTGTGGAGTTGAACCAAGGAGTTTGTAAGGGCAAGGAGATCGCCTACTTCGTGAAGATCTACCGCTAGTGAGGCAAGTCCTGTGTGGGAGATGGCCATGGTGGGATAGACAAGGTTGCTTCTTCGTGGACCCTTCGTGGGTGGAGCCCTGTGTGGACTCACGCAACCGTTACCCTTGGGTGGAGCCCTGTGTGGACTCGCGCAGCCGTTACCCTTGGGTGGAGCCCTGTGTGGACTCGCGCAACCGTTATCCTTCGTGGGTTGAAGTCTCCATCAACGTGGATGTAGGATAGCACCACGTATCCGAACCACGGGAAAAACATCCGTGTCTCCAATTGCGTTTGAATTCTCCAAACCCTTCCCTTTACATTCTTGCAAGTTGCATGCCTTACTTTCCGCTGCCAATATACTCTTTGCATGCTTGCTTGAATTGTGTGATGATTGCTTGACTTGTCCTAAAATAGCTAAAATCTGCCAAGAACTAAAATTGGGAAAAGGTTAAGTTTTTATTTGGTCAAGTAGTCTAATCACCCCCCTCTAGACATACTTTCGATCCTACACTTGCGCGTTAAAGGGGGGGTGCCTGAGCATCGCGAATCAGGGCTCCTACTGGCTCTCCAGCCCTCACCCTCTGGCCTTGACCACGGCATCGTGACCTGGCATACCAGCAATGGTTGAGACTCGCTCAAGGGCCGGGACCCGAGGATGTAGAGCAGAAAGGGGAGCAAAGGCGAGAGGGGAGAGACACATGAGGACCTCGCCGAGCAACCTCGCGCCTGCTGATGCATGGACCCGGCGACACACCAGAGAGCGGCCCCTGATCCTCGAGATAAGTCATCACCCGGAAGCGCCAGTTGCCGTGGCACCATCCCCGCACCTAATGCTATCCCGTGTTAGCGACACCGCTGTCCTTTCTCACCAAACGACGGCTGCTTGGGCGCCAAAGTGGACCTCCTGAGCATCGCGACTCAGGGGCTCTTACCGGACTCCGGGTCGCTCACCTCCTGGCCTTGACCACGGCATCGCGACCTGGCATACCAGCGACGGCTGAAGCCGCCTTGGGACTGGGACCTGTCGGCGCAGAGCACCAAGCCCTCGTGAGGCTCGAAAGGGAGGACTAAGCTAAGACGGAATGAGCAACTCGCGCAATTCTACAACAAGGGTTATATTAACAAAACAGGATCACAGGCACCTTACAAGCCCCCACGGGACGCATTTTTGATTCCTCGCAGGGAACAAATCCTAAAGGGACACAAACTACGCACGACCCTGCAAAAGACGCCATCATCAACAGTGGGCCGTCAAGCACCGACGCCAACCCCATCCAGATCAGAGTCGGCGGCGGCCTGACGAGCCCACCCTGCTCCAGGAGCGGCGCCGGCTCGGGGGCTCGTAGCTGTCGTTGCTCGTCTCCGGAGTTGCGAAGAGCTCGCCAAAGTCGCTAGAACCTCCGACGCCTCCACCGCCTGAGGAGCCGCCAAGGGAGCGGTTGGCGGGCCCAGTCCTCGTTGCGGCAGGGTCCTGGCCACCTTCCCCGGGGCAGCACTCCAGCCGGCGCCCGCTTGCATTGAAGACCTTGAAGAGCATCACCGAAGCACCGTCGTAATCCAAGTGGACCGCGAAGACGCCCCTTACCCTGCAAACCCGGGCGATCTCTCTCCAGCCTTGAGTCATGAAGACCTTGCCCGGGGCAACGACCGCGACCTCTGCCTCGGTCGCGAGGGTACTGCAGCCGGCGTGCTACAGCCAGAGTTCCAGGGGCTCTCCCTGCGGGACGATGGAGGCGAAGAAGGGAGGAAGGCGGATCCAGGACTGAAGAGGAATGGCGACATGGAGCACGAACTCTTGGGAGGAGCCCTCGGTGTGGACCCCAGGGGGGACGACCCACACCTTCTTGACCCGTCGGCGCCGACGGCGGCGCCGCCCATGGCGGTCAGCATCAGCTCCTTCGGGGCCCTCGACGTGGGCGTACAATGGCAGCGGGAACCCCGGCGGCACCCGCTCGCACCAAGGCCTCGACACCACCTGAAGGGCCCCCTCGTCTGGGCCACGGGGGACGAGCCGTTTCTTCGGTGGGAGTGGGTCTGGTTCCTCTCGGGGAGCTTTTCCCTTCTCTGCCATCGAGAACCGGCGGATCGGAGCCATCACAGCAAGACGGAGCAAGGATTGGGAAGAAGGAGAAGCAAGGAGGGATGGACTGGAAGGGCTCGCGCTGTTTCATACTTATGGCCGGTGAAGGCCAACCGCCTACCTCCACGATTGCAGGTAATCATGACCCACTTTGCATGCAGGGACTTGTCCAATCCGTGCAGTTGCCGAGGCGCCATGGGAAAGTGGAGACGCCCACGACCAACCAACCACCACGCGGCGCCCAAGGCCGCAGGATGTTAGGGCCCGCGACGCTTTGCTCTTGCCCTTCCGCCTCCCTGCACGGCCATGTCCGGGCGCGCCTTGGGCCCGGGGGCTACTGTCGGCGTTCTGGGAACGGGGGTCCCCAGACTTGCCTGCCTGCGGCCTGCGGCGTGGCTCAAAAGGGGGCCCAGTGCGGCCCATCTTCACCAACACAAACCCAAGACCCTTGCGAGGGGCCAAGCCTCGCGGGGCGGACGACGCGGAGCTTCCTCAGGCGCGGCCTCGTCAAGCTGGTTCACGAGGAGGCGGAGAAATCAAGGCGGGGTACCTCACGAGGTGCCCATGACGCAAGCCATGACGACCGGGGGCGCCAGGCGGGTGCCAGCCCGCGCAGTGTCCTCCCTTCCTCTTTGGTGCAAAGGGGGCAAGCGCAGCCGCGGAGTACCGAGGCATCAGGCAAAGGTTGCCGTTTCGGTGCAATGAGACCAAGACCAGGAGGACTACGAGACGGAGGTCACCGTGGAGCCCAAGACGGCGTCATCACCAGAGCTTTGCACAAGCGAAGACTACTTTTGTCAGGATAGCTGATACTAGCTGCCCCCTTCAAATTAGCCCGCCATTGTTGGCTCCCTTCCCGCTCGATATTTGGGAAGAGGACCAGGGCCTCTATAAATAGGACCAGCCACCCACAGAGCGGAGGGGGGAAGAAGAAAAGAGAGAGCTGAGCTGGGGGGTTGGAAGGATAGAGAAGATCAGAAAGAGAGAGAGAGAGAGAGAGAGAGAGAGAGAGAGAGAGAGAGAGAGAGAAAGGTGACTGAGCTCCTCCCAGCAGTTCATCGCCGCAGCCAAGAACAGACCCTCGCGAGGCTGTTCTTCCTTGTATTGTTCATCACCATCAGCCCAAGAGGCAATCCACCACACCACACACTGAAGTAGGGTATTACACCACAACGGTGGCCCGAACTAGTATAAACCCTGCGTCTCTTGTGTTGTTCTTTCCTTAGTTTAGATCCTAGCAAGGCGGAGGAGTGCAGGTAGGTAGGAGGCGAAATCTCCGCACGCACCCCAGTATTCGAACCTCAAGGGTCTGTGGGAACCCGAAATCCGACAGAAGCAGAAGCAGAAACAGAGCAGCGGCGGTGCAAACTCCGGCAACGACGAGGGCTGAAGGCAGCGGCGACTTGGCGGAGGCCGGCCAGATCTGGAGCGGGCTGGACCTTGGCAACCGAAGGCAGCCCAAGGCGCGGGAGTCCATGCGTGGCTGTAGGTCAACGACGATGAACGGCGCTCCTGCTGCTCATTGAAGTGGAAGCCGAGGACGGCGTGATGGAATTGAGGCAGCAACAGCGCTGGAAGGTGCAGGGACGTCGAGGAACGGCAAAATGGGGCGGCACCGAGCGGATCTGGACGGTGGGGTCGAGGAGGATGACGGCGGCTCAGCTCCAGCGGCTCCGGTCGGTGGTGAGATCCATGGCGGCGGTGGTTCCCTGTGACAAGCAGAGGGAGAGGTGAGAGGATGGAGTAGAGGCAGGGAAGAAGGAAAGGAGCAGGGGAGGCCTGGCCTGGTCGACGGTGGTCAACAGGGCGGCGGCGTGCTCGGGCGCACAAGCGACGAGGAGGAGGCAGGAAGCAGGGGCCTCGGTTGCTGCTGCTGTGATTTTGTGCGGCGCTGAAAAACAGGGAGGGGGTCGGAGAGGAGAACAGTGGCTGGGTTGGTGGAATTGGATCCGGAGGGATCCCATGGTGGGGATTAGAGTGTGGCGGCGGCGGCGGGGACAAGTGCCTAGAAGTTAGGGTTTGATCTGATTTGGGCAGGGGTTCGTCTATAAATAGGTACAAAAGGATCTAGGGTTAGACTGATATCTATATCAGATGAACTTAGGTTAGGGCTAACTCGTCCCTTCGACTGCAATCAGACGAACGCGAATAAAATAGCTAGGGAGTCCAAATAAGAAAACGGAGACGTTTTGTAGATGTTTGGAGATGATCCGGATCCAACGGTGACGAAAGTCCGGTTCGGGTCCGGGACAACTTTCGGACGCGCGCGCGAGGAGGGCCGCGGGCTAACGAGAGAGGTTAGGTTGGGTCTGGCGGATTGTGAAGAGCGGGTTGGTCTGAGAGAAGAGGGGAGAGATGCAGCCCGGCACGGTTTCTGGAGACCGAAAATGTCCGACGTTAGATCGGCTATACTGCCGCTATAGTTATCCGTTGGGGCATCAAACGATCTCCGAATGCGATGAAACTTGACAAGCGGTCTATGTACACTATAATAAGGCCACACGTCAACTCTCATCCCATTCCGAGAACATTTTCCGGCCACTTATAAAATACTATTTTGGACATGCCGCGGGCGCGTGCAAGTGTGTCTGGGCTCAGAACGGACAACAGAAGGAACGAGGAGACCAGGACGGATGCAAGTTTTGGAAACATGATGATGCAATGCGGATGATGACATGGCAAGATGCAACACGCAAGCAAAAGACAAGGCAACAACAACGAATAACTAGAGGACACCTGGCACATCGGTCTCGGGGCGTCACAACACTCCACCACTACGAGAGGATCTCGTCCCGAGATCTAGAATGGCACCAGAGGGAAAACGAGAGAGAAAAAGAAGAGGTAAAACTAAGTTGCTTCTTTGACAAATGAGTGAGCCCAAAGAACCTTGCGAGGTTAAACAAATTGAAAGAAGGAAGCCAACAGAGATGCAAGAAGTTTTAAACAATCCTATAGACAAGAGGAACATGGGATACGGCGAGAATCTAGAGGTTAAGAGTCAAGATAGATATTGAAACCACTCCGGTTAAAACAAGATAGAGAAGGAATAAGAATGATATGATTTGGGAAGCACTCCGACTGTAAATGGAAAGAATTCAACATGAACTTGACAAGATGAGAGGATACTTGATGAAATTAGCAACACACTGCCTCCGAAACTATTGAAAGAATGACACAAGGAGTAAGAAAGATTTCAGACAGCATTTGAGTTGATAATGGAGGTAAAACTTGATAAGATGAGAGAGCTCAAATGCAAACACGACACTCCAGTTGAATGGATACACGAAAGGAAAGAACATGATCTTGACAAAACAAGATGATGGGTCTTAGAGAGCAACATCACAATGCCTCCGAAACGAAAGAATAGAAGTTGGATCGTCGGAACAAAAGAACGGAGAAGAAAATGGCAACTTCTGCCACAAAAGATCTTGAAAAGCATCCTTGCAAGAACGGTATAACGAAATTGTTGGAAAAACCAACAACGAAACGAATAAACTTGTAGTGGGCTTATGAAAAACTTCTTAAAATTATGAGGTGAAATTTTGCCACTAACGGAAAACAAGATTGGATTGGTATCAACAAGGAGACGAGAAACTTATTTCACCGGGGGAATAGATGAATTACTTAAGTCATTTATGAGCACCATAAATACCAACAATCCTTAGGGAAGGCTTTAGGTGAACATAACCCAAGATAACTCCAATGACACGATTGATGGGTTTTAAATACCTCATTCTTAACAACATGTGAATCATGAGACATGAACCCAAATTATCAAGAATGACATAACACCACCTCAAATGATACGGTAGAAGGAATTGCACTCCGGATTGCAAGAAGAAGAAAGCTTGAACTCCTCTAAAAAGAATCTCGATGAACACTTCGAGAAGGAATTAAATCCTTGATTAACCACCATGTAGAACCTTCATAAAGAACTCCAGTAAACAAAGGAATGATCAAACGAAAAGAGAGAGAAGTTGGAAACACAAGGTGAAACCTTGTAATGATTTAGATGGATCTCCGCGATGACATAATTGAGAGAGCTTGGAACTCCGGGAAAGAAAAATATGACACAATTGAAAACCGAGAACTTGATGAGCCTCCGGAATACGGAATTGAATTTACTCGATGAAACAAGAATAAGAATTACATTATGCTTATGTTTCACCAATTCAAATTGATGACAAGCAATGGAATTGGCATACTACTTATTCTCGTAGAAAGGATTAAGATAGATTTTGCGCCAATTTGAGAAAGGTCTGCAACGAACCACCGATAAAATTGGAACCACGTATAAATTGATATGATAACATCGAAAGAGAATCCTGGAAGAAACACCGTAGGAATTGAAAACGAGCGAAGTAAAATGGGTGAATCACCGGTAAGAATTAGAGAACGAGTGAGGATACTTGAGGGGATTTAGATACAAGAGAATGAATAATTCACGAGCTGACTAGAGGATATTTGAGTGATGCACCGGTAAGATTTGGTGAATGCTAGCTGAAAGCTGACATGGATAATTTGAGATGATGTGCTCCGGAGAAACAAACTGAGAAGACTCTTGAATTGCTCCGGATAGGTGAAAAGAATTTGCAATCTCGAAAACAATTATGAGAGGATGGTATCAAGCTTGAACCACGAATTTTGAGGAGAGTGGAGCAAGATTGAGAGAAAAATCTTCTTCGGTCTTCAAGTGTTGTGAAAGACGATGAGAGACACCACCGTGAATTATTGAGGCACACCGGAATGAAGAATGGAAAAGTTGAGCCAACGATGAAAATTATTTGGAAGATCTTGGAGAAAGACATTTGACTGATGATAAATCATTCTTACGTCAAACTTTGAAAAGAATTTGAGAAGTTCCGGGAAAAATAAGAAGAGTCAGGTAAGATCCTGGAAAAGGACCTGTGGGTTAGGGCCCACTCAAAAGATACACCATAGAAAAGATTTAAAAGATAGATTGCGCCGGTTGAATTAAATGGCTAGAATGAGATAACATCCTCGAAAGACCTTGAACGATTGCAGAGTGGAAACACGAATCTTCCGAGCTATCTTCAGCACTCCGGAACAAATGTAAAGCGGGAGGTGAATGATTAAGAGGTGCACCGATAAGAGGTGGTATTTGAAACGAGGAAAGAATATGATCAACAAAGCTTGAATTGGTTCCACCGGAGAAGAAAAGGAATGAGGAATGACGAACTAGAAGCTCCATTAGAATCTTCATGAGAATCACCGGATAAGAATATTGACGGAAAAGGATGGAGAGACTTCACAAGAATAAAAAGATACTTGATTAATACATCAGATTCCTTGAAGAAAAAAGGTGGGAGGGCGGGAAAAGCAAAGGCAGCTTGGGACGAATGGAACAAACACCGTTGAGAAGAACTGATAATTGATCTTGCTGATATTAAAATGATCGGATCCACTTGAAGAGAGACACACCGGTTGAAAAGGATTGACATGACAATCTCGATTATCATGAGGGATTAGTATTCACATAGGAATATGAGAACACCGCTTGGGGAAGGTATGGAATCAACATTTGACTTCAAAGCAACTCGAATACCACAACTCAAAACAAAACAAGGAGTGGCTTGCAGAATAAGCTGGAACAAACATATGATAGAGATTTTGTCTGAAGTTTTCGTGGTGGGGCCTACACGGGCTCGATCGTACAGCAGCATCATGTACAAGGCAGTGCACATGACATACGAAGCGTCCCCGAGTTGGCATAGCCAAGGACTCTTTACGACACAACAAGACCACTGTAAAACCAACCGTGGATAGGCGGACCACTAGACGTCGAACCCTAATTTAAAATCATACATCTATCGGAAAGAAATCCTAGGAGCTACTTGAATTACCACTTATAAACTCCCGAAACTTTCCAGTTATGCAATCAGGTGTTGGGGATACAGGGGAAGCATAATATCTCACCCAAACTAGCAAATCCTACATCCAGCTGTATCCATCCTTCAACACATAACCGAGAAAAACTTCGGAAATCGTCTACCTCAACCTTCGAAAAGCATCCGTTATACAAGTTATGGCAATACTCCCGAACTCCCGCCTCAGTACTGGGTGGCGTCGAGGTTATCTCACCAACAACTGCATAAAAGAGATTTTCGATGTCGGCGAAACTAAACTCAGGTATTCCAGAACTGCAATGATAAAATTGTGACGACAACACCTCGGAGCTCAACTCCCCGGGACACTACCACAACCCCTAAATGACAGGAGGCACCAAGAACAATGTTCTCGTCACAAATCGATCGGAACGATTCCAAGATACCCGCGTGATCCTAAAAAAAATTTAGTGGAATTTGAGAAGAGAAGAGTAAAAACTCTACGTCAGGATGCCTCAACAGAGCGATGAAGGGACTGGGGAGTAAAAAGAATTCCTAAACTCTCCGATATATAATTCCTAATGACTCAAAACTTTTTTTTCTAGACTCAACTCGTCAGCTAATTCGATCAAGCAGTGGGGCTCCTAAGGTCGGGGAAGGCTCTGATTACCAACTTGTAATGCCCTCGATGCGGCTTTATCTCCTACGTGTCGAAGCACGACTTAGAGGCATAACCGCATTGAAAGCAATGTCGCAAGTAAGGTAATCTTCACAACAACCCATGTAAATAGATAATAGGGGAAAAGGTACATAGTTGGCTTACACTCGCCACGTCACACAAGTACATAAATAACATTACAATCATCCAATACACTCATGGTCCGACTATGGTACCAAAATAAAAGATCAACCCCAACATGCGACACGGTCCCGATCGCCCCAACTGGGCACCACTACTTATCATTAGGGAAAGACACATAGTGACGGCATGAGTCTTCGTCGAACTCCCACTTGAGCTCAAGGGCATCATCTGGAACGGAATCATCGGTCCCTACATCTGGTTTGGAAGTAATCTGTGAGCCACGGGGACTCAGCAATCTCACACCCTCGCGATCAAGACTATTTAAGCTTATAGGAAGGGTAAAAGGGTACAAGGTGGAGCTGCAGCAAGCGACTAGCATATATGGTGGCTAACATACGCAAATGAGAGCGGGAAGAGAAGACAAAAGCACGGTCGAACAACTATGATCAAGAAGTGATCCTAGATCAACCTACGCCAAACATAACTCCAACACCGTGTTCACTTCTCGGACTCCGCCGAGAAGAGACCATCAAGGTTACACACGCGGTTGGTGCATTTTAAATAAGGTCAACTTCATGTTTTCTACAACCGGACATTAACAAATTCCCATCTGCCCATAACCGCGGGCACGGCTTTCGAAAGTTCAAATCCCTGCAGCGGAGTCCTATCTTAGCCCATCACAATCTCTCACGGTCAACGAAGGATAAACCTTCTCCCGAGACATTCCGATCAGACTCGGCATCCCGGTTCTACAAGACATCCTCGACAAGGGTAAAACTAAACCAGCAACACCGCCCGAATGTGCCGACAAATCCTGATAGGAGCTGCACATATCTCGTTCTCAGGGCACACCAGATTATCCAAGGTACGGGTAGGCCAGCCCAGAGTTGCCCCTGGTGGCCACCGACAGCTGACAGGTTGGACCAACACAAAGAAGAGCACTGGCCCAGGGGTTTAAATAAAGATGACCCTTGAGTCCAGGGAACCCAAGGGAAAAAGAGGCTAGGAGGCGAGTGGTAAAACCAAAGTTGGGCATTGCTGGAAGATTTTTATTCAAGGCGAACTGTCAAGGGGTTCCCATTATCACCCAACCGCGTAAGGAACGCAAAATTCAGGAACATAACACCGATATGACGGAAATTAGGGCGGCAAGAGTGGAACAAATCACTAGGCAAAAGGCCGAGCCTTCCACCCTTTACCAAGTATATAGGTGCATTAATTAAATAAGACATATTGTGATATCCCAACAAATAATCATGTTCCAACAAGGAACAACATCTCCATGTTCCAATAAGGAACAAACTTCAACTTCACCTACAACTAACAACGCTATAAGAGGGGCTGAGCAAAGCGGTAACATAGCCAAACAACGGTTTGCTAGGACAAGGTGGGTTAGAGGCTTGGCTTAACAATATAGGAGGCATGATAAGCAAGTGGTAGGTATCGTAGCATAGGCATAGCAAAAGAGCGAGCAACTAGCAAGCAAAGATAGAAGTGATTTCAAGGGTATGGTCATCTTGCCTAAGATCCTGCAAGGAAGAAGAACGAGTGCATGACGAAGACAAACGGACATAGACGAACGGGTCCTCATAAACGCGACGTTATCGGAACCAACCCGAAGAAGCAACACCGGAAAGAAGCACACAACATAGTAAACAACCACGACATAAGCATGGCATGATGCACAATCAAGTATGATGCATGTCCGGTTTAATGAAGCATGGCATGGCAAAATGCATAAACAATCCTAGAAATTAAGTGGAGTTCAACATGCAACTCCGTTGCATATTGACGAAACACCACATGCAAGTTATTTAGTTCGATCTCGTTTATGTACCCAACAATATTAAATGTTGTTAAACATGGCAAGAGGGGAAGCATGATGAAACTATCTAATCTAGGCAAGTTTAAATGAGGCCGGAACAACAAAACAACAAGTCCGGAAACTCCTCATATGCATATATTAGGTTTGGTACTGTTCTGCCCTAAACATAATTTTAGAGTTGTTAAACATGCTAGATGAGTGCATCATGTTAAACTAGGCATTTTTCTACCCCATTTACATATAAAATTTATTACAAACCGAGTTACGGTTATTTAGTTATGAATTAAAGCATTTTAGCATGTTCATAGAGAAAAATTTAAACAAACAACATTTTAAACATTTTAAACATAGATGAAAGTTGCATATTATTAAACTAGATGAAAAACTAAGCAAGTTTCATATACAAAGTTTTTACAAGTGACGCTTAGTTTGTGAGATATTAAATGAAAGAACATGAGGGTCTTTTCTGTAAAACAGCAAACTCTGGAATAAAAGATTAAAAATGCAGCGCAGGAAAAAAATACTATGGGCCGAAACTGGTAGGCCCGATAACATCATGGGAGCTGGAACTGAAGCTCACCAGGCCTCATGGGCCGGCTGGACGCGAGCTGGGCTGGGACTGGAGGCAAGGATTTGGTCCACTGGCTCGGGCGTCCGTGGTCAACGCGACAGGGAGGAGCGGGTGTGCTGCTCTGCTCGACAGGAAGTAGAAGGAGAAACAGAGCAGCGGCGGCGCAAACTCCGGCAACGACGAGGGCTGAAGGCAGCGTCGACTTGGTGGAGGCCGGCCAGATCTGGAGCGGGCTGGACCTTGGCAACCGAATGCGGCCCAAGGCGCGGGAGTCCATGCGCGGCTGCAGGTCAACGATGATGAAGGGCGCTCCTGCTGCTCGTTGAAGTGGAAGCCAAGGACGGCGCGATGGAATTGAGGCAGCAGCGGCGCTGGAAGGTGCAGGGAAGTCGAGGAACGGCAAAACGGGGCGGCACCGAGCGGATCTAGACGATGGGGTCGAGGAGGACGACGACAGCTCAGCTCCAGCGGCTCCGGTCGGTGGTGAGATCCATGGCGGTGGTGGTTCCCTGTGACAAGCAGAGGGAGAGGTGAGAGGATGGAGTAGAGGTAGGGAAGAAGGAAAGGAGCAAGGGAGGCCTGGCCTGGTCGACGACGGTCAACAGGGCGGCGGCGTGCTCGGGTGCACAAGCGACAAGGAGGAGGCAGGGAGCAGGGGCCTCGGTTGCTGCTGCTGTGATTTTGTGCGGCGCTGAAAAACAGGGAGGGGGTCAGAGAGGAGAACAGTGGCTAGGTTGGTGGAATTGGATCCGGAGGGATCCTGAGGTGGGGATTAGAGTGTGGCGGCGGCGGGGACAAGTGCCTAGAAGTTAGGGTTTGATCTGATTTGGGCAGGGGTTCGTCTATAAATAGGTACAAAAGGATCTAGGGTTAGACTGATATCTATATCAGATGAATTTAGGTTAGGGGCTAACTCGTCCCTTCAATCGCAATCAGACGAACGCGAATAAAATAGCTAGGGAGTCCAAATAACAAAACTGAGATGTTTTGTAGATGTTTGGAGATGATCCGGATCCAACGGTGACGAAAGTCCGGTTCGGGTCCGGGACAACTTTCGGACGCGCGCGCGAGGAGGGCCGCGGTCTAACGAGAGAGGTTAGGTTGGGTCTGGCGGATCGTGAAGAGTGGGTTGGTCTGAGAGAAGAGGGGAGAGATGCAGCCCGGCACGGTTTCCGGAGACCGAAAATGTCCGACGTTAGACCGGCTATACTGCCGCTATAGTTATCCGTTGGGGCATCAAACGATCTCCAAATGCGATGAAACTTGACAGGCGGTCTATCTACACTATAATAAGACCACACGTCAACTCTCATCCCATTCCGAGAACATTTTCCAGCCACTTATAAAATACTATTTCAGACATGCCACGGGCGCGTTCAAGTGTGTCTGGGCTCAGAACGGACAATAGAAGGAACGAGGAGACCGGGACGGATGCAAGTTTTGAAAACATGATGATGCAATGCGGATGATGACATGGCAAGATGCAACACACAAGCAAAAGACAAGGCAACAACAACGAATAACTGGAGGACACCTGGCACATCGGTCTCAGGGCGTCACATTAGCGATTCTCCGTGTAATACGAGGTATCTTTTTCAGATCAGATATGTAAGGCACCACACGCCGCATACACACCAGGGGCTATGTCGTAGCCCCACCATAAAACTCTTATGGTTAAGTGAAAGTGTTAACGCCTTATAGTCTGATTGCCTGGTTCGCCGCATTATCACCTCCTTCATGGACCAAGACGTTGGATAAAGAGTGATTAAATGCTTTTCTGAACACGCCCGTACTTCCTACGAGGGGGCTGAAGCCGACGACAAGAAAACTTCCAGATTATATTAAAACGACCGCACAGGAGGAATTCAAGCCTTTCGAGCAAAACATAAATAGATTAACTATAAAGTTGTCTTTTACAATCATCATGCACCTCACTCGAACATTATGTTTTTTGAGCATTGACCCTCTATCAAGCGGGCGGCCTCCAGGACGTCTTCAAAATAATGCGCTGGTTTCGAACGGTCCTCACCTTTGGGAAGACCCTTCATCACGACGTCGATGGCCTTCATCCTCCTCCAGAATGTCTTAACTCGGGAAAGGGCCATCCATGCACCTTCAATGCACGCCGATCGCTTCGCAGCATCGATTCGCGGCACCACATCAACAAGCTTATGCACCAAACCGAAATAGCTACTCGGCGCAGGCTTGGTTGGCCACAGCCAGATTATAACATCCTTCAAGGCAGCGCCAGATACCCTATGAAGTTCGTCCATTGGGACATATGTTCATTGAGTAGCAGCAGGCGCTTCGGCGCACCGAACTGTGACCAAAAAAGCTTCTCCGTTGCATATCCAGCTCGTGCTTGGTAATACCGGCTGCATCGGAAGAACTCTTCGGCAAGTCCAAATACTCATCCAGAGAACTCCACACTTGGTTCAGCTGAGCATAGTCCGGGTCGCCGAACTTAGTCTGCAGCAGAAAAGGCTTTCCAGCCACTATCTCTTTCGCATGCCGAACCTCCTCACGAAGTGCTCTGGACTCAGATCACGCTTCTCTTGCCTCCTGTCGGGCCTTGTCCAGTTCAGCCGTTAAGGCTTTATTCTCCTTCTCAAGAAATTCGCAGCGGCCAATAGCATTCTCCAAAGAGAGTGTCATCATGGATACCTTCTCCTCGCCCTGGCATCACGTAGCTTGTTCGGCCTTCAATTCAATCGATGCTCTTCAGCAGCAACATCACTAAACCGGGCCCGCTCCTTGGCTCGGATTAGCTCCGCCCGAAGAAACTCCACGGCGGCAGCACCATATGCATTTCATGCACATTTCATATAAAGCTCTTTCCCGCGTCAAGCACACTGGTGTAAAGAATGCTCTAAGTACATACCTTGCGAGTCTTCAAGATGCATGTTGATGAATGCAATGTCATCCTCCGCAATACCCAGCTTCCGCTGCAGTTCGGCCACTTTCGTATTTTGGACAGCCACAGGAGGAGAAGCAGCCTGTATTTCAAATCAAACCAAGGTTAATACCTGAGCATATCTCTTTGATCCTCCGATCGCTTCCTTCGGAAGACAATTCGAGTCTCAGGGGCTACTGCATATACAACAGGTGCATTTTGTCAATAAAATTCAATTGACAAAACTACATCACAAACCTCAAAACCTCTTAGAAGGCTCATGAAGGCCTCGTTCAATCCACTCTTCGCGGATAGAACCCTTTTGACCACCGTAGCCATCAAGGTACGGTGCTCTTCTGAAATGGATGCTCGTCGTAGCAAGCCCGTCAGCATGTCCGACGCTCCTGGGTCTTCGGAAACCGCCGCCGGAGTATGGCATTCCTGTGAAGGAACCCGCTCACTTGCCTCCAGAATCGTCTCCGGCTGTAAACCGGACGGTTCGGGGATGCCAGTCTTGATCTCGGAACCCCGAATGACAAAGGCACCGCCTTCGGGTAACACCTTCCTCGCTTCCTGTACTACTTGGTGTTCAGGAGCAGCCCTTGATACGTCTCCAACGTATCTATAATTTTTGATTGTTCCATGCTATTATATTATCAACCTTGGATGTTTTATATGCATTTATATGCTATTTTATATGATTTTTGGGACTAACTTATTAACCTAGAGCCCAGTGCCAGTTTCTATTTTTTCCTTGTTTTAGAGTATCGTAGAAAAGGAAAATCAAACGGAGTCCAATTGACCTGAAACTTCACGAAACTTATTTTTGGACCAGGAGAAGCCCACGGAGTATCGGAGATGGACCATAAGAGTCCCGGGCTGCCCACGAGGGTGGGGGGCGCGCCCACCCCCTGCCTCGTGGACAGCCCGGAGATCCACTGACGTACTTCTTCCTCCTATATATATCCATATACACTAAAAACTTCATGGAGCAGAATAGATCGGGAGTTCCGCTGTAGAAGCCTACGTAGCCACCAAAAACCAATCTAGACCCATTCTGGCACCCTGCCGAAGGGGGAACCCCTCACCAGTGGCCATCTTCATCATCCCGGCGCTCTCCATGACGAGTAGGGAGTAGTTCTCCCTCAGGGCTGAGGGTATGTACCAGTAGCTATGTGTTTGGTCTCTCTCTCTCTCTCTCTCTCTCTCGTGTTCTTGAGGTGATACGATCTTGATGTATCGCGAGCTTTGCTATTATAGTTGGACCTTATGATGTTTCTCCCCCTCTACTCTCTTGTAATGGATTGAGTTTTCCCCTTGAAGTTATCTTATCGGATTGAGTGTTTAAGGATTTGAGAACACTTGATGTATGTCTTGCATGTGCTTATCTGTGGTGACAGTGGGATATCACGTGATCCACTTGATGTATGTTTTGGTGATCAACTTGCGGGTTCTGCCCATGAACCTATGCATAGGGGTTGGCACACGTTTTCGTCTTGACTCTCCGGTAGAATCTTTGGGGCACTCTTTGAAGTTCTTTGTGTTGGTTTGAATAGATGAATCTGAGATTGTGTGATGCATATCATATAATCATACCCACAGATACTTGAGGTGACATTAGGGTTTTGGTTGATTTGTATCTTAAGGTGTTATTCTAGTACGAACTCTATGATAGATTGAATGGAAAGAATAGCTTCATGTTATTTTACTACAGACTCTTGAATAGATCAATCAGAAAGGATAACTTTGAGGTGGTTTCATACCCTACCATAATCTCTTCGTTTGTTCTCCGCTATTTGTGACTTTGGAGTGACTCTTTGTTGCATGTTGAGGGATAGTTATACGATCCAATTATGTTATTATTGTTGAGGGAACTTGCACTAGTGAAATTATGAACCCTAGGCCTTGTTTCAACGCATTTCATTACCGTTTGTGCTCACTTTTATCATTAGTTACCTTGCTGTTTTTATATTTTCAGATTACAAAAACCTTTATCTACCATCCATATACCACTTGTATCACCATCTCTTCGCCGAACTAGTGCACCTATACAATTTACCATTGTATTGGGTGTGTTGGGGACACAAGAGACTCTTTGTTATTTGGTTGCAGGGTTGCTTGAGAGAGACCATCTTCATCCTACGCCTCCTACGGATTGATAAACCTTAGGTCATCCACTTGAGGGAAATTTGCTACTGTCCTACAAACCTCTGCACTTGGAGGCCCAACAACGTCTACAAGAAGAAGGTTGTGTAGTAGACATCAAGCTCTTTTCTGGCGCCGTTGCTAGGGAGGTTAACGCTTGAAGGTATATCTTTAAATATTGCAATCGAATCTTTTTGTTTCTTGTTTTAGCACTAATTTAGTTCATAAAAGAAAACTACAAAAATATATGGAATTGAGTTTCCTCATACGCTTCATCTTTTTAATATCTTTCGTGAGTATGATGGAAAGGAAAATTGTGCCAAAGTGTTAGAAGAAGAATGCATTAAAATGTTTGGCACTAAATCTTTGAATGATGAGCATGATCACAATGTTATTAGTATGCACTCTTTTGAAAGCACAAGTGCTCCCTAGGTGGTTTTGGTAATTAATGACAACATATCTCTTGTTGGACTAACACTTTTACCTAGTATGTTTCAGATAAGTTCAACAATGAACTGGCATGGACTAGAGGATGTGGAACCCCTTCAAAATGCTAAGGACAAATGATTGGCTAAATCTCCAAGCTCAAGACTCCACATTTTCTATTTTAGTGATCCAAGATAACATTGAGTCTATAGGAAAGCCAATACTATTAAGAAGGGATGAGGTGTTGCTTAATGGCTTGCTTGCTCAAAGTGCTTAGTGATATGCTCCAAAGCCCTCAACCACTTTCTCACTTCCAAATATGTCCTAAACCAAAAGTCAAACTCGGCCCCACCGATTCTTTCTATCCGGAGCCACCGAGTTCAGTTGACATAGCCACTGCCAGAAACCCTAATCAGTTCGATCTCACCGACGGGATCTCGGTCTCACCGAGATGGGCTTGCAAACTCTTTGTTAGCTATTGCAGTATTTTCGGTCCCACCGAGATATGCAATCGGCCCCACCGAGTTTGCTTGACCAACTCTCTGTTTCACTTATTACCCAAATCGGTCCCACCGATTTGGAGTAATCGGTCTGACCGAGTTTTGGTTTTACCCTAACCTTAGCACATCGGTCCCACTGAGTTGATCTAGTCGGTCCCACCGAAAACCCTAACGGTCACTAGGTTTGCTAAATCGGTCCGACCGAGTTTCTCAATTTGGTCTCACCGAGATTGGTAAATTGTGTGTAATGGTTAGTTTTTGTGTGGAGGCTATATATACCCCTCCACCCACTCTTCATTCGTGGAGAGAGCCATCAGAACATACCTACACTTCCAATACACATTTTCTGAGAAAGAACCACCTACTCATGTGTTGAGGCCAAGATATTCCATTCACACCATATGAATCTTGATCTGTAGCCTTCCCCAAGTTGCTTTCCACTCAAATCTTCTTTCCACCAAATCCATATCCTGTGAGAGAGAGTTGAGTGTTGAAGCACAGGAGCAAGGAGTTCATCATCAACACACCATTTGTTACTTCTTGGAGAGTGGTGTCTCCTAGATTGGCTAGGTGTCACTTGGGAGCCTCCGACAAAGATTGTGGAGTTGAACCAAGGAGTTTGTAAGGGCAAGGAGATCGCCTACTTCATGAAGATGTAACGCTAGTGAGGCAAGTCCTTCGTGGGCGATGGACATGATGGGATAGACAAGGTTGCTTCTTCGTGGACCCTTCGTGGGTGGAGCCCTCCGTGGACTCGCGCAACCGTTACCCTTCGTGGGTTGAAGTCTCCATCAACGTGGATGTACGATAGCACCACCTATCGGAACCATGATAAAAACATCCATGTCTCCAATTGCGTTTGAATTCTCCAAACCCTTCCCCTTACATTCTTGCAAGTTGCATGCTTTACTTTCCGCTGCTCATATACTCTTTGCATGCTTGCTTGATATGTATTGTGGTTAATAAACTTGTGCCTAAACTCCACTTCAACTTAAAGAAATTAAAAACTGCAACTTTTAGCACTTTGTGTCTAATCCCCCCCTCTAATCCCCCCTCTAGACACCTCTTCTCGATCCTTTCATCTTTGAATATCCATAGTACTAATGATGATTGCACTAGCCATGATGAGAATGTCTCTTATAAGCATGTCGATTTTTGTGGAGTGCATAGAGTTTGCAAGTACACACCAATTAGGGAAGATATATTTTGCAAGAGGCATAAGTACTTCGAAACTAAATGGTTGCAAGAAAGGCTAGATGTTTGTGCTGAAAATTTAAATTTTCTTAGCCGTACTTGTGAACTTTGCAATGAACGTGGTTATTTAACCATCCGATGCAAATTGTTTCATGTTCTAATCGTTTCCAAAAATTATGATGACTTGATTTCCATTGAACATCATAATGAACTTAGTTTGTTTATGGGTTATGAAGAAATGAAACGTATAACTAACTATCTTCCAGTATTTGCCCGCGATAAACTTCTTGATTTTGATCTAGAGGAAATTTATATGTAATGTGCGGTGAATTGCATTGAAAATCCTTATGTTGCCAATTACATAAATAAAATAAAACAAATAGAGGATGAAGAGAATACTAATGAAAGGGAAGAGGCTTCTGAAACTGTGTTATATCGACTAGAGGGGGGTGAATAAGCGATTTTTATGAAATTCTTCACTGAGGAATTTGCCGGTGAGGAAATTCCTTAGTGAAGAACTACTAGCAGCGGAATAAGTACTCAAAAATAAACATAACAGAATACAAGCATAGTCATCATGATGAAATGAAGACAGGCACAGAGTACAGGAAGCGTAATCACAGGATAACACAGGATGAAGACAAACAGACTGAAGAAATTGAACTGAGGAAATTGAGAAAGTCTTCAGTCAAAGTCTTCAGACATAGATATGAACAAACATACAACACAATTATGAAGAAATGAAAGAGTTGAGGAAATAGAACCAGTAAGCTCGGTGAAGACAATGATTTGGTAGACCAGTTCCAACTGCTGTCTCAGTTGTACGTCTGGTTGGAGTGGCCGAGTATTTAAACTCGAGGACACACAGTCCCGGACACCTAGTCAAGGACACCTAGTCCAAAACACCCAGTCCTCACCGTATTCTCCTTGAACTAAGGTCACACAGACCTCTTCCAATCACTCGTGGTAAGTCTTCAGGCGACTTCCAAACCTTCACAAACTTGGTCACTCGGCGATCCACAATTCCTCTTGGATGCTCTAGACCATGACGCCTAACCGTCTGGAAGAAGCACAGTCTTCAAAGATAATAAGCGTCGGATCCACTCAGGATCAATCTCTTCAGTGATGCTCAATCACTTGGGGTTGTAGGTGTTTGGTTTTTGGGTTTTTGGTTTTTCCTCACTTGATGATTTTCGCTCAAAGTCCTCGGAGGATGGGTTGCTCTCAAATGACAAGTGTCAGTTTCTCTCGGAGCAGCCAACCAGCTAGTGGTTGTAGGGGGCGGCTATTTATAGCCTAGGGAGCAGCCCGACATGATAAGACATAAATGCCCTTCAATGATATGACCGTTAGGTGGATAGATATTTTGGAACAGCTGGCGCATAGCACAGCAACGGTCGGAATTTTGAGTAGCAAAATCCTCAGGGCTATCACGTTCCTCACAGTGTAGGCAATCCGCACTGGCGAATTCCTAACTCCTCAGTCAGGACAAATTCCTTAGAGACCAGAAGAACTTCGTCTCTGTCACTGAAGAAATCGACTGAACTATATGAGATTTCCAATGGCTTCACTCGAAGGGATTGGTAGGTGTAGGATTTTGAGTTGAGCATCACATCGAAATTTTTCCTTAGTATTTCCTCGACCCCCTTTAATAGTACGGTGTTTCCTATGACTCAAGAAAGAGAAAAACAAAACTGTGAAAATGAAAGTCTTCAAGCTTCATATTCCTCGCATGAATATCAAGTCTTCACGGACACACCAATTTCTTCACTTTCAAAGTCTTCATGAAAGTCTTCAGAAATACCAAAATCTTCAGTCGAAGATATTCATTTTTAGGGGTCAACTTTTCCTGTGAATATCAAACTCCTCATATACTTATAGACCTGTGTACACTCACACACGCATTAGTCCCTTAACCTATAAGTCTTCAATACACCAAAATCACTAAGGGGCACTAGATGCACTTACAATCTCCCTCTTTTTGGTGATTGATGACAATATAGGTTAAGTTTTCAACGGGGAAAACATATGAAGTGTAAATACTGATACTGAGGAATTTGATTGCAAGATATAGAAGAACTCCCCCTGAAGATGTGCATAGTGAGGAATTTACTTTTGAAGCAATGCACACTTGAAGAGTTGAATCATGGAGATCTCCCCCTATATCTTCTAATTCATACACGCATTTAACATGTAATATGAAGAATTTGAAATGCATGATGAAATATGGTGCCTGATGAAATTCAGCACGCGTGTAATAATATTAACAAGGAATAAGCATGCAGATAGTGCATCAAGAGTATCAGAGCATAGTGCATCAAAAGTATCAGAGCACCATCGGGTTTAAGATTACAACTCGATCCAATAAAGTTTCAGAAGAACGAGAGTTGTAACTTGCCCCAAAAAACGCCCATATAGTAGACCCGCTTGAAGACTAACTCATATTTCTCCCCCTTTGTCATCAAATGACCAAAAGGATCGAAAATGAGGACTAACGCCCCTGAAGATAATCATGTTGATGAAGGAGCGCCAGCGTTGTTGGGGTCGTTGGTTGATGTAGGGCTTGCCGCAGTGTTGTCCAAATCTTCATGTTCATGAGTGTCGCACGATGAAGAATATGAGCTGGTCACCAGAGAAGGAACCTTGACCTTCTTGAATTTCTTCGGTGGAGGTGCAGACCAGTCAAATTCTTCATTAAGACCCATGTTCTTCAGATCTTCTTCACCATACATATGTGACAGGATTGCCCAGGTGCGACCGAAGACTTGATGGAGGTAGTAGTGGTTTTTCTTCACTGCATTATGTGTGGCAGTCATGTTGTGAAGAAGTGAGCCAAACTGACACTTAACCCATTTATGATTTCGATCCACCTTCTGGTGAAGACTAAGCAGAAGTTCACGGTCTGTCATCACGCGCGGAGCAGTGGCTTGATGAGTGGACTTAGGTGCATTGGCTGAGTCATGTGTGGCAGAGTCATCATTGGTGGAATAGGATGCATCTTTGCGAAACTAACCATCCAATGGACGAATGCCTTCATCAATTACAGCTGGTGCCTTGCCCTTTCCATCAACTGAGGAATATGTCTGCTTGAGGACTTCAATTGGGGGCAAGTAGCTGAGATGATTCTGGAAATCAGCTTTGTAGTTGAGTGAAGACCTTGTCCTGAGGAATCTCATGATCCAAGGTGCATAAGGCTTCAGCTCAAACAGAGACAGTGCAACATTGGCCATAGTCCTCATGAAGAAATCGTGATAATTGACAGGAATGCCATGAACGATGTTGAATACCAGATTCTTCATGATGCCAACAATTTCCTCATCAGATGAGTCGTGGCCTTTGATAGGACTGATTGTCCTCGTAAGAATACGATAGACAGTTCTGGGCACGTACAACAATTCCTTCACGAGGAATTTGGTTCATGGTGCCTGACCTGGTTTCAAAGGCTTCATCAGCACCTGCATGTAATGATGTGTGAGCTCAGGTTCACTGTAGATGCAGCGAGCTTCTTCAAGGGGAGGACTGAGTGGTAGAGCATGAAGCAATTCAGAGGCTGGTGCAGTGTAGTGAGTGTTTTCAGACATCCAATCCAGCACCCATGAATTCACATCTTCAGCATCTCCGGTGATGTGCAGTGTTGCATAGAATTGAAGAATCAGTTCTTCATTCCAATCGCAGATGTCAGAGCAAAAGTTTAGCAGCCCAGCATCGTGAAGAACACTGAGGACTGGTGTGAAGCACGGCAGAGATTCCATATCTACATGAGGAATATGCTCATGGTAGAAAATCTTCTCCTTGTTGAACAGCACTGAGGAATAGAAATTGGCTTGACTAGCAGTCCAGAAACGCCTCTTCCTAATGCGAGCGGAGTCATATGGGTTGTAATCTTTGAAGAATACGTGCTCGCCAAAGAAATCATCAGCCTTGAACTTTTGCTTGCGTGAGAATGGATCCTTTGGCTTCGGCAGAGGAGTGTCAGTGAGTTGCATCACGACCCTAGGAATCTCAATCGCAGGTTCTTCAGGCTGAGGAATTTCTGGTTCCTCCTCAGTGGCAGTCTGCGTCATTGGTTGTTCAGCAGCAGCAGTTTCTTCAGCGCTAGTGGCTGGAATTTCCTCATGGACAGATGCAGTGGGATGAGTTTCTTCAGAGCCCATGTGAACAGTTTGTGTGGGGGACTGAGGAATTTGTTGTAGAGGAGTGAACATTGGAGAGTTTGGATGCTGACTTTCCCAGAATTCATCACTGATTACTGGTGTGGAGCAACCAATGTCCACATCATCATCTTCCATTTCTTCAACACCAGCCTCTTCAGCTGTGAACTGAGGCACAGGCGAGGAGATGATAGGTGTTAAAGGGATTGCATCCACTTCTATTTCTTCATCCAATGGCTCAGACGAAGTAGCAAAATGAGTTTCTTCATCAGATTCGATGGGGATTACGTATTCTTCATCAAAAGGAACAAGGTCCTTTGATGGCCTGGTTGAGATGGGAACAACATCAATCGGATGTGCAAAGGAACTTGTCATAGGCTTCATTTTCTTCGGAGCTGAAGAATCTGAAGCAGCTGATGCTTTCCTTTTCTTCACTGCAGCACGCTCTGCAGCCTTGGTCTTCTTCACATCTGATGCAGATGGAAGGATTGGAGGTGAAGTTGGTGCAGGAGCAGCTGAGGAATCTGGTTGATTTTCTTCAGGCACAACTGATGCAGTTGCCCTGAGTTCTTCAGTTTCTTCAGGCGGACCACTAGTGGGTGCCCTGGCAATTTCTTCAGTGGCTGGAATGCAGTCATCAGCCCTGGAACTCACATTTTCTTCAGCAGCCTGATTGTCATCAGTGGTGCTGGCATTTTCTTTAGTAGGCTGAGCAGATGCTTCAGCCTGAGGAATTTCCTGTTGCGTTGGGGCAGCAACATTTGAAGTGAACTGTTCAGTTATCTTTACAAATCTAACTTTGGCTCCTTGCCAATCAGCATAGTAGGCTTTGAAGTCATCGCTGAGGGTTTTGATTTCAGATTGGATTTTTACAAGTTCATTAGTTGTCATACTGACAACGATGTTCTTCAGAAATTTCTCCTTCTTGTACTACGCTTTCTTGATCTGCCTGGCCTTCTCATATTTCCACTTTTCTTCTTGAATGATGTGGGTCAGCATGTGACTTTGGCTAGGAGTCAGCTTGAAGTCAGGCAAGGGAGTGTTGGGGTCCTTGTGCCAATCATCAATGTAGTCGAGGATCAGCTTGGGATCCAAAAGCAGTGGCACCTCTGATCCTTTGGCTCTAGCGGCCCTGACTTGCCTGTCTTTGATGATTTCTGCAAGTTCATCATCATCAGCTTCGTCTTCATCAGACGACACTTGGAAAGCGACTTGCTTCTTCTGAGGATTTGGGCGTGGACCTCGTCCAGTAGTGGCCTTTGTCTTCAGCAGTGAGGGGCCAGCTGAGGAACTTGGTGCAGCTGAGGAACTTGCTGAGACACCTGAGGCAATGGAGATGCCGGCAGTCCTTTGGCATGAAGCGAGATGCACAGGTGCTGAGGATTTGGTCGGAACAACTGAAGGCTTTGGCGGAGGAGCTGAGGACTTTGGAGGAACAGGAGCAACATGAGGAATTGGCCGTGAGGGCTTTGAGGATTCTGGCCATGAGGGCATTGTTGGTGAGGCACTTGGCTTGCGCGCAGGCTTCTTTGACATAGCCTTCTTTGGCTTGACAGTAAAGGCCTCAGCAGAGGCAGCAGCAGCAGCAGAGTCTTCATTAAATTTCCTCACTGCTTCTCTGGCTTGCTTAGCCAACTTGTCTTGGCGCTTGGCCCATTTATCAGGATAGTCCTCACCGCGCTTGAGGCTAGTGGGATCAGCAATTTGGCCAGGTGCCAGTGGTGCTCTTGGGCATGGAGGATTGAGCGCGAATTTCTTCATGTACTTAGGAGTGACATATCTGTACTCCCTCCATTCTCTTGCCCATCTCCTCTCTATCTTCTGAATGCGCACCTTACGCTCATTCTTGGTTTCCTCAGTAGGTGTGCAGTACCCAACATATATTTCATCAGGGATCTCAAACGCTGTATTGACCTCAGGCCTCTTTCCTCCCTTCTGTGGCCTTTTACCATCAGCCATTTTCTTCAGTTGAGGAATTTGAACAATTGAATTCTCTGAAGAAATATGCAACTTTTCTTCGAGGAACGCTACAAATGAGTTAAGTTGATGAGAACCTAGTGATTCAGCAGCTGACATGTGTACTTGTGAATAGATTGGATTCAGTATAGCATAGAGGGGAAGGGTCCGATCACATTCACTTAGCAGAAAACCAACTTGAAGAAATAGCAATAAGTGAATGCTGTAGAGGACATAAACTCATATATATATATATAGCTAATGAAGAAAAACGACGGAACCAGTGAAGACTATGCAAAGTTGAAGAATATGAATAATTTGAGGAATTTCAACTTTTGGTGGTGGCGTGACCCACCGTATGAGAATGATGATTTCAGACACCTTGTACAATTATTGTAGGGTTCTGAGAATCAAATTCTTCGTTAATTTCTTCACACTAAGAGTGTTATTCTTCATTGATTGAAGTAAAACGTTTCTTCATGTGTTGCACATCTAAGTCATCAATTTTTCATAAGTGTTAGGATGAGTGTCCTTTTCAAAGAACATTCGAAGATGCTCACACCTCAACTTGCTAAATCTCTTCTCATCCAAGGGCTTTGTGAAGATATCGGCTAGCTGTTCTTCAGTCTTCACATGCTCAATAGAAATGTCACCCTTCAACACATGATCACGAAGAAAATGATGACGAATCTGAATGTGCTTTGTCTTTGAGTGCTGAACTGGGTTGTGAGCAATCTTGATGGCACTCTCATTGTCACAGAAGAGAGGCACATTCTTCATGTTGACGCCGTAGTCCTTGAGAGTTTGCTTCATCCATAGCAATTGGGCACAGCAAGAACCAGCGGCAATGTACTCAGCTTCAGCAGTAGATAGTAATACACAATTCTGTTTCTTCGAGGACCAACGGACCAAAGATCGTCCGAGGAAATGACATGTACCAGATGTTGACTTGCGATCCACACGATCACCAGCATAGTCAGAGTCAGAATATCCAACAAGATCAAAAATCGAGCCCTTGGGGTACCATAATCCAAGTGTTGGTGTGTGAGCTAGATATCGAAGAATATGCTTCACAGCCTTATGGTGTGATTCCTTCGGTGTAGCTTGAAATCGGGCACACATGCAAACACTAAGCATTATATCTGGCCTAGATGCACATAAGTATAATAAGGAACCTATCATGGAGCGGTATACCTTATGATCAAAGTCAATACCATTTTCATCAGTGCACAGATGGCCATTTGTGGGCATAGGAATTTTGACGCCTTTGCAATCTTGCATGCCGAATTTCCTCAGTACATCCTTGAGGTATTTCTCCTGAGATATGAATATGCCATTGTGTTGTTGACGAATTTGAAGACCTAAGAAGAATTTCAACTCTCCCATACTAGACATTTGATATTATTCACTCATCATATAGGCAAATTCATCACTATAACGTTGGTCAGTACAGCCAAAGATAATATCATCAACATATACTTGGCACACAAACAATTCACCATCATAAGATTTAGTGAAAAGAGTAGGGTCGAGTGAACCGGGTTTGAAGCCTTTCTTCATGAAGAGTTCCTTCAAAGTATCATACCAAGCCCGTGGGGCCTGCTTGAGGCCATAGAGGGCCTTGTTGAGTCTGAAGACTTTGTCAGGATTCTTTGGATCTTAAAAACCTGGGGGTTGTGCAACATATACTTCTTCCTCAAGCTTACCATTGAAGAATGCACTTTTCACATCCATTTGATATAGAGTGATATCATGATGGTTAGCATAAGCAAGTAATATGCGAATAGCCTCAAGTCTAGCAACAGGTGCAAAAGTTTCATCGAAATCAATTCCTTCAACCTGTGTGTAGCCTTGAGCTACAAGCCGTGCCTTATTCCTCACCACAAGGCCATTTTCATCTTGCTTGTTGCGGTAGATCCACTTTGTGCCGATGATATTGTGCTTGCGAGGATCTGGACATTTGACCAGTTCCCAGACATTGTTGAGCTCGAACTGATGTAATTCTTCTTGCATGGCCTGAATCCACTCAGGCTCCAAAAATGCTTCATCTACCTTAGTGGGCTCTGTAATAGAGACAAAAGCATACTGCCCACAAAAGTTAGACAAATGTGAAGCTTTTGAGCATGTGAGAGGACCTGGTGCTTTGATGTCATTGATGATCTTTTCAACTTGCACTTCTTTTGCAATGTGAGGATGAGCTGGTTGTCGCTGAAGAGTTTGATCAGTGTTTTCTTCAGCACCATTTTCTTCAGCATTTTCTTCAGGTGCATTATCTCGACGTTCTTCATGTTCTGGAATGAATTCTTCAGCAGATTCTTCAGTAGGAATGACATCCTCAGTAGCCTTGAACTTGATAGTTTCCTCAGGTGCTGGTTCATCTACCACAGTAGGTAGGTGCTCTCTTTGCGAGCCATTAGTTTCATCGAACCGCACATCTACAGTTTCAACAACTTTGTGAAGAACGTTGTTGAAGACTCTGTAGGTGTGCGAGTCCTTTCCGTAACCAAGCATAAAACCTTCATGTGCTTTCGGTGCAAATTTTGAGTTGTGATGAGGATCTCTAATCCAACATTTAGCACCGAAGACTTTGAAATAACTTACATTGGGTTTCTTATCAGTGAGGAGTTCATAGGCAGTCTTTTTGAAGAATTTGTGAAGATATACTCTGTTGATGATCTGGCACGCAGTATCAATTGCCTCAGTCCAGAAACGACGAGGCGTTTTGTATTCATCAAGCATAGTGTGAGCCATCTCAGCAAGAGTCCTGTTCTTGCGCTCCACGACGCCATTCTGCTGAGGAGTGTAGGGAGCAGATAACTCATGAGTAATACCAAGTTCATCAAGATAGTCATCAAGACCAGAATTCTTGAACTCAATGCCATTGTCACTTCTGATGTGCTTGATCTTCACACCAAAGTTGGTTGAAGCCTTGAGGAAAATCGTTTGAAGACTTCCTGCACTTCATGTTTGTAAGTAACAAGGTGTACCCATGTGTAGCGAGAATAATCATCAACAATAACAAAGCCATATTGAGATGCTTCATTTGAAATAGCAGAATAATGATTAGGACCAAAGAGATCCATGTGAAGCAATTCAAATGGGCGAGTGGTGGTCATGATAGTCTTCGCTGGATGCTTGGCCTTGGTCATCTTCTCAGCTTCACAGGCTCCGCATAGGTGATCTTTGAGGAATTTGACATTCTCGATGCCAATGACATGCTTCTTCTTCGCAAGCGTGTGCAAATTCCTCATGCCTGCATGACCAAGTCATCGATGCCAGAGCCAGCCTTCTGAAGCTTTTGCAAGTAAGCACACGACTGGTTGTGGTCCTGTAGAGAAATCAACAATATACAGGTCTCCTCTCCTAAAGCCTTCAAAGACTTTGGAATTGTCAGCTTCCATAACCATAACACAACGGTACTTGCCAAAGACAACAACCATATCAAGATCACAAAGCATTGAGACAGACATAAGGTTGTATCCTAAGGACTCAACAAGCATGACCTTGTCCATGTGTCGGTCCTTTGTAATCGCAACCTTACCTAGACCCAATACCTGACTTTTGCCTTTGTCAGCAAAGATGATATGCTTCAGATGTGACGGAGATAATGGAGCATCCATCAATAGATTCTTGTCACCAGCATGTGGTTTGTACATCCACTATCGAGGACCCACTCAGTGGCTTTAGGTTGATCATCCTGCAGACGAATTAGTGCAGCTTACAAACTTATATACTTCATTAGTGAAGAATATGACATCAATTCATCAGATCAATTTCATCAAGTAAAAGAATTGATAAAGCAGTATGAGGACGTGAGAAATGAAAGTTCATTTCTTCATGATTAGCCTGCGTCCTATCAGGCATGCTCAGGTCTCCAGCAAATTCTTCAGACGATTACGTGCGTCTGGAGACCTGACCCTGCAGAAGAGATTAGTTCTTTTTCTTCACCACCCACATCTGAAGGGGTGGCAAAGAGTTCATCATTCTGCGAGCTCCATACGAGAAGGATGGCATAGAAGCCAGTCCATTTCGTTTCACATAAGAGGGGTTAGAATAAGCATAAGAGTAAGCAGAGAAATTCTTCGAGGACTTATGGACATAATGATTTGAAGAATAATGCACATATCCATAATCCTTAGATCTTCCCTACGAAACAGACGGGTTAGCATGATGATGTTCATATGAGGACTTTGATCCATATGAAGAATTTGATCTGGGGTTCCTATTCTTCACAGGTGGCGTCATGATGACATTCACCTGAAGATTTTCAAGGCATCTTTTGGGAACCCAGATTTTCTTCATAGGGGGGCCGTTCCTGTAGTTAGTGCCAACATATCTAGCAAATACTTCACCATTCTGATTTTTGAATTGTTTGTAGTTGGAGTAAATTGACTCATTATCAGAATGAGGAGATTCACATGCAAATCCAGATAAGTTAGATGGATCAACTGGAGGTCCCTTTGCAGCAACCCATGTAGTTTTGGGTTACTGCTCAGGCTTCCAATATGTACCATCAGCATTGAGTTTCCTCTCAAAGGCGATACCCTCTTTCCTAGGGTTCCTGTTGAGGATCTTCTTTTTAAGCACATCACAAAGAGCCTGATGCCCTTTGAGGCTTTTGTACATGCCTATCGTGTACAATTCCTTTAGCCCTGCATCGTCAGTGATACTAGCAATGTCCTCATATGAGGAATTAGTGATAGCAGAGGCATGTGAAGAATTTGAAACATTAGCAGCATTTGAACATTCAGGTGAAGAATTAGCAGATTCATGTTCAATGCACTTCAAGCATGGAGGAACAAATTCTTCCTGAGATGCGCTGATTTGTTGAGCAAGTAATGAATCGCGCTCCTTTTGAAGATCTTCATAACTCAATCTTAGCTTCTCAAGGTCTTGCTTTCTTTGAAGAAATTCATAACAAAGCTTCTCATGATCCGATAAGAGAGTGTTATGATGACTTTGAAGTTTGTCAAGCTTGTACTGAAGTCTCTGAAGATTTTCAGTCAAAGTTTCAGTGCGATTCATTTCTTCACCCAACATATCATCACTTTTATTTAGCATGTTTTGAACCTTTTCTAAAGCCCTTTGTTGTTTTATAGCTATCTTAGCAAGTTTAGAATAGCTGGGCTTAAGGTTTTCATCAGATTCATTCTCACTTGATTGAGAGGAGGTATATTTGAGTACCTTGGCACCCTTTGCCATGAAGCAATAGGTGGGAGCGTAGTCATCATCGCCTTCATCAGCCTTGTTGGTGAGGTCATTTTCTTCAGTGTTGAAGATAGACTTGCTGACGAATGCAGTAGCGAGAGCTAGGCTCGCCACTCCGGATTCGTACTCCTCAGATGACTCCTCTTCCTCATTTTTCTTCAGATTCAGCCTCAGAGTCCATTTCCTTGTCAATGAATGCCCTGGACTTCTTGGAGATGCTCTTCTTGTGATATGAGGGCTTGGAGGATTTTGATGATGAGGATTTTGTAGATTTCTTCTTTTTCTTCGCACCATCAGAACTGTAATCCTTGTATTTCTTCTTCTTTGATTCCTTTTCCCACTAAGGACAATCTTGAATGAAATGTCCAGGTTTCTTGCATTTGTGACAGAGCCTCTTCTTGTAGTCACTGGATGAGGAATCATTGCTCCTTGAGGATCTTCCAAGGCGACCACGTCTTGAGAACTTTTGGAACTTCTTCACGAGCAGAGCCAGATCATGGCTCAGTTCTTCAGGATCACCAAGGCTGCTACCAGAGTCTTCATCTTCGGACTCAGATACTGCCTTGGCCTTCAGTGCATGTGTTCTGCCATAGCTTGAGCCATAGAGATCTCTCTTTTCAGCAAGTTGGAACTCATGAGTATTTAGCCTCTCGAGAATATCAGCAGGATCAAGTGACTTGTAATCAGCATGTTCTTGTATCATCAATGCCAGAGTGTCAAATGAGGAATCAAGCGATCTCAGCAATTTCTTCACCACCTCATGGACAGTGATGTCAGTGGAACCAAGTGCTTGAAGCTCATTTGAGATGTCAGTGAGGCGATCGAAGGTTTGTTGAACATTTTCATTGTCGAGTCTTTTGAAGCGGTTGAAGAGATTGCGAAGAACATCAACTCGAGAGTCATGCTGAGTTGAGACTCCTTCATTCACTTTGGACAACCTGTCCTAGATAAGCTTCGCTGTTTCCAAAGCACTCACTCTGCCATACTGTCCTTTGCTCAGATGGCCACATATGATATTCTTCCTTGAGAGTCGAGTTGCTTGAATCTCTTCACATCAGCAGCATTCAGAGAAGGTGTGACCGAGGAAACACCATTTTCCACAACATACTAGAGATCGTTATCAATTGCTTCAAGATGCATTCACATCTTATTCTTCCAGTAGGGGTAGTCTGTCCCATCGAAGGTAGGACACCCAGCAGAGACCTTGATCATACCTGCGGTCGACATAACTAAAACTCCAGGCGGTTAAACCAAAATCACACAGAACAAGGGAGTACCTTTCTCTGATACCAATTGAAAGTGCGTTATATCGACTAGAGGGGGTGAATAGGCGATTTTTACAAAATTCTTCACTGAGGAATTTGCCGGTGAGGAAATTCCTTAGTGAAGAACTACTAGCAGCGGAATAAGTACTCAAAAGTAAACATAACAGAATACAAGCATAGTCATCATGATGAAATGAAGACAGGCACAGAGTACAGGAAGCGTAATCATAGGATAACACAGGATGAAGACAAACATACTGAAGAAATTGAACTGAGGAAATTGAGAAAGTCTTCAGTCAAAGTCTCCACACACAGATATGAACAAACATACAACACAATTATGAGTAAATGAAAGAGTTGAGGAAATAGAACCAGTAAGCTCGGTGAAGACAATGATTTGGTAGACCAGTTCCAACTGCTGTCTCAGTTGTACGTCTGGTTGGAGCGGCTGAGTATTTAAACTCGAGGACACACAGTCCCGGACACCCAGTCAAGGACACTTAGTCCAAGACACCCAGTCCTCACCGTATTCTCCTTGAACTAAGGTCACACAGACCTCGTCCAATCACTCGTGGTAAGTCTTCAAGCGACTTCCAAACCTTCACAAACTTGGTCACTCGGCGATCCACAATTCCTCTTGGATGCTCTAGACCATGACGCCTAACCGTCTGGAAGAAGCACTGTCTTCAAAGGTAACAAGCGTCGGATCCACTCAGGATCAATCTCTTCAGTGATGCTCAATCACTTGGGGTTTGTAGGTGTATGGGTTTTGGGTTTTTGGTTTTTCCTCACTTGATGATTTTCGCTCAAAGTCCTTGGAGGATGGGTTGCTCTCAAATGACATGTGTCAGTTTCTCTTGGAGCAGCCAACCAGCTAGTGGTTGTAGGGGGTGGCTATTTATAGCCTAGGGAGCAGCCCGACATGATAAGACATAAATGCCCTTCAATGATATGACCGTTAGGTGGATAGATATTTTGGAACAGCTGGCGCATAGCACAGCAACGGTCGGAATTTTGAGTAGCAAAATCCTCAGGGCTATCATGTTCCTCACTGTGTAGGCAATCCGCACTGGTGAATTCCTGACTCCTCAGTCAGGACAAATTCCTTAGAGACCAGAAGAACTTCGTCTCTGTCACTGAAGAAATTGACTGAACTGTATGAGATTTGCAATGGCTTCACTCGAAGGGATTGGTAGGTGTAGGATTTTGAGTTGAGCATCACATGGAAATTTTTCCTTAGTATTTCCTCGACCCCCTTTAACAGTACGGTGTTTCCTATGACTCAAGAAAGAGAAAAACAAAACTATGAAAATGAAAGTCTTCAAGCTTCATATTCCTCACATGAATATTAAATCTTCACGGACACACTAATTTCTTCACTTTCAAAGTCTTCATGAAAGTCTTTAGAGATACCAAAATCTTCAGTCGAAGATATTCATTTTTAGGGGTCGACTTTTCCTGTAAATATCAAACTCCTCATAGACTTATAGACCTGTGTGCACTCACACACGCATTAGTCCCTTAACCTATAAGTCTTCAATACACCAAAATCACTAAGGGGCACTAGATGCACTTACAGCTTCCCAATATCCTCCTATTATTTCTTATGATGAATCAGGTAACGAGGAGGAGCCTTCTATTCAACCAATCTCATTAATAAGGAGCTCAAAAAAGAGGGTTAAACCCACACATGATGTGAAGAAGAAAAGGAAAAGACGGAGAAGCAAAGGTAGAAAGGTATCCCTCCCAAATGATGTTGCTCCTACTACTCATTGTGATGATGATAATTGCTATACGATTGGTGCTATCCATAGTATTAACGACGAGAGTGATTATGATTATGATATGAAAAGGCCCAAGCTTGGGGATGCTATGTTTGATGAGAATGCCATATTAGAGAATATATTTGCTGAAATTAATGTTTGTCCCAAGCTTGGGGATGCTATGTTTAATGAAGATGATATTTCTAGTCTCCCAAGTTTTGATATGCAAATCTATTATGATGATAGCATGCCTCCTACTTATTATGATTATATTGATGAAAGTGGGTTTGGAAGAGTGTCAACTTTAGGAAGTAGTAATCCCACTATTTTGGAGGATGTTGAATCTTATTGTGATAATTATGAAAGTGGATTTGGAGAGGTCATAACTTTATTTAGTAATGATTCCACTATCTTGGAAGAGGTTTCAATCGATTATGATGAGAACAAAGTTGCTACTTATGATGATTATTGTGATGAAACTTATGCTATAAAAAGTAGTGATGGTTATATTTATAAAACTTGTCATGATTATGATTACCCTTTTCCTGAATAATACTCTTTTAATGTGGAAATAATTTGTAGTATTCGAGTGTCTTATGATACTCCCACTATTCCAAATGAGAAGAATTTTGCCTATGTGGAGAGTAGTAGATTTTCGATGCTTGTAGATCATGAAAGCAATGCTTTATGTGATGGTTATATTGTTGAATTCATTCATGGTGCTACTGAAAATTATTATGAGGGGGGAATATATGCTTGTAGGAATTGCAATAATATCAAGTTTCCTCTCTATGTGCTTAAAGTTTTAAAGTTATGCTTGTTTTGCCTTCCTATGCTAGTTGATTATTGTTCCCATAAGTTGTTTGCTCACAAAATCCCTATGCATAGGAAGTGGGTTAGACTTAAATATGCCTGTCATATTCTTCATGATGCTCTCTTTATGTTACAATTCTTATCTTTTATGTGAGCATCATTGAAATCATCATGCCTAGATAGGGGCGTTAAACGATAGCGCTTGTTGGGAGGCAACCCAATTTTATTTTTGCTCCTTGCTTTTTGTTCCTGTTTAGTAATAAATTAATCATCTACCCTCTGTTATGATTGTGTTTTTATGTTTTAATTAGTGTTTGTGCCAAGTAAAGCCTTTAGGATCTTCTTGGGTGATTGTTATTTATTCTTGCTGTAAAAAACAGAAAGTATGTGCTCACGAGAATAATTTACTTTTTTACCAGAGAGCGATAAAATACCAATTCCACTTGCAGTAGATTAATAAACTAACTGCCTAGGACTTCCTGATTTCTCAGGATTTTTGGAGTTATAGAAGTATTCAAATCCTACAGATTACTACAGACTGTTCTGTTTTTGACAGATTCTGTTTTCTATGTGTTGTTTGCTTATTTTGATGAATCTATGAGTAGTATCGGAGGGTATGAACCATAGAATGTTGGAGTACAGTAGATATTACACAAATATGAATTTAGAATGAGTTCACAACAGTACCTAAGTGGTTATTTATTTTCTTATACTAACGGAGCTTACAAGTTTTCTGTTAAGTTTTGTGTAGTGAAGTTTTCAAGTTTTGGGTAAAGATTCGATGGGCTATGGAACAAGGAGTGGCAAGAGCCTAAGCTTGGGGATGCCCATGGCACCCCAAGATAAAATTCAAGGACACTTAAAAGCCTAAGCTTGGGGATGCCCCGGAAGGCATCCCCTCTTTCATCTACTTCCATCGGTAACTTTACTTGGAGCTATATTTTTATTCACCACATGATATGTGTTTTGCTTGGAGCGTCTTGTATTATTTGAGTCTTTATTAGTTAGTTTTCCACAATCATCCTTGTTGTACACACCTTTTTAGAGAGAGACACATAATTCAGAAATATTTAGAATACTCTATGTGCTTCACTTATATCTTTTGAGTTATATAGTTTTTGCTCTATTGCTTCACTTATATCTTTTAGAGCACGGTGGTGGATTTGTTTTATAGAAACTATTGTTCTCTCATGATTCACTTAGATTATTTTGAGAGTCCTATAAAATAGTGTGGTAATTTGCTTTAATTATGATAGGCATTCAAGATTAGTAAAACAAATCTTATGAGTGTGTTGAATACTATGAGAAGTTTGATACTTGATAATTTTTTTGAGATATGGAGATGGTGATATTAGAGTCATGCTAGTTGAGTAGTTGTGAATTTGAGGAATACTTGTGTTGAAGTTTGTGATTCCCGTAGCATGCACGTATGGTGATTTATTGATTGTCTTCCTGATGAGTGGCGGTCGGGGACGAGCGATGGTCTTTTCCTACCAATCTATCCCCCTAGGAGCATGCGCGTAATACTTTGTTTCGATAAATAATAGATTTTTGCAATAAGTATGTGAGTTCTTTATGACTAATGTTGAGTCCATGGATTATACGCACTCTCTCCCTTCCACCATTGCTAGCCTCTCTAATACCGCACACATTTCGCCGGTATCATACACCCACCATATACCTTTATCAAAACAGCCACCATACCTACCTATCATGGCATTTCCATAGCCATTCCGAGATATATTGCTATGCAACTTTCCACCGTTCCGTTTACTATGACACGCTCCATCATTGTCATATTGCTTTGCATGATCATGTAGTTGACATTGTATTTGTGGCAAAGCCACCATTCATAATTGTTTCATACATGTCACTCTTGATTCATCGCATATCCCGGTACACCGCTGGAGGCATTCACATAGAGTCATATTTTGTTCTAAGTATTGAGTTGTAATTGTTGAGTTGCAAGTAAATAAAAGTCTGATGATCATCATTTTTAGAGCATTGTCCCAAGTGAGGAAAGGATGATGGAGACTATGATTCCCCCACAAGTTGGGATGACACTTCGGACTAAAAATAGAGAGGCCAAAAAAAGAAAAGCGAAAAGGCCTAAATAAAAAAATGAGAGAAAAAGAGAGAAGGGACAATGCTACTATCCTTTTACCACACTTGTGCTTCAAAGTAGCACCATGATCTTCATGATAGAGAGTCTCCTATGATATCACTTTCATATACTAGTGGGAATTTTTCATTATAGAACTTGGCTTGTATATTCCAATGATTGGTTTCCTCAACATGCCCTAGGTCTTCATGAGCAAGCGAGTTGGATGCACGCCACTTAGTTCCTTTTGTTGAGATTTCATATACTTATAGCTCTAGTGCATCCGTTGCATGGCAATCCCTACTAGCTCACATTGATATCTATTAATGGGAATCTCCATAGCCCGTTGATACGCCTAGTTCATGTGAGACTATCTTGTCGTTTTTTGTCTTCTCCACAACCACCATTCTATTCCACATATAGTGCTATGTCCATGACTCAAGCTCATGTATTGCGTGAAGATTGAAAAGGTTTGACAACACCAAAAGTATGAAACAATTGCTTGGCTTGTCATCGGGGTTGTGCATGATTTAAATACTTTATGTGGTGAAGATAGAGCATAGCCAGACTATATGATTTTGTAGGGATAACTTTCTTTGGCCATGTTATTTTGAGAAGACATAATTGCTTAGTTAGTATGCTTGAAGAATTATTATTTTTATGTCATTATTAAACTTTTGTCTTGAATCTTTCGGATCTGAATATTCATACCACAATTAAGAGAATTACATTGAAATTATGCCAACTAGCATTCCACATCAAAAATTCGGTTTTTATCATTTGCCTACTCGAGCACGAGCAGGAATTAAGCTTGGGGATGCTGATATGTCTCCAACGTATCTATAGTTTTTATTGTTCCATGCTATTATATTATCAACCTTGGATGTTTTATATGCACTTACATGCTATTTTATATGATTTTTGGGACTAACCTATTAACCTAGAGCCCAGTGTCAGTTTCTGTTTTTTTCCTTGTTTTCGAGTATCGCAGAAAAGGAAAATCAAACGGAGTCCAATTGACTTGAAACTTCATGAAACTTATTTTTGGACTAGAAGAAGCCCACGGAGTATCAGAGATGGACCAGAAGAGTCGCGGGCTGCCCACGAGGGTGGGGGGCGCGCCCACCCCCCTGGGCGCGCGCCCCTACCTTGTGGACAGCCCAGAGATCCACCGACGTACTTCTTCTCTTATATATATCCATATACCCTAAAAACTTCGTGGAGCAGAATAGATCGGGAGTTCCGCTGCAGAAGCCTCCATAGCCACCAAAAACCAATCTAGACCCGTTCTGGCACCCTGCCGGAGGGGGAACCCCTCACCGGTGGCCATCTTCATCATCCCGGCGCTCTCCATGATGAGGAGGGAGTAGTTCTCCCTCGGGGCTGAGGGTATGTACCAGTAGCTATGTGTTTGATCTCTCTCTCTCTCTCTCGTGTTCTTGAGGTGATACGATCTTGATGTATTGCGAGCTTTGCTATTATAGTTGGACCTTATGATGTTTCTCCCCCTCTACTCTCTTGTAATGGATTGAATTTTCCCTTTGAAGTTATCTTATCGGATTGAGTCTTTAAGGATTTGAGAACACTTGATGTATCTCTTGCATGTGCTTATCTGTGGTGACAATGGGATATCACGTGATCCACTTGATGTATGTTTTGGTGATCAACTTGCGGGTTCTGCCCATGAACCTATGCATAGGGGTTGGCACACGTTTTCGTCTTGATTCTCCGGTAGAATCTTTGGGGCACTCTTTGAAGTTCTTTGTGTTGGTTTGAATAGATGAATCTGAGATTGTGTGATGCATATCGTATAATCATACCCACGGATACTTGAGGTGACATTAGGGTTTTGGTTGATTTGTGTCTTAAGGTGTTATTCTAGTACGAACTCTATGATAGATCGAACGGAAAGAATAGCTTCATGTTATTTTACTACGGACTCTTGAATATATCGATCAGAAAGGATAACTTTGAGGTGGTTTCGTACCCTACTATAATCTCTTCGTTTGTTCTCCGCTATTAGTGACTTTGGAGTGACTCTTTGTTGCATGTTGAGGGATAGTTATATGATCCAATTATGTTATTATTGTTGAGGGAACTTGCACTAGTGAAAGTATGAACCCTAGGCCTTGTTTCAACGCATTGCAATACCGTTTCTGCTCACTTTTATCATTAGTTACCTTGCTGATTTTTATATTTTCAGATTACAAAAACCTTTATCTACCATCCATATACCACTTGTATCACCATCTCTTCGCCGAACTAGTGCACCTATACAATTTACCATTGTATTGGGTGTGTTGGGGACACAAGAGACTCTTTGTTATTTGGTTGCAGGGTTGCTTGAGAGAGACCATCTTCATCCTACGCCTCCTATGGATTGATAAACCTTAGGTCATCCACTTGAGGGAAATTTTCTAGTGTCCTACAAACCTCTGCACTTGGAGGCCCAACAACGTCTACAAGAAGAAGGTTGTGTAGTAGACATCAGCCCTTCGGGATGATACCTCGGTATCATCTCCCCTATTGGGCGATGTGGCCGGAGAAGGCGTGTCACTCTCCATCATCTCCGGAAGAAGATCTCCCGAGGAGGAGGAGGATTGAGAAGCACCAGGCGTTAAACTGCGTGGACGAACATATATCGGATGATTACTTCACTAATAGGAAAAGAATGAGGTGCGTTTAAAGTACCCCATCCTCGCTTACGGTCTGCCTCGAGGTTCGTCCTCGTCATCAAACTTTACTGCAGCCTCGCTCACCCGGCCCAAGCTGCTCGACGACGGTGTTTTTCCTCTCTTGGAAGGCTTCCCCTCCTGATCTTCAGAGGCGACCCTCTTCTTGCCCTGGAGGGCTCGCTCTACACTCTTGCCCATATAGGCTAGACTTCTAGGGTTTAGCCATTACGATCTCGTGGTAGATCAACTCTTCTAATACTCATATTCATCAAGATCAATCAAGTAGGAAGTAGGGTATTACCTCCATAGAGAGGGCCCGAACCTGGGTAAACATCATGTCCCCTGTCTCCTGTTACCATCGATCCTAGACGCACAATTCGGGACCCCCTATCCGAGATCCGCCGGTTTTGACACTGACACCCCTGCGTTTACTTGAGCCAGTTTGCTTTCCATGCCTAACCTATCTATGACTGTCACCTACATGATTGTCACCTACCACAGGAGCTGCTCACGCTGGCACGACGCTTGTGCTTGGGTCCGTCCCTACAACGTCGACAAATCTGAGCGACCGAGCTCTGGCCGCGCGCGCCACCTCACGAGGCCCTCAGTGCCTCCATTCTCTGGTGAAGAAATCAGTGGCCGCCCGACTATCATAACGGCAAACTGCACCCTCCCTCGTGCTGACTTGAAGGATCCTCGTAAGGACCTCCGCAGGCGACACCGCGGGCTCCCTCTTCTCCCATGTAATCCGCTTGCGCGTTAAAAGAGGGGCTCCTGAGCATCGCGACTCAGGAGCTCTTACTGGCTCTCCAACCCTCACCCCCTAGCCTTGACCACGGCATCGCGACCTGGCATACCAGCGGCGGCTGAGCTCGCTCGAGGGCCGGGACCTGAGGACGTAGAGCACGAAGGGGAGCGTGGGAAGAAGAGGAGGCTCGTACGGGCCTGACCTAGCTAAGCTACGACCGCCTACGCACAAGCCTGGCGTCTCGTGAAGGACCTACCCTGGATTTCCAAGATAAGTTTCACGCTCGGGTCAACCAACCGCTACGACATAGAGTTCTCATTCGCGTTGCCCCACTTCGGCAACGTAGTCTCCCTTTCTTACCTCTTGGCGGTCGCTTGCACGCCGAAGGGGACTTCCTGAGCATCGCGTCTCAGGGGCTCTTACTGGACCTCGGGCCGCTCACCTCCTGGCCTTGACCACAGCATCGCGACCTGGCATACCAGCAACGACTGAAGCCTGCACCTGCCGGCGTAGAGCACCAAGATGTCGCGAGGTTGGAAAGGGGAAACCGGGCCAAAACGGGGCACGCACATGCACAACTTCATAATAAGGATAATATCAACCAAGGACATTGCGAACCCTTTACATGCCCCCACGGGGTACTTCTTGATTCCTCGCAGGGAACAAAAGGAAAGAATTTCTGGGAGCCCTATCTACATGCGCCCCAGTGGCCGACGCCATCATCAACTGTGGGCCACTGGAAGCTGGCGCCAACCTCACCCAGATCAGCGGTGGCGGCCGGACGCTGCAACCCTGCTCCAGGCTCGGCGACAGCTTGGGGGCACATAGTTGTCGTCACTCGTCTCTAGAGTCTCGTAGATCTCAGGAGAATCGCTGGACTCCCAGGCGTCGCTACTACTTCCAGAGGAGCCGCTGGCGATGCGGAAAGCAGTCCCTGCCCCTGCTGCGGCGCCGTCCTGACGACCTCTTCCGGAGCAGCACTCCAGGCAGCGGCCTTCTGCGTCAAAAACCTTGAAGGACAGCGTGGAGGCGCCGTCGTACACGAAGTGGATTGTGAGGGCACCCTCCGCACGGCACACTCGAGCGACCTCACCCCAGCCTCAGGTCATGAAGATCTTGCCTGAGGAGACGGCCTCAACCTCCGCCCCAGTCGCCGACGCGTTGTAGTCGGCATGCTGCAGCCAAAGCTCGAGGGGCCCCCTCGGCGGCATCTCGGCAGAGAAGAAGGAAGGGAAGCGGATCCAAGTGCTCGGAGGCATCGCCGCCTATGGCACAAGTTCACGTGAGGAGTCCGTGGCGTGGACTCCAGGGGCAGCGACACGCTCCACCACGGTACGACGACCATGGCCGCGGTGCGTGCGCGCCTGGTGCCACTCACCGCCTCTTCCTCATGAGCCCCCGGCTTGGGCGTACAAGGGCAACGGATACCCTGGAGGAGGCCGCTCATACCAAGGCCTTGTCACCTCCTACATCACCACCACGTCACGACGGTGGACCGGCCTCTTCTTCGGCGGGAGCGGCCCTGGCTCTTCACGGGGAGTCTTTCCTTTCTCCGCGGCAGAAAATCTTCGGATCGGTGCCATAGGTGCCGCCACTGGCAATGGAGCAAAGAGGGAGAAGCGAGCGGAATGGGAAGAAATGGGTGACGGGGGCTCTGCCCCCCTTCCCATTTATAGCAGGAGAAAGCCAACCAGCGCCCCCCACGATCACAGGTAATGATGATTTTTCCTTGCATGCAGCAGGGACTCGTCAAGTCGGGCAGTTGTGGAGGCAACATGGGGAAGCAGAGACGCCCACGTCCAATCAATCGCCATGCGTCGACCAAAGCCGCAGGCTATTGGGGCCTGCGGCGCTTCGCACTTGCCCTTTGGCTTTGCCTCGAAGCCACGCCCGAGCGCGCCTTGGGCCCGGGGGCTACTATCGGCGTTCTGGGAATGGGGGTCCCCAGACTTTCCTACCTGCGGCCCATGGCGTGGCTCTGCAAGTGGGCCCATACGGACCATCTTCACCAACAAGCATTCAAGACCCTCGCGAGGGGGATGACACAAGACCTCCTCGGGAGCGGCCTCACTAGGCTGGCTCGCGAGGGGCGGAGAGATCAAGGAAAGGCAAACCTCGTGGGGTTCCAATGCCGTGAGCCATGACGATCGAGACCAGGCGGGCGCCAGCGCGCACAGTGTCCTTGTTTCCTCTTTGGTGCTAAGGAGGCCATCGCGGGCGAGGAGTACCGAGGCGTCAAGCAAAGGTTTCCATGTCGGTGCAACGAGACCATGACTAGCAGGACGGCAATACGGAGGTCACCATGGATCCCAAGGCGGCGTCACCACCAGAGCCTTTGGCAGGCGAAGACTGCTTTTGTCAGGATAACTTGTACTAGCTATCCCCTTTCAAATTGGCCATTGTTGGCTCCCTTCCCGCTCAATATTTGGGGAGAGGACCAGGGCCTCTATAAATAAAATTAGCCACCACAGTAGGAGGAGAGAGCCTCAGCCTTCTCAACTTGGACTAGATCCAACCCATACTCACACCCACCAAGCACAAGAACACCTCACCTCAGGAGCCTGTTCTTCCCCTTGTACTGTTCATCCTCAGCTCGAGAGGCAGTCCACCACACCACACTATAGTAGGGTATTACACCACAACGGTGGCCCGAACCAGTATAAATCTTGTGTCTCTTGTGTTGCGAGTTCGTCCAGCTTGCCTTTGAGATCGTGGCGAGGTTGAGGGCGTGAGTTGGTAGGGGGAGATCTTCATGCGCACCCCAGTGTTCGAACCTTGAGGGTTTTGCCGGAACCCGAGATCCGACAGATTTGTTGCCTCATCCATCTTCGGAGAAGGTTTAATTTTGATGCTAAACAACGTGATGAATTGATCTTAAAAATGCATGAGTTAACTAAGGAAAACATCGAGTGTATGAATGGTAAATATAAACTTGTTGGACATAAAGGTAGAAAACATGTTGTGTTTGCACCTGGAGATCTTGTTTGGTTACATTTGCGTAAGGATAGATTTCCTAATTTGTGCAAATCAAAGCTAATGCCACGTGTTGATGGTCCTTTTATGGTGTTAGAGAAAATAAATGATAATGCATATAAACATAAGCTGCCTGCAGATTTTGGGGTTAGTCCCACTTTTAACATTGCAGATTTGAAGCCTTATTTGGGTGAGGAAGATGAGCTTCCGTCGAGGACAACTTCATTTCAAGAAGGGGAGGATGATGAGGACATCAATACCATTGTTACATGCACAACCCCTGCTGCTATACATACTGGACCAATTACTAGAGCTCGCGCACGCCAATTGAATTACCAGGTACTTTTGTTTCTTGGTAACGATTCTAATGTTCATGTGATAATCAAGTATGATTTTTATGATCTTTGTCAGAGCTTTTGGGAAGGCAGAGTATCTTTGGACTGTCTCAATTCGTCCTTAATCACCCTTATACCTAAAACGCTAAACCCTACAACGGTGAATGATTTTCGTCCCATTTCATTGCTCAATTGTTGTCTAAAATTGTTGACTAAGCTGTTAGCTGATCGCCTTCAAAAAGTTATCCTCAAAATCATTCATGAGAATCAGTACAGATTTATTAAAGGTAAATCCATTCAGGATTGTTTAGCTTGGGTGTTCGAATATATTCACCAATGTGAGCATTTTGACAGAGAAATTGTTCTCCTAAAGCTAGATTTCGAAAAAGCCTTTGATCTAATCAAACACGATCTGATTTTTTCAATGATGGAAAAGTTGGGGTTTGATAATAAATGGATTCAGTGGGTTAGATTATTATTGGCCTCTGGCCATTCCTCGGTGCTCCTGAACTCTATTCCTGGTAATTCTTTTCAGTGCAAAAGAGGAGTCCGTCAGGGCGACCCGGTGTCGCCTTTATTGTTTGTCTTAGCGGTGGAGTTATTGCAATATGTGATTAATGATGAGTTTGCTAAAGGAAATCTGAGCCTCCCAATCCCAACACAGGGTAAATTGCCCATCATTCAATACGTGGACGATACAATAATTATTCTCCCGGCTTGCAAGGAGTAATTACTTCACCTTAAGAAAATCCTTCAAAATTTTGCTCTCTCCTCGGGTCTGAAAATTTACTTCCACAAGTCTATTTTGGTGCCAATTAATGTAGACCCATCTGTTGCTGCCGATCTAGCTGCAAATTTTGGTTGCAAGATAGGTAAAATGCCTTTTACTTACCTTGGCCTCCCACTCGGCACCACCGAGCCTACTATGACTGATCTATTGCCCCTTGTGGATTGAGTTGAGAGAAGATTGTCCAGCACATGCTCGCTCCTTTGTCATGCTTCTAGGATAACTTTGGTCAACTCTGTGGCTACTTCCATGATCAATTTTGCTATGTGCACGCTGCAGCTTAATGCTAGTTTTATGCAATACTTCGATAAGGTGAGACGAAGATTTGTTTGGACTAAGAAGAATGAGTAAGGCGAATCTTGTAATTCGTTGGTTGCTTGGCAAAGAGTTTGCTGTCCCAAGGCGCATGGGGGCCTGGGAGTTGTTAATATCAAAGTCCAGAATCAGGGTCTCCTACTCAAATTCTTTGATAAATTCTATAACAGGGCCGAGGTGCCTTGGGTCAGACTCATTTGGAACTCTTACTACTTAAACTCTGTGCCTCACGCGTCCCTGATCTGTGGTTATTTTTGGTGGAAGAAAATATGCAAGCTAATGCCAATTTTCAGAGTTATATCTTCCCTGTTGGTTGGTGATGGTAAAAATATTGCCATGTGGCATGACAAATGGCATGAGATTCTTCTGGCAGATCATTTTGCATGCCTCTTTTCTTTTGTCATTAATGAGGACTGCTCGGTGGCAGAGTTCTATGCAACCAATGATTGGTGCGACGTGTTCCTCACCCCCCTCTCGCCAGAAGCGTTCGAGGAACTCCAATCAGTGCTTTCTTTTAAACCGGAAAGCCTCAACCACTCGGATGCAGCGGATTCTTGGACCTTTGTCTGGGGGCAAGCGTATTTTCCCAAAAAATTCTACGAGCACTGTCATAAGGACATTGTGGCGCCTCCTCCATTTTCTTGGATTTGGAAATCTAAACTAAATATGAAACTTAAGGTATTTATGTGGTTTTTGCTGGCAGATAGATTAAATACTAGAAACATGCTCTGAAGACGTCACTTTAACATCAACGAAGGATTCAACTGCGTCCTTTGTAACGCTGAGGTGGAAGAAACCATTGAGCATTTAATTTTCACATGTCCCTTCAGCTCTTCTTGCTAGCTGAAAGTGGGGATTGATTGGAACATGAACCTCTCTAGAATAGAAGCCATCCAAGCTGCCAGACGATCTTTTAACGGGGAACTTTTCTTTGAATTTGTGGGGATTGTGGCCAGGAATATCTGGAAGGAAAGGAACAACTTTATTTTCAGGCAGATACCACCATCTTTGGCAGCTTGGAGAGAGAGAACCAAGGCGGACCTCCTCTGGCTCAAATTTAGAGTAGACAAAGCTCATTTGGGACTACATAACTTTATTTGCCCTAGCTTTGTAATTTAATCCTCTCCACTGATCTTTTCAGTCACCCACTACTTGTATTAGCTTCCCCTAGTTGACACTTTTCATACCCCCCTGGAGGGTTTTCCCTGAAGTGTATGTACATACGATGTAACTCTATTTTATTTTAATGCGGCACAGTAGGAGCCTCTCCTGCTGTTTTCAAGGTCAAAAAAAGAGAATATGATGCTGCCTAAATTGGATACATTTGTTTTTCTTACAAATGAAGGGCCTAGCTTGGACAAGAAATATGAACCTTGGAGCAAGTTCAAGCATGGAGACGATGGCATGCGCAAGGGGAACAAGAACAAAGTTACAAGTGATGATTAATTTCAGGACTTTGAAGCCACCATAATGAGTGCATGAAGCCTTGGAAGAAATATACAAGATGCCACTACATAAATTTCATGCATATGCTATTCTAGGTGTTGCATCACCTTATTGGGCAAGGCCCATGTAATTTCGAAATACTTTATTATAGGATGTTTTAAGAGTCCGTATGTGTGGGGAAACAAGAGTTATGGTTGGTTTTGGACCCCTCCTCCAAGGGCCACGGAACCCCTCTTCCTCCATATATACAACCCTTAGGGTATCGTTTAGAGTTTGGGTTTTGTTTAGATTAAAACTTCACCATAGCTGCAACTTCGCGTACTTCATTTGTGTTCAACGACCAGACCAAGACGTCACAGAACCCCACTTGATCAATAAAGCTTTCCTCTTTTATTCGCAATATCCAGATTACAATTTCAGTTTCTTGCTTGTTCTTTGTTTGCTTGCAGGAAATAGACCCTCGTGGTCAGGTTGATCATGCTCCGGCGTGGTCAATAACCTCTCGGAGTTGGTTTAGCGATTGCTAAGGCGCGACGTCCTCGCACGTTCGTAGTCGGGTCGACAAAGTCTACTCCACCATAAATGATAGGTACCATCTCATCGAAAGAAGGGACACATTTGCCTCTATCACAAGGCTAGTTGCGAAAGGGTTTTCACATGTTGAGGGTGTTGATTATGACAGAACTTTCTCTCCAGTAGCAATGCTAAAGTCTGTACAAATTATGATGGCTATAGCTGCATATTTCGATTATGAGATATGACAGATGGATGTCAAAATTTATTTCCTAAATGGAAATTTCAAATATGATGTATACATGATACAACCAGAAGGTTTTGTCGATCCAAAGGATGCCGAAAAGGTGTGCAAACTTCAAAGATTAATCTATGGTTTGAAGCAAGCATCAAGGAGATGGAATCAACGTTTTGATGAAGTAGTAAATGATGAAGAAGCTTGTGTATACAAGAAGTTTAGTGGGAGTTCTGTAGCATTTCTAATATTATATGCGGATGACATATTATTGATTGGGAGTGATACTAAGTATCGTAGCACAGTAAAAGTCTATTTCAAGAGTGTGTTTTCAATGAAGGACTTAGGTGAAGCAGCATATCTATTGGGCATAAAGATCTGTAGAGATAGATCAAGATGTCTAATAGCACTAAGTCAAAGCACGTGCATTCACAAGATTTTAAAGAGGTTTAAAATGTAGAATGCAAAGAAAGGTTTTCTCCCAATGTCACATGGAGTAACACTTAGCAGAAATCAATGTCCCAAGATAGTTGACGAGCAAGTACAAATGAGTGGAGTACCATATGCCTCTGCTATTCGCTCCATCATGTATGATGTGATATGTACTAGACCAGATGTTTCTGAAGCGCTAAGTGTTAGTAGCAGATACCAAAGTGGTCTAGGATTGGATCACTGGACATCAACTAAGAATATTCTTAAGTACCTCGGTAGAACAAAGGGTATGCTCCTTGTTTATGGAGGTGATGAAGAACTCATTGTAAATGGTTACAAAGATGCTAGCTTCATGACTGATATAGATGACTATAAATCTCAATGAGGTTATGCCTTTAAGCTTAATGGTGATGCGATTATTTGGAAGACTTTCAAACAAAAAATGTTGCGGATTCTACGACAGAAGGAGAGTATATTGCAGCTTCGGAAGCTTCAAAGGAGGCGTTCTGGATCAAGAAGTATCTTGAAGAAATTGGTGTCGCCCCAAGTGTGATGAATCCAATAGCCCTCTATTGTGATAATAGTGGTGTCAATTCTCAAGCAATGGAACGAAGATCACACATGAAGACCAGACACATTGAACGCAAGTATCACATTGTCTGAAAATATGTTGACAAGGGCTATGTGAAGATTCTCAAGATTCACACTGATTTCAATGTGTGAGACCCAATGATGAAGGCTCTACCACGAGCAAAACATGAGCAACACCGGATAGCCATAGGTGTTAAAGAGACTATGTAAGCTAGATTATTGACTCTAGTGCAAGTGGGAGACTATTGCAAATATGCCCTAGAGGCAATAGTATTTGTATTATTATGTTTACATATTCATAATTAAAGAGTTTATATTCTATGCTATAACTGCTATGATCCTGGAATATGCAATTCAGTGGAAAACTCATATGCACATGTGGAATGATAAATGATAAAATAAAAGGTTCCTAGTCTCGCCTCTAAGACTAGCTCAAGTGTTGTTGGTGATCACATTTTCCGGATCTTAGGATATCATTAAGTGTAACTATCCTAAAACAACATTGAGATTATGATGTTGGAAGAACGATCATATTGAACCGACCCAAACTTGTTTGTTATGAATTGAGTTAATATTGTCTACATTCAATTGTGATAACATGGAGTGTTAACGTGTGAAATTGCTCCTTAGACCATGAGATTATCGTGGTCACTTCTTACCGTACGATGGGCTTTGGGGTTGCTCAAACATCACCTGTAACACGGTGATCATAACGACAACTTACAGGTTCATCAGAAAGTTTGACAAGTGGACGGATAACTCGAGAGTGGGATTTTCTCCTCCGATGATGGAGAGATATTCTTAGGGCCATCTTGGTGTGACGGCATCGATCATTGTCTATCCAGACACATGTGACTTTGTCACGGGGATGCTGGAACACAATAACAAGAAAGAATAATAAAACTGGTAACAAGGATTCCGGTATAGCGAGCATAGTGATGACTCGGGAGGATAATAATGCATCCCTAGTTTTCTGAAGTATGGCGAAGCAAAGGGAACATCACATGATAACCAAAGGTTCACTCTAAGATCATTCATGTTCTCATAGGGACCTATATGGATGTCCACGGTCCCGCTGCCGGTCATTGAACAAACGGCTTCGTTCATGTCCATGAGTTACCGAACCTACAGGGTCACAAGCTTAAGACAATGAGTGTTAGTAGGACGGGAGTCATGCGAATATATTTGTGTAATTGATCCATGAATATTCAGAATAATTCTAGGAGGACCCGGAAGTGTTTCGGGGTCACTAGAAGGGTTTCAGAGGGTATCGGGTAATACCGACTATTACCGATAAATTATATATAGGTGGGAAATGTTTCTGGAGATGTTAAAAATATATATAATGGTCTAGAGGTATTTAGAACATTTTATACTTAATTTAAATATCAACGGGCCTTAAAAGGCCAAGAGGTGGAAGGCAACTTGGGCCACGAAGGCCCAAGTAGGACGGCGCCCCCCTTTCCTTGTGTGTGTGGGGGGGGGGGCGAATTGGACAACGGGAGGGAGTCCAACTCCCTCTACCTTGGCCAGGACCCCAAGGGGGACTTTCCCCCTTGGTTGTTGCCCTCTCCTCCTCCTTCAACCTATATGTACTAGGGTTTTGCTCTATTGGATATACAAGTTTTGGGGCCTCCTCAAGTTCTTCTAGTTCTAGTTGTAGTTGGTCCTAGTTGACTAATTAGAGCTACGATAATCGTCTTGTTCTCATAATTAGAAGCCCATTTTGGTTCTAGTCTCCTCCCTCTAATTCTCTAGCGATGATTAGCTCTGGACGATGAAGCGCTGCTAGATCCTGAAGGATGCACGCTTGCAACCAAGTAGAGAGGCCATGCTTTTGGTCTTTAGTTCGAGGGACTGTCTGTGGGCGATATGAGGGATCGTTCATCGATGGTTCAAGGGATTCCAAGTATAATCTACACTAACACGTTCTTCTTCAGCTGCAACTCAGTGACATAACGATCGTGATCCACTACAAAAAAAGACACATTCGTGACATTTTGGGCCGAACGAATTTTTTTTTCTATCATGCTTATGACACTTCTATGACGATAATTGTGACAAAACTCCGGTATCATCATAGATGTGGTGGGCTCCTACTTCTATGGCAAAAAATCATGATAGAAAATGGGATTTTCGTCCTAGGCGGGCCGGAGACGTAGCTGCATGACATTCTTTGGGCCGTCTATGACGGAAAAACCCGTGGTAGAAGCGAGGGCAAGGAAAATATCGGGGAGTTCCCGGTGACGGTGGGTGGTCAGGGGCCGAGCGATGGGCGTTTCTCTCGTACACATACGTGCGTAGGTGCGAGGCATTGGTCTCTAACTAAACCTGAGCAAGGCGTTCGCCTACTGAGCCCGAGTGATTGCACTGTAGGCTACGCGTTAATGAACCCGAACGATCAATCGATGGCTTTTAACTGAACCTGAGCGATCAATCGATGGCTGTTAACTGAACCCGATCGAGCGATTCCTTTGCTACTGCTACTAACTGAAGCCGATCGATGTTGCCTCTGGATGAACAGTGAGCGTTGTTGGGGGGGGGGATGATGAACAGTTCCCGGTGGGGGGTTGGATGAACAGGACCCCATGGTAGTAGAGGCCGTTGCCGCTAGATGAACAAGACCCCGATCGAGCCAGTTGGGTGTGGATGAACAGGATCCCGTGGAGGTCTGGATAAATAGGACCCCATGGAGGGATGGTTGAACAGTAGCCGGTGGAGGGCTGGATGAACAGTAGCGCGTGGAGGGGTGGTTGAACAGGACCCCGTGGAGAGGGAAAGTTGAACAGTAGCCGGTGGAGGAGCTATGGAGGCCGGATGAACAGGAGCCCGTGGATGAACAATCGCAGGTGGAGGCTGGAGGAGGTCGACAGTGCATGAACAGTAGCCCGTGGAGGCTGGAGGAGGTCGACGGTGGAGATTAACAGTATCCCGTGCAGTCCCGTTTTGCGGTACGAAACACCCCTCCCTATGAAAAGGACCCCCGTTTCGACCATAGCGCTCCAACACAAGTCCGTTTCCTCTGTTTTGCGATACGCCACACCCCTCCCGATCAACAGGACCCTGTTTCGATCGTAGGAGGTCCGAGAGAAGTCTGTTTCCTCTGTTTTGCGGTACGCCAGACCCCTCCCGATGAACAGGATCCCATTTCGACCGTGGCCGGTCGAACACAAGGCCGTTTCCTCCGTTCTACGGTACGCCAGGCCTCGTTTCGATCGGCTGTCCCTTCCAAGCCGGTTGGCTCCCGATGAACACGACATATTCCATTGCCTCCCGATGAACATGACGCATTCCGTTGCGTCCCCATGAACATGACACAATTTCTCCGTTTCGACCCAGACGGTTGGCTTCCGATGAACAGGATTAGTCACTGTACGCGTTAGAGACCCCGCTCGTATGTATGTACGTAGCCGTATTTACTATGTTGCAGCGTGGCCGTATGTACGTGTACATGATATAGACGGGACTGCGTGACATGCTACGTCGGCGCCTCTACTTCAACACGTGCCACACCTTACTCGGCCACGATACGTCGCTGCAGAGACACCGATCGACCACTATGTATGTACACATTCACGGTCGGACAGATAACACTACCTTCGTTTCAACCTGGTAGGTCCCAGCTGTCAGAGGGTAAGAAGGCAGTTCCTTTTGTGCGAAGATAAAGCCAGTGGGTCCCAGCTGTCAGGGGGAAACATTTTTTCATGAAATACAGAGGCCCTTCCGATAGGTCTGAGGTGTCAGGTGGAGGAATCATTATTTTGTGCGTAATAAGGAGGCACTTCCTTGCATGCGGCCATGGACCCAGCTGTCAGCCTCTCCACTTACAATCCTCTTCTGATGGCTGTCGTTTGTTGACCGCGTTGATGACGCCTACCGCCCGAGAGCACCAAGGTTGTGGACGACGGCGCGACCTAGGAAGGGAACGACCTGGAGCCAGGGAATACACATCAGGGGATGCCCATGCAGAGGGGAGTACGAGGGTTGACTGCTTCGGCTGCGGTTTGAGGATGCCGTCTCCAGAGAATAACAGGGGGTGTGGGTGAGTAGAGGGAAGGCCTGCCAGTAGTACTATGGTCGGGCGGTGAGGCCTGCACGGCAGCATAGCCAGCCACGAGAGGCTGGAGCACGCGGTACGGCGGGCACAAGTTTGGGTGGCTGGAGCAACAAGACCAGAGGTCGAAGACGCAGCTTGGCCGTTGGATTAACATTGAACGACCAGTGCAGCTAGAATCGTTTATTGACTAAGTTGACAAAGCCCTGCATACGCGTTAACATAGTAGGCCCACAAGTCAGTCTAAAAATCTAGTGGGTCCCAGCTAGAAGGGGAATCAATTTTTTTTCGTGTATAAGGTGGCACTTCCTTGCGTGCGAAGATGTTTTCTAGTTTTTGTATTTCTTCTTTTTCGAGTTAGCATAAAAAGAAAACAATTTAGGATCTTCGGTACAATCTATATTTTCACGAAAAGGATCATAATAAAGCTGGTGGGCCCTAGCTGTCACGGAGAGGAAACTTCTTATTTCCGCGTAATAAAGGAAGCACTTCCTTGCATGCGAAGATGTAGCTGGTGGGTCAAACCTGTCAAGGGGGGAATTACTTGTTTTCGCATAATACAAGGGCACTTGCTGCTTGCGGCCATGGCCATGTGCGTCCCTACTGTCAGCCAATCCACGTACATGCCTCATCTGAGCCGCCCCCCTGATCCAACGGCTGGCTATCCGCCAGTTACGCCGTGCCTTGCTGTGGCCAAGGCACTGGATCTCTGTCCCTGATGGATGTCGTTTGTTGACAAAGTTTACCATGCTGCGCCGAGAGAACCAAAGCAGTGAACGATGGCGAGTGTTACGAAGGGAACGACCCGGAGCCGGCGAAGACACATCAGTGGATGCCCATGCGAAGGGGAGTATGAGGGTTCACTGGTTCGGCTGCGGTGTGAGGCTGCCGTCGCCGGTGAAGAACATGAGGTGTTGGTGAGTAGAGGAATGGCCTGGACGGCGTTTGGGACTAGAGTGGGCCGGTGAAACCTGCGCGATAGCACATCCGACCACGGGAGGTGGTAGCAGGCGGTACCGCCAATGGTGGTTTAGGCGGCTGAAGCAAGAATATCCGAGATTGAAGAAGCACTACAGCCGTTGGATGGACATCCAACGGCCACTGCTGCTAGAATCGTGTCTTGACTATAAGTCTACAAAGCCTTCCACACGCCTTAGTAGGCCCACAAGCCTTACGTACGCGTCACTGACTATAATTCTCAAAGAAATAGTAGGCCCACAAGTGAGCATCATATCTGTGGCAGAGAACATATAGCCCATTTGCGATTTGTAATAGTGTACAACCCATTTTTGAATTCTAATGGAATTTACTACAACCCATTTATAGTGTGTTAAAATTACAGCCCATTTTCTAGCCAAGACAATGATTAATAATTTAAACCAACCTCTCAAAACAGAATTCAACCAAAAATCCCACATTTTGATGGGATCCGAAAAAATATCCCGAAATTTCAAGTCAGATTAAATATAATTTCAAAATGAATTTGTATTAGGTAAAAATCTGAAAAAAAAACATTGCGTGTGCAATAAGTAATGAAATGAAAATTTCCAAATTCAAACAATAATATTTTTGAAACTAATTACCTGCTTGGTGCATTTTTGTATATTTACAGCCCAATTTTTATAATTACATCCCATTTATTATTTCTTAAAGCCTATTTTCTTGTTAGGCCTAATAGGAAAGATTTACAGCCCAGCGGGGCGGAGAATAACAAGTTGACCTGGGTTGGGTATTCTGCAAAAAAAGTATAGCTGGGCTAGCCATATTGACCTTGAAAAAATAATATCTGGGCTGGATATTTGGTCGATATAAAATAATAGCCTGGGCTAGACGGGCCACAGCCCGCCCAGTTGATACCCTGCTCCTCTGAACAACAACAAAAACATCGCTCAAGAAAAACTCTGCTTACACCAAAAAAACAAATACTGCTCGAGCTGTTGGGTCCTAACTGTCGGCTGCTCCTTGTGCAATTCTCTCATTTATTGACTATAAAGGTTGACGATGGTGTGGGACCATGATGTCAGGCAACCAGGAGGAAGCAAAAAAATTATATAGTTGTATATTATAAGGAGGAACTTGCGTACGTACGGCTATGGCCCTAGCGGGTCCCTACTGTCATCCAGTCAAAATAAAGTCATCTCCTGAATCCTCATGTGCGTTGACCATGTTGACAATGCTCGATGCTACGACAAGCGCAACAACTCGAAGGACGACGGAGAGGGCCTCGCGGGCCCTATGGATGGTCTGATACAGCATCCGCTCCTCATTCTGGAAGCCAGGATCATCGGACACCTATGAGCACCTTCGAGAGACTGAGACGGCATGAAATGGTAAGGCTGCGCTTGGGAGCTCTGGTTTATTTCACACCTGTATTAAGGTACAACTGTAATTTACTCGTCATCGGAAACAACGGGTAAAATATAGGCGTAATGAAACCGAGGGCCCGAGGTCTGTAACGAAAACCGGCGTGTTATGCATGTAATTTGAGAGACCAGTTTATATTTTGAAGGAAATATGCCCTAGAGGCAATAATAAAGTTGTTATTTATATTTCCTGATATCATGATAAATGTTTATTATTCATGCCAGAATTGTATTAACCGAAAACTTAGTACATGTGTGAATACATAGACAAACAAAGTGTCACTAGTATGCCTCTACTTGACTAGCTCATTAATCAAATATGATTAAGTTTCCTAGCCATAAACATGAGTTGTCATTTGATGGACGGGATCACATCATTAGAGAATGATGTGATTGACTTGACCCATCCGTTAGCTTAGCACTATGATCGTTTAGTTTATTGCTATTGCTTTCTCCATAACTTATACATGTTCCTATGACTATGAGATTATGCAACTCCCGAATACCGGAGGAACACTTAGTGTGCTATCAAACATCACAATGTAACTGGGTGATTATAAAGATGCTCTACAGGTGTCTCCGATGGTGTTTGTTGAGTTGGCATAGATCGAGATTAGGATTTGTCACTCCGATTGTCAGAGAGGTATCTCTGGGCCCTCTCGGTAATGCACATGACTATAAGCCTTGCAAGCAATGTGGCTAATGAGTTAGTTGCGGTATGTTGCATTACAGAACGAGTAAAGAGACTTGCCGGTAACGAGATTGAACTAGGTATGATGATACCGACGATCGAATCTCGGGCAAGTAACATACCGATGACAAAGGAACAACATATGTTGTTATGCGGTTTGACCGATAAAGATCTTCGTAGAATATGTAGGAACCAATATGAGCATCCAGGTTCCGCTATTGGTTATTTACCGGAGATGAGCCTCGGTCATGTCTACATAGTTCTCGAACCTGTAGGGTCCGCACGCTTAACGTTCAATGATGATATGTATTATGAGTTATGTGGTTTGATGTACCAAATATAGTTCAGAGTCCTATATGTGATCAAGGACATGACGAGGAGTCTAGAAATGGTCGAGACATAAAGATTGATATATTGGAAGACTATGTTTGGACACCGGAAAGGTTTCTGATAGGTTCTGGCATTTTCCGGAGTACCGGGAGGTTACCGGAACCCCCCGGGGAGTTAATGGGCCTTAATGGGCCATGGTGGGGGAGAGGAGGAGGTGTCCAAGTGGGAGGCACGTGCCTCCCAAGCCCAATCCGAATTGGGAGGGGGGCCGTCCCCCTTTCCTTCTCTCCCTCTCCCTCTTCCTTCTTCTCCTACTCCAACTAGGGAAGGGGGAAACCTACTCCTACTAGGAGTAGGAATCCCCCCTTGAGGCGCGCCATAGGAGGCCGGCCCTCCCCTCCTCCACTCCTTTATATAAGGGGGAGGGGGCACCCCATAGACACACAAGTTGATCTCTTAGCCGTGTGCGGTGCCCCCCTCCACAGATTTCCACCTCGGTCATATTGTCGAGTGCTTAGGCGAAGCCCTGCGTTGGTAACTTCATCATCACCGTCAACACACCATCGTGCTGACGAAACTCTCCCTCGGCCTCAGGTGGATCTAGAGTTCGAGGGACATCGCCGAGCTGAACGTGTGCAGATCACGGAGGTGCCCTGCGTTCGGTACTTGATCGGTTGGATCGCGAAGACGTTTGACTACATCAACCGCCTTACTTAACGCTTCCACTTTCGGTCTACGAGGGTACGTAGACATGCTCTCCCCTCTCGTTGCTATGCATCCCTAAATAGATCTTGCATGATCGTATGAATTTTTTTGAAATATTGCGTTCCCCAACAGTGGCCTCCGAGCCAGGTCTATGCGTAGATGTTATATGCACGAGTAGAACACAAAGGAGTTGTGGGCATGGGTATATACATATTGCTTGCCGTCACTAGTTGTTTCTTGATTCGGCGGTATTGTTGGATGAAGCGGCCCGGATAGACATTACATGACCGCGTTCATGAGACTGGTTCTACCGACGTGCTTTGCACACAGGTGGCTGGCGGGTGTTAGTTTCTCCAACTTTATTTGAATCGGATTCAATGAACAGGGTTCTTTCTGAAGATCAAAAATCAATCAGTATACCGCGCTGTGGTTTTTGATGCGTTGGTAAGAACGGTTCTTGCTAAGCCCGTAGCAGCCACGTAAAACTTGCAGCAACAAAGTAGAGGACGTCTAACTTGTTTTTGCAGGGCATGTTGTGGTGTGATATGGTCAAGACATGATTATATAAATTATTGTACGAGATGATCATGTTTTGTAACACAGTTATCGGCAACTGGCAGGAGCCATATGGTTGTCGCTTTATTATATGAAATGCAATCGCCATGTAATTGCTTTACTTTATCACTAAGCGGTAGCGATAGTCGTAGAAGCAATAGTTGGCAAGATGACAATGATGCTACGATGGAGATCAAGGTGTCAAGCCGGTGACGATGGTGATCATGACAGTGCTTTGGAGATGGAGATCAAAGGCACAAGACGATGATGGCCATATCATATCACTTATATTGATTGCATGTGATGTTTATCATTTATGCATCTTATTTTTGCTTAGTACGGAGGTAGCATTATAAGATAATCTCTCACTAAATTTCAAGGTATAAATGTTCTCCCTGAGTTTGCACCGTTGCTACAGTTCGTCGTGCCGGGACACCACGCGATGATCGGGTGTGATAAGCTCTATGTTCACATACAACGGGTGCAAGCCAGTTTTGCACACGCAGAATACTCGGGTTAAACTCGATGAGCCTAGCATATGCAGATATGGCCTTGGAACACTGAGACCGAAAGGTCGAGCGTGAATCATATAGTAGATATGATCAACATAGTGATGTTCACCATTGAAAACTACTCCATCTCACATGATGATCGGACATGGTTTAGTTGATATGGATCAGGTGATCACTTAGATGATTAGAGGGATGTCTATCTAAGTGGGAGTTCTTAAGTAATATGATTAATTGAACTTTAATTTATCATGATCTGATAGTATTTTGCATGTCTATGTTGTTGTAGATAAATGGCCCGTGCTGTTGTTCCATTGAATTTTAATGCATTCCTAGAGAAAGCTAAGTTGAAATATGATGGAAGCAACTACACGGACTGGGTCCGTAACTTGAGGATTATCCTCATTGCTGCACAGAAGAATTACGTCCTGGAAGCACCGCTAGGTGCCAAACCCGCTGCAGGAGCAACTCCAGATGTTATGAACACCTGGCAGAGCAAAGCTGATGACTACTCGATAGTTCAGTGTGCCATGCTTTACGGCTTAGAACCGGGACTTCAACGACGTTTGAATGTCATGGAGCATATGAGATGTTCCAGGAGTAGAAGTTAATATTTCAAGAAAATGCCCAGATTGAGAGATATGAAGTCTCCAATAAGTTCTATAGCTGCAAAATGGAGGAGAATAGTTCTGTCAGTGAGCACATACTCAGAATGTTTGGGCACCACAATCACTTGACTCAGTAGGGAGTCAATCTTCAGGTTTATAGTGTCATTGACAAAGTTTTTCAATCACTGCCACCAAGCTAAAGGTTGCGGAGGTAGAAATCAAGAAGGAGCATCCAGTGTTGATGGTCAACAAGACCACCAGTTTCAAGAAGAAGGGCAAAGGGAAGAAGGTGAACTTCAAGAAGAATGGCAAGCAAGTTGCTACTCAAGTGAAGAAGCCCAAGTATGGACCTAAGCCTGAGACGGAGTGCTTCTACTGCAAAGGGACCGGTCACTGGAAGCGGAACTGCCCCAAGTATTTGGCGGATAAGAAGGATGGCAAAGTGAAAGGTATATTTGATATACATGTTATTGATGTGTACCTTACTCATGCTCGCAGTAGCGCCTAGGTATTTGATACTGGTTCTGTTGCTAATATTTGCAACTCGAAACAGGGGCTACGGATTAAGCGAAGATTAACTAAGGACGAGGTGACGATACGCGTGGGAAATGGTTCCAAAGTCGATGTGATCGACGTCGGCACGCTACCACTACATATACCTTCGGGATTAGTTTTAGACTTGAATAATTGTTATTTGGTGTCAGCGTTAAGCATGAACATTATATCTGGATCTTGTTTGATGCGAGACGGTTATTCATTTAAATCAGAGAATAATGGCTGTTCTATTTATATGAGTAATATCTTTTATGGTCATGCACCCTTGATGAGTGGTCTATTTTTACTAAATCTTGAGAGTAGTGATACACATATTCATTGTATTGAAGCCAAAAGATATAAGTTTAATAATGATAGTGCAACTTATTTGTGGCACTGCCGTTTAGATCATAAGCGCATGAAGAAACTCCATGCTAATGGGATTTTGGAATCACTTGATGCTTGCGAACCATGCCTCATGGGCAAGATGACTAAAACTCCATTCTCCGGAACAATGGAGCGAGCAACAGACTTATTGGAAATAATGCATACTGATGTATGCGGTCTGATGAGTGTTGATGCTCGTGGCGGATATTGTTATTTTTTGACCTTCACACATGATTTGAGTAGATATGGGTATATCTACTTGATGAAACATAAGTCTGAAACATTTGAAAAGTTCAAAGAATTTCAGAGTGAAGTGGAAAATCATCATAACAAGAAAATTAAATTTATATGATCTGATCGTGGAGGTGAATATTTGAGTTATGAGTTTGGTCTTCATTTGAAACAATGCGGAATAGTTTCGCAACTCACGCCACCTAGAACACCACAGCGAAATGATGTGTCTGAACGTCGTAACCGCACTTTATTAGATAGGGTGCGATCTATGATGTCTCTTACTGATTTACCACTATCGTTTTGGGGTTATGCTTTAGAGACGGTTGCATTCACGTTAAATAGGGCACCATCGAAATCCGTTGCGACAACACCATATGAACGGTGATTTGGCAAGAAATCCAAGTAGTCGTTTCTTAAACTTTGGGGCTGCGATGCTTATGTGAAAAAGCTTCAACCTGATAAGCTCGAACCCAAATCGGAGAAATGTGTCTTCATAGGATGCCCAAAGGAGACTGTTGGGTACACCTTCTATCACAGATCCGAAGGCAAGATATAAGTTGCTAAGAATGGATTCTTTCTAGAGAAGGAGTTTATCTCGAAAGAAGTGAGTGGGAGGAAAGTAGAACTTGATGAGGTAACTGTACCTGCTCCCTTATTGGAAAGTAGTTCATCACAGAAATTAGTTCCAGTGATTCCTACACCAATTAGTGAGGAAGCTAATGATCATGATCATGAAACTTCTGATCAAGTTACTACCGAACCTCGTAGGTCAACCAGAGTAAGATCCGCACCAGAGTGGTACGGTAAGCCTGTTTTGGAGGTCATGTTACTTGACCATGATGAACCTATGAACTATGAGGAAGCAATGATGAGCCCAGATTCCGTAAAATGGCTGAGGCCAAGAAATCTGAGATGGGATCCATGTATGAGAACAAAGTATGGACTTTGGTTGACTTGCCCGATGATCGGCAAGCCATATAGAATAAATGGATCTTCAAGAAGAAGACTGACGCTGACGGTAATGTTACTGTCTACAAAGCTCGACTTGTTGCAAAAGGTTTTTAACAAGTGCAAGGAGTTGACTACGATGAGACCTTCTCACCCGTAGCGATGCTTAAGTCCGTCCGAATCATGTTAGCAATTGCCGCATTTTATGATTATGAAATTTGGCAAATGGATGTCAAAACTGCATTCCTTAATGGATATCTTAAAGAAGAGTTCTATATGATGAAACTAGAAGGTTTTGTCGATCCAAAAGGTGCTAACAAAGTGTGTAAGCTCCAGCGATCCATTTATGGACTGGTGCAAGCATCTCAGAGTTGGAATATACGCTTTGATAGTGTGATCAAAGCATATGGTTTTATACAGACTTTTGGAGAAGCCTGTATTTACAAGTAAGTGAGTGGGAGCTCTGTAGCATTTCTAATATTATATGTGGATGACATATTGTTGATTGGAAATGATACTGAATTTCTGAATAGCATAAAAGGATACTTGAATAAGAATTTTTCAATGAAGGACCTCAGTGAAGCTGCTTATATATTGGGCATCCAGATCTATAGAGATAGATCAATACGCTTAATTGGACTTTCACAAAGCACATACCTTGATAAAGTTTTGAAGAAGTTCAAAATGGATCAACCAAAGAAAGGGTTCTTGCCTGTGTTACAAGGTGTGAAGTTGAGTCAGACTCAATGCCCGACCACTTCAGAAGAAAGAGATAAAATGAAAGTCATTCCCTATGCTTCAGCGATAGGTTCTATCATGTATGCAATGATGTGTACCAGACCTGATGTGTGCCTTGCTATTAGTTTAGCATGGAGGTACCAAAGTAATCCAGGAGTGGATCACTAGACAGCGGTCAAGAATATCTTGAAATACCTGAAAAGGACTAAGGATATGTTTCTCGTTTATGGAGGTGACAAAGAGCTCGTCGTAAACGGTTACGATGATGCAAGGTTTCACACTGATCTGGATGACTCTAAGTCACAAACCAGATACGTATTTTTATTGAATGGTGGAGCTGTCAGTTGGTGCAGTTCTAAGCAAAGCGTCGTGGTGGGATCTACGTGTGAAGCGGAATACGTAGCTGCTTCGGAAGCAGCAAATGAAGGAGTCTGCATGAAGGAGTTCATATCCGATCTAGGTGTCATACCTAGTGGATCGGGTCCAATGAAAATCTTTTGTGACAATACTGGTGCAATTGCCTTGGAAAAGGAATCCAGATTTCACAAGAGAACCAAGCACATCAAGAGACACTTCAATTCCATCCGCGACCAAGTCAAGGGGGGAGACATAGAGATTTGCAAGATACATACAGATCTGAATGTTGTAGACCCGTCGACTAAGCCTCTCTCACGAGCAAAACATGATCAGCACAAGACTCCATGGGTGTTAGAATGATTACAATGTAGTCTAGATTATTGACTCTAGTGCAAGTGGGAGACTGAAGGAAATATGCCCTAGAGGTAATAATAAAGTTGTTATTTATATTTCCTTATATCATGACAAATGTTTATTATTCATGCTAGAATTGTATTAACCGGAAACTTAGTACATGTGTGAATACATAGACAAACAAAGTGTCACTAGTATGCCTCTACTTGACTAGCTCGTTAATCACAGATGGTTAAGTTTCCTAGCCATAGATGTGAGTTGTCATTTGATGAACGGGATCACATCATTAGAGAATGATGTGTTTGACTTGACCCATACGTTAGCTTAGCACTATGATTGTTTAGTTTATTGTTATTGCTTTCTCCATAACTTATACATGTTCCTATGACTATGAGATTATGCAACTACCGAATATCGGAGGAACACTTAGTGTGCTATCAGACATCACAACGTAACTGGGTGATTATAAAGACGCTCTGGGCCCTCTCGGTAATGCACATCACTATAAGCCTTGCAAGCAATGTGGCTAATGAGTTAGTTGTGGGATGTTGCATTACAGAACGAGTAAAGAGACTTGCCAGTAATGAGATTGAACTAGGTATGATGATACCGACGATCGAACCTCGGGCAAGTAACATATCAATGACAAAGGGAACAATGTATGTTGTTATGCAGTTTGACCGATAAAGATCTTTGTAGAATATGTAGGAACCAATATGAGCATCCAGGTTCCGCTATTGGTTATTGACCGGAGATGAGTCTCGGTCATGTCTACATAGTTCTCGAACCCGTAGGGTCCGCACGCTTAACGTTCGATGATATATGTATTATGAGTTATGTAGTTTGATGTACCGAAGATAGTTTGGAGTCCCGGATGTGATCAAATACATGACGAGGAGTCTCGAAATGGTCGAGACATAAAGATTGATATATTGGAAGGCTATGTTTGGACACCGGATAGGTTTCATATAGGTTCGGGCATTTTTCGGAGTACCGGGAGGTTACCAGAACCCCCCGGGGAGTTAATGGGCCTTAATGGGCCATGGTGGGAGAGAGGAGGAGGCGGCCAAGCGGGAGGCGCGCGCCCCCCAGGCCCAATCCGAATTGGGAGGGGGGCCGGGCCCCCTTTCCTTCTCTCCCTCTCCCTCTTCCTTTTTCTCCTACTCCAACTAGGGAAGAAGGAAACCTACTCCTACTAGGAGTAGGAATCCCCCCCTTGGGGTGCGCCACAGGAGGCCAGACCTCGCCTCCTCCACTCCTTTATATACAGGGAGGGAGCACCCCATAGACACACAAGTTGATCTCTTACAAGTGTGCGGTGCCCCCCTCCACAGATTTCCACCTCGGTCATATTGTCTTAGTGCTTAGGTGGAGCGCTGCGTCGGTAACTTTATCATCACCGTCAACACGCTATCGTGCTGACGAAACTCTCCCTCGGCCTCAGCTGGATCTAGAGTTAGAGGGACATCACCAAGATGAACGGGTGCAGATCGCGGAGGTGCCATGCGTTCGGTACTTGATCGGTTGGATTACGACTACATCCGACTACATCAACCACATTACTTTACGCTTCTGCTTTCAGTCTACGAGGGTACGTAGACACACTCTCCCCTCTCATTGCTATGCATCCCTAGATAGATCTTGCGTGATTGTAGGAATTTTTTTGAAATACTGCGTTCCCCAAAATATTTTACTAATCGAAATCGATGAACCAAGCGCTTCGCCCAAGACCATCTGCTTTTATTTACAAGAATCAATTTTACATGCGGTTTTGGTTGGAAAACGACGATCCAATCACGGCCTAGGATGATGAGTTGGTCGAAAGATCATATGGTTTCACCTCTAACCTACCCGAGTTGTCATATAGGCTATGAATGAAGCATATGACAATGAACTTCCTAAGCACAAAAACAACAGAAGAGGATGATCTTCTTAACATGCAAATCACAGGCATTAGCTCAACATGCAAACCAATATGAAGCATTATTCTCATGAGGCACAGTGAACAGCTCGTGATTCCGCATGCCAAAGCATTCCAAGCTCAACTTTGCAATCAAACTCACAAGGCCTGGCATTACATAGACAACATTCAGAACAAACTCTTAAAATACCTTACATAAGTCAACATTCATGTGACTATGCATCTCAGCAGAGTAAATATTTACTTCTGAACTGAAGACAGGAATAGGAAAAAACGATCGACGTTGCTCATAGGAAAGGGTGCCCCACTCAAAAATATCAAATGCATGTCTTCTGGCTAACATCAATGAGCAAAATTTGACACGGTTTTCCAATTCCTATATATTAAACTAATGTCTTCTTGCTAACATCAATGATTAAACTTTGACAAGCTATTCCCATTCAAAATATGTAATGCCTATGATTGTGGAACAGGCAGGGTTTGTAATCAGTTTGTCACCTGATAGTCCGGTGGCTCAAGGTGACAATGAATGATTAGAGAACCATTCGATGTATTGTGCATGATGAAGTATTATGGAGGACACGAACCATCTGAACATTTTATGTTGTTCCACTAAAATCAAGCTGGGCATCCCTGTGGATGTCGTATTTATATGCTGCAAGAAAACAAAGACACATCAGCACACACATGAATATTGGCCCCAATGTCAACCCACCAATCAGTGGACTAACAAACTGAAAGTACGGTAAACAGATTACCATACCCAGATGCCCCATCATTGTTGCTAAGAATGACATTGACCGACTTGGAGTCATGTCCTGGCTTCTTGTACTTGTTTGGGCACTTTTTGCCCAGTGCACTCCACGTGTTGTGTAGTTGCCTATGCTCTCTGCAGACTAGTGATGTCACCAACGTCTACTAATACTCTATAAAGCTTCTCGATCACTCCTTCTATAATGTAGCGCAAATAGTGACTGCTTCTTTCTGCAAAGTGGTAAGACCAACTGGACCCACTAATGAAGCAGTTTGCCTTAGACACATTGGCTCCTTTTGTACAGTTCAACTAAAATCAAAGTCAGAATAAAACCGAGCTTTAATTTTGATATCCCTGTAAGCAACAATAGGTATAAGGGAAACAATTACTGAGAAATAACGGTTGACGACTTGTACTCCTAGAATAAAAACATCTACTGATCTACCTTATATTAATGGGAAACAAAGCAGGAGAGTAGCACTTCTCAATCAGTGTGATTCATTCATATTAACTGAGACATTATCTTAACAATGCCTTGTTTCAACATGTATAAAGAACGACAAAGCAGAAAAGTACAATTCCTAAAACAATGTGACTAATTCATTTTAGCAGAGACATTATCTTAACAATACCTTGGTTCAACATGTAGAAAGAATTACAAAGTATGATAGTACCATTTGTAAAACACTGTAACTGATATATAATAACAGAGACATTATCTGAACAATATATTTCTTAAACATGTACTCTGGCCGATCCATAACATAAATGGTACTCCCATCGATCCCTAACAAGTGTTGCAGTTTTGAACCAAGATTCAGTAGTTAATTCTGAGGAAATTCGATACTGACCTTTCAAGACCAAGATTTGAAACAACTCATGAGGAAGACCTGAAAGAGATCTCAACACATATATGGAAATTCAGTCTCCTTTTGTGCAGTTCCACCAAAATTAAGCGAAGCAAAATGTCGCAATAGCAACAAGTTGAATAGATATCCCTGTTTTAATAGAGGCAAAAAGGGGATCAATTACTGGCCAATAAAGGAGGATGAAACATGCGGCCACAAAAATGGTAATCCCGCCAATCCCTAACAAGTGTTGCAGTTTTGAACTAAGATTCAGTAGTTAATTTTGAGAGTGGCATTGCTTAATTTTACCAGCGCCATTAGATTAACAAAAAGCATAAACAGTTCCAGGGGAGAGTGGGCGCAACAACAGCATGTGCTTCCATCTCCTCATAAAGGGGGTGATGCAGAGTTTTGTTGTAACAAAGAAACAAGCATTATGTCTGGGTTGGAACAATTTTTTCTCACTTAATGGTAAAAGACAGCATTTCAATAGCTTCAATTCAACATTTATCCAAAACAGTACCAATACAAGTAGCACAACATCTCAAAGCACACTGCAGCATCATGTGGATGAAAGTCAGTACTGACCTTTCTTGACCAAGATTTGAAACAACTCGCGAGGAGGACTTGAAACATACCCCAACACATATATGAAAATCCGATCTCCTTTTGTGCAATTCCACTAAAATTAAGCAAAGTCGCCGGTGTGATATTCAAGTTGAACTGCACAAAACACTCATAAAACATAAGTGTTTCGCGTAACGAAGCAAAATGTCGCAATAGCAACAAGTTTAATAGATATCCCTGTTTTAGCAGAGGCAAAAAAGGAATCAATTACTGGCCAATAAAGGAGGATGAAACATGCTACCACAAAAATGGTAATCCCGCTAATCCCTAACAAGTGTTGCAGTTTTGAACTAAGATTCACTAGTTAATTCTGAGAGTGGCATTGCTTAATTTTACCAACGACATTAGATTAACAAAAAGCATAAATAGTTCCAGGGGAGAGTGGGCGCAACAACAACATGTGCTTCCATCTACTTATAAAGGGGGTGATGCAGAGTTTGTTGTAACAAAGCAACAAGCATCATGTCTGGGTTGGTCCCATTTCTGTTCACTACTTAATGGGAAAAGATAGCAATACAATAGCTTCAATTCAACATTTATTTAAAACGGTACCAATACAAGTAGCAAAACATCTCAAAGCACACTGCACAATCATGTGGATGAAGGCCTGTACTGACCTTTCATGAGACGACCAAGATAAAATACGAATCTACCAACACGAATAGGAAATCCAATCTCGTTTTCTGCAGTTGCACTGAAATCAAGCAAAGTTGCCGGTGTGACATTTAAGTTCGCTATAGCAACAAGTTGAATAGATATCCCTGTTTTAATAGAGGCAAAAAAGGAAACAATTACTGGCCAATAAAGGAGGATGAAACAAATGGCAACAAAAATAAGCATCTAACTTATCTTGATGGAAAACAAAGTAGGATAGTAGCATTCCTAAAATGGTTGCATTGATTCATATTAACAGAGACATTCTCTTAAAACAACATTCGTTAAAAATGTAATTTACTTTTAGTAGTGGTATTGCTTCAATTTTCCAGCAGCATTCTTAGATTAACAACAACAAAATAGTTGTTTGGGACATGGGACATGGGACATGCCAGCACCATGTGCGTCCACACGTATAAATGGGTGATGCAGAGTATGTAGCCAAGCAGCATATCTGTGTTGTCCCATATTTGTTCTCTCTGAATCTTTTTCCTATGTGAGGGCAGCAAATCTAGTCCTGCACAAA